>NC_041226.1:36504734-36525350 GCF_002837175.3 Physeter macrocephalus | reverse complement strand
ACACACACACACACACACACACACACACACACACACACACACACTCCCTCTCTCTCAATGGGAGTTTCAAACAAACTTAACTCATTTCAAATTCTGAAATATTAACCCCAGTTGCTGACCTCATAATAAATTCAGGCATGTAAAGAAATTATACCATAATTGCATTGCTTATGAAAATTATTTAGTTTATTTTGCCTGAAATAATATTCTAATTTTAAAGCTATGTTGCAAGTATCTATAAAAAAATACAAGTGAAGCAGAGTTGGCAAAGAAACCATTGAATTTTGAAATATTTAGAAAGGAACATGGAGAAAGATATGAGAGAAAGCACATCCTTAGGAGAAAAAGACTGTTGTAAGGGAGAAGGGCCAAACTATTTCTGAAATTTAAAAATTGCCTAATTCCAAATAGAGATGCCCTTCTTCATTTTTATCTTTTTAAAACTTAATTAAATCTCAATATAATTCAATACCATACTCTTTTGTGCTCTACTTTTTAAGGAGTAGTTGAGAAAGGGAAAAAAAAAACCCTCCAAAGCCCATGCTCTGCAACAAGAGAAGCCACCACAATGAGAAGCCCATGCACCACAGCGAAGAGTAGCCCCCACTCGCTGCAACTAAAAAGAAAGCCTGCGCGCAGCAGTGAAGACCCAACGCAGGCAAAAATAAATAAATTTATTTTTAAAAGGATTTAGAAAAAAAAAATGATGAGCATAAAATTTAAGTAGGGATCAACTCTGGTGAGCAAGTGAAACAAATATAGATAAGAGTGTCCCTGAAAGATTCCAAGTGCTAGTCTTAGTTTTTTTGTTTTTTGTTTTTTCACATATTTTGTCTATTTTCTACTTGTTTGTGGTGGGATGGTTTCACCAAAGGCTGGGAGTGGAAGCCTGCCTACTTATTTCTAATCTTCAAATTTACGTAGGTTTTTTTTTTAAATAAATGCTCTTTTTGTAATACAAGACATCATAATAAGTTAAGAGAGAAAAACCTAAGGACTTAAAGAGAGACAGTACCTATTTATTAAACAAGATGAAAAAAGGAATAGTTAGAGTAAAGAGAACTCTGTGAGATTTATGAGGAAAACAAAGATGAGTAGAAAGTAATCCAGGAAAAGAAAGTGTCAATAATGCTATTAAAAAAAGATTACCGCAAAAAAAAAAACAAAAAACAAACAAACAAAAACAAACAAACAAACAAAAAGATCATTGACATCCATAATTTAGTCACTTAGAATGTATCAGTCAGAAAAAAGAGAACTCTTTTTCATTGTCCTTAGGGAAGAGGAAAAAAAATTGGGATTATTTTGAATAGAGAACAACCACTGTTAATCTTTCACCAAACAAGTTTGGAAAATAAAAATACTCTTGTGCAGTACTCGTCTCAATACTACAGAGTTAACGTTTTAACAATGGCTGCTCTATCTTGCCTTTTTTGGCTCTTTCAGTCCAAATAAATGATACATTTTTGAGTTCTTAATAGAACAGAGATAAGTCATGGTATTTTAATTTTTCTCTTATATATTTTATTATCTATTGGCTATAAATTAATATGCTTTAAAGCTATTGTCTTATCAAACTATAATTACCTCATATATGTGAAAGGTCAATTTTATATATTAACTTAAGTAGAACTTTAGTCTTTTCATCAGTGAATTTCACTTCAGCTTGATATCGTCTCTAAAGAATGGAAGAAAAACTATTCCTTTACATGATCTGAAAACATTTATGCAGAGGAGGCTAAAACTATCAATTCAAATAAAGTTTTCAAAATCATAAATTTCACTTAGATACATTTTTTTTTCTGCTACTTTAGGAGAATTACCAGCAATAACTGTTGAGGATATATTCTTACATAACCCCCCTCGAAATTAAAAAAAAATTTGATTTGATTAATACCTCTTTAGAATCTTCCAAAATGAAAGTATATATTGATTGCCTAGGCTTTTTCATTAAAATAAAAACCAATTCATAGTAATATAAATAACCCTATATAACTGTTGGGTTTTCCAAAAGTAAGACTCTCATACATTTATCAACTAATGCTTTTGTATTTGCAAAGCAAATAGATAGGTATGCATAGATAAACATAAGGATTTTTATTTTGTAATTATTTTTGAAGTTAAAAAAAATTCAGGGTCGTGAGGAGACAACATTCTTCATGAACTCAAATGGCAAAGAACCAACAATTATAGAATTTCCTATTGAATTTCATCTCCAGAGCAATGCTCCCCATCTCTAACTTCTTACCTTTATTTCTCAATTTCTCATACAAGATATTGGGCTAGCATTTTTTTTTTTTCTCATTAAATATTGTCTTTGCCTGTTTGTTTGCTTTTTTTTTTTTTTTTTTGCGGTACGCGGGCCTCTCACTGTTGTGGCCTCTCCCGATGTGGAGCACAGGCTCCGGACTCACAGGCTCAGAGGCCATGGCTCACGGGTCTAGCCGCTCCGCGGCATGTGGCATCTTCCCGGACCGGGGCACAAACCCGTGTGCCCTGCATCGGCAGGCGGACTCTCAACCACTGTGCCACCAGGGAAGCCCTGGGCTAGCAATTTTTGTACTCCAAGGCTTCACCCTTGTGGGGAGGGGTTACTCACCCACGAAGCCAATCTAAAAACGAGTAACCTAGAATAAAATTCCCAAAATGTCTCCCATAGTCAAAAGAGTTCCAATTCCCACAAAGCAGGAAACCCTTCAGTTTATATGTGTCTTTTGGTTATTTACCCACCTTAATTCATGGGAGGTTGAAAATTAATTATAAATGACTGCTAGAGTTGCCCTGGGATTGAAGGTGAAGAGTGGGAAGATATTATGATGCTGAGGTAGAAATTTTTTATAGTGTAGAAATTTACTTCTCCATCTTTTTTATGTTGGATTCCAAACATTTTTTTTTGAAGAATGTAAATTCATTTCACTCTCTATACTTGATGTTGAAAGAGTGAAAAGGTCTCAAAGATTGTTCATTCTCTTCTGCACCTTTTTCCTTCTTGCACATCCAAACAGAAGGTGCGAGGGTTTGACATATTTCTGGTTGTATCTCAGAGAACACCTGATAAGAAACTCAAAAGAAACTCAGAAAAGAAAGTCAAAATGTACAAGAAGGTAATTTTTAAAATTTGGTCCATTGCTATTGTATTTTATAAAGAATGAACCAATGAAATCAAAGTGAGAAGGATAAGCTTCATCTTCCTAAAACTTAACCTTTTGAACTTAAGGCTTACAAAACAAGGTTTAAATTATTTATTTTCCATTAGGATTGCTCAACATTAAAAAATATCCAACATATGTCATCTAATATATCTAAACAACATCTTACTATTAAACCTATCACACAAACACAGATTTCCTTGTGGTGGGAAGAGAAGCACATAGTGCTTTAACCTTTAGATAAGTTTTTGCACTGGTTCTTTTGTCTCCTTCCAGGTGTGGGTGCTCACTTTCCACATGGTTTTGTAGACCATCATGGTTACTGAATGTAATACAAAGTTTTCAGAGTCTTTGACAAGATATTCAACCTTGTAATGTTAGCTGGGGAGAGGAATTGCATACTCCTCTGCAGTAGAAACAGTAAAGCTTAACTATATTTTGTGAACCCTGATATGTTAGGCTCTGATGTGATTAGTTCACAAGCTATCCCAACCCATCTTTGAAAATTTTCATATATTTATATTAGGCAAACCTAACATGTTGGTCTTTTATGTGACAAGTGTGTACCTGACTCTGGATACATAGTTTACATGCATGCACGTTGGGCAGCACATTTCTTTAAGATGTTGAGTTCTTCCCTGGACTTAAGCAGCTCTTCTGTATGGATAGTGATAAGGTGTTGTGGCCAGATACATACATACTCTCTACAGAGTGGATTTAGAATTAGCTTAACTGATCTGTGCTGAGAAGGTGAGAAGGCTACAAAATAATTTGTTATATACATTTGAGTAGTTGCTTAGATCAGTATAGCATTCAATAAAGAATTTTCTGTGGAATACTAGATCTTTGGATGCTTAGAGAGGTTATTTGAAACATAGTTCTCTGGTCAAGTGCACTTGGGAAATATTAGGATAAACAAAACTAAACAGCTTTCTTTACTGCACAATTGCTCAGAACCCTGAATTTGTGGGTTGTGACTCTCCATGTGTGGGACACAGAGGCTCCACTTCCTAAACTTCCTTAGTTCTGATACCCTTTTTCCATAGAAGTTTAATAAAGCTAGTGAAACATAAACAGAATCAACAAGAGAGAAAACACTGGAAAGATCTTCCCTATGTTTTATTTATTAACACAGTGTTGTGGCATACTTACTGTAGAGTTTTCCTTTGTTTTGTGTTGGAGATCTATGAACTGACTGATAGGATAATTAAAAAAAAAAAACAGCTAAAAGAATATTTAAATAACTATAAAGAAACATATGACCAGTGTTTCTAATATGCACTCTGATTCACCTTATTATTCATTGTTTTTCTTAAATAATTATTTGATAATATAAATACATGTAAAAATATATGTATGAATATATGAGTAGGCTATTCAAGGACTGCATAGTGCAACTTCAAGTACATGTAGGGCTAGATGATGTACATTTTGTATTGTAAACTCTTTGTATCTGGCATAATGGAATAATTTTTAGTAATTTATAAAATATTTGATTTTCTTTATTTTCTCATTGAATTTTAAACACTGTATTCTAAGGATTTTAATGAAATGAAAGCACATTAAAATCCTAATCCACAGTAATTCAATGCAAATCACAGTTACTTTGACAATTGTTTCTATTACTGAAAATAATAGAAACAGTCTACTCTTCACAAGAAGTCTTGTTCTAGCTTTTTAAGGCAAAACAGTGGGCCCCCTGGTGCCACAAGATAAAGGAAACACATTTCTGTTACTTCCAAGTGATAAGAACATTGAGATATCATACATAATAAGCTCAATCAGTTCCAATAGAAACAAGATAAAAAAGTAAAAAACATTTATTTTAGAATTCACATCATCAAATTCTAAAAAAAAATTTGGGGCACCACAGAACACAGTAGATAATTCACTGCTTATTAACCATTAAGAAAAAGATATTCACCAATGAGAGAGTTTCATTTAGTATTAAAGTTAATCTTGAGCAAGCACAGATGATTAAGATCAGCACCACACACACACACACACACACACACACACACAAATGGAATTCTAAATTCTGTAAGTCTAAAAGCTGAAGATGCTTCACACCTGGACAGTTTTAAGTACCTTGGGCCATGTAGTAATGGAAAAGAAGAAAAAAATAAAGAAGATTAAATGGAAAGATACAGTAGAATAAATGCATGGATCCCTGGGAGACATACTTTAAACAGGTACATGTGATTTTCAGAAGTTAAGTGCAACTCCAAATCCATATTGGTTAATATTTTTACTATTTTCTTTTCTGAACATTGCTATTTCTACAACTTAAACAAAAGGTTTATTCTACATCAAATAACTGGATAAAATATTTTCAGATTATTTAAGAAATGCAGTGACTAAGTCTGTCAGAACTATAAATTTCTTACAACTTTCTCTCATGCTCTTGTATACTTAAAAAATGTAGAATATATGAAATAATTTGTGTATTACTATAAACATAAATAATTAATACTCTTCTAGGGATATTGTCAGAATTTTATTTAAAAGTAAAACTAATACCAAAATATAGAAGAATATCATGGAGGATTTTTCTCACAGCTTTATCTTAGTCTGAAGAACTCAATATTGAGCTTCTTAAATGATTAAAGTGAATTGCAGTTAGAAAGCATTTATATTAAAATACACAATTAATTGAATTGCCAAAGGCAGAAATCTGCTGAATGCATTACTCTCTACAAAGGTGATTCATTTGAAAAACTAACAATTATTAAGATATTTAATTTTTCTCTTACCTATTTCTGGCTATTACTTAAAGGCATTTTCATTTTCATTTTGCAAAATCTATGAAAGCGATTGTTACATATTTTTCTTCAGTGACTACATGTTGCATTTCAGACTCTAGCTGGATGAATTAAACTATTTCTATTTTTTAATTTAATGCATAATGTTGCTCACCATTTACAAAGTACTAGTCCATAGTATGTTTTGTTTTTATCATTTAAACAAATTTAATTTCCATGAATTTTGCTTTTAAAATACTTTCCTGAAATTATATCAGCATTAAATTTTAAGTAATAATAGTGATGTTTTCCCAATAATATAAGGAAAGCTTTTAGTACCTACCATCTTGTAAGTACTGTAAGAAATTGATGCATGCATTTTCAACCAATAAGATTTTATATTAAGAAATACAAATTGTAATCTTTCTAAACCACTTCTATCTAAGCCTTCTAACTTAACCATTTTAACAAACAGCTGTACAACCTGCACAGAATAGATAGCATATTCAAGTGTGATTCATGAGGTTTACAGTTATTACATGGGGGTAATAGTGTTGTTATTTTACTTTCTAAATTTAATGATGATATTTAAAATCCAATGTCCTTTGTTGGGAGAGTTAATACAATGAGTAAAATTCATATTAATATATTAACAGCTGATGTAATATCTATTAACATGGACAGAAGGTAGGTTTGTGTGTCTGTCTGTGCTTCAAGCTGCATTCCTGTGAAGGGGATCCACTGGTGAGTTGCAGCCAGCTTGTGTTGATTGTGAAGCTGATTTTTAGCATTTCTTACCAACTTCATATTTGGTAGTTTGAAATTGACCATGGTCGGAGTATTTACACCACGGAAATGGGCAAATGATAAACTAAGGGATTTTTTTTTCTTTTTTCTATAGGGTCATTTTACCAGCACACCACTGATTTGGGGGTTGAAGAGTGGCAATAAAAACAATGAGGTAAAAGAAACCAAAGACAAAATCAGGACAGTATAGACAAAAAAAAAATTGTGATTTTTGTCTCCTTCACTGTTTTAATCAGAGCCCTGTATTTATCTTATATTTCCATATACTGATTTTTTAAACAATAGAAATCAGTGATAGAAACCCTGTGTCTTAATCATAAATTTATGCTGTCTTCTACCTAGCTTTGCCTGTGATATGAATTAAAACAAATTTCATTTGCTTTTTTTCCCCTTTCTGCTTTTAGGCTTATATGCAAATGAAAGAGAAGAATTAGCTAAAGAGTATGGAAGAATAGTATAAAATGCTTCATCAGAAGATATTTAAATCCCTCTGCATCCTGTGGTTCCTAAGGGTAGCATGTCATCTTTCCTATAAATGGCTTACAAAGGGTCTGCCACAGGTGGATGCTCAGTGAGTATTCATTAACTAATTGAATTCATTGTTAAGTTTTATGATCAATAGGGTCATGTTCTAAAGATATTGAACCTACAAAAAGTTTTAGCCACCATTGTCAATATGTCAAGTTTTCCAAACTGTTAATTTGAATTCTCGAATAGGTGCAGTATAAGTACATTTAGCATTGATGCATCCTTTAAAATAGAGGGGGAAAAAGCACATTACCTACATTTACCACTAGGAAGAAACAAGTACACTTGTAGAAGAAATATGTTTTGTGTATTCAGGAGAACATTCTTTCTGCTTATTCATTATAGCTATTGTTTATTGAGGAAAGTAGGAAAAAACAGTGCAAGTCTAGGAGAGTAACAGCAAAGACACTGTAGAAGAAAGAAGATGTCTTTTTCTTAGTGACAGCCCCATAAAAGGAAAGGAAAGTTTTAGCCACTATTGTGGAAAAAGTGAAGTTATAATTACCATAATATATAATTGCTTTTTATGAAATGATAATTTCTTAGTAATTCATTCTGGGAGAGTTTTTCCCCCAAAATACATAGTAGAAAATGGATCCTTGTGAAAAAGTGGCAACTTATGACCAATCATCCAACAAATATTTTCTGAGTGATTTCTCTGTGTCAAATACTGTGCTGAGTACTGTGAATATGAAGATAAAATGAACACAATCTATGATGGAAATTTATGGTTTTGACTTATTTGAACCTCAGAGTTTAGTGAGAAGAGATGGGCATGTAAAGAAAAAAATTTACTGCAGTGTGTAAAGTCCTAGAGAAGATATATCTATATCTACATCGATATCTATCTATATCTATAGAGAGAGACATGGAATGTGTTCAGAGAGGCAACATTTGAGTCAAGTCTTGAAGGATGAATAGGAATTGACCAGCATGTGAAAATGGAAAGAGCAGTCCAGGTAGATAGAGTGACATGGAGCAAGTAATGGTAGTGTAAATGTACATGCCATGTGTGCAGAGCACTAAGAAAGTTGAATGAAGTGCACAAGGGAAGAGGTAAGGTGGAGTTGGAGGAGTATTTTTGATACAGACTGCTCAGGGTTTTGTAGGTCCTACTTTAGAAATTTATTCTATAAGCAGTGGAGCACCTTCAAAGGTTTTGAAGTGGGGAGATGTGGTGGTATAGATAGACATGATTTGTGTTTTTAACAACCATGACTTAACAGTTCAAGTAAGTAAAGAAGAGGAATAGGGACAGACCAAAGTGACATTTATCAGACAGACATAATATACATTACTATCAATTGTTTCAGAGATTGAAGTACTGAAGTTTTCAAGAATATATGGGTATTTGAGTAACTGGTAGAATGTGGTACAACTGAACCCAAAAGAGGCAGATGAAGATGAGCAGGTTTGCTTTAAAAAAACAGATAGCAATATATCACAATGTTTATGAGTATGCATAAAGTAATAAGACTTCTTGGGTTGGTGTTGGGCACCCATTACTTATATGACATTAAAATTTAATTATCTCAGTGAATTTTGTCACTTTAAACTCTGAAGCCTATCAGTTTCCTCACATGTCTCACATGAAAGGTATGGATAATAATAATCCTTATTCATATAGGGTTCTTTTAAGAATTGAAAGAGTGGATACACATAAACTTCTTTAACTCTGCCTGCTACTTGTTTGGTGATTACTATGACTATTTAGTTTCCAGTAGAATGTTAAAGACTAGGCAGTAGGTATTAAATTAAATTTAAGACTACAATTTAAGCTTTTTAGGTAGTTTTTCTACCAAATCCTATAAAAATTCTGTAAAAATATTCTTCAAAATGTTATTCAACCTTAGTAGTTTAGAAAAAGCACTTTTAATATTCCAGTTAAGTTTCAACTTTTACAAATATCTTAACCTAAATTTAATAATAGATTCATGTAAGAATCCTAATTTTGTGCTTTATTATTAGTACTATTCAGGTCCTACACTAAAATCTTGTTTTCTAACTATGATTTTACTTCATTTCTTGGAGTAGTGTCACCTCAATTAAGAGCAGTCTTGGTAATTATGGTTTCATCAACAATAACATGGTGTTATGTATATGGCTCGCTGATTTCCTTTTACTGGCTGCTGAATCATAAGAAACATATTTCAACTTCAGGTTAATCATAATCATAGAATCCTATCGCCTAATTTTACCTAGTAATTTATTCTTATATTTCTTTTCTTTAGTATACACATGACTCAAATTGCAGTCTGTCTCTCTACCTCTCTGAATTTTTTTAATAAAAGCAAGACTATACTATCAATATTTCTTTTGTAAATTTCAGGTGAAGTAAATCTGTGCATCTATAGTAATACACATAAAGAAAGTCAGAGAAAGAGATAAGGGGGAAAACAAATGTGAAAGTTCTTCTTTATACAAGTATGCCAGCCAATAAATAAATGATGGAATTATAAAACCATGACTGTACGACTCCCAGTACAGTATTTGATTTAGACAAATATCATTAATGTATGAGAAAACCATTTATTAAAAGGTCACTGACTTAAAGTATCATCCAATAGATTCATTTTTAATTGTAAAGAAAAAGTTACTTTTAAAATAGAGAAATATAGCAGACGTAATTTTAACAAAGGGTCCATATTATCACTAATAATGGTAAAAACTTGTAGCATGTACTTCCTGATGTGATATTATGGGATATATACAACACTAATAATGAAGTATTCTTGCTGATATTTTTAACTTGAATCTAACTGTTAATAAACAACTGTATAAATATATGATTTGTGTTATGACATAATAACTGGTTTTAACCTTTCAAGAATGTTTATGACATGGCAAACCAGGGGAGACCTAAACCTCAGGTCCTGAGAACTTTGTTCAATAAAACTGGCTTTCCCCTGACCAAAAAAAAAAAAAAAAAAAGAAAGAAAAGAAAAAACAATATGAGGCAGAGACTGTTTTAGATTAAAAGGGACAAAGCAGTATAATTCTGTGCTTTAGTTCTATTTAACACAGGGACAGGGAATTATGTTGTCAGCGCTCAAAAGTTATTGGTAGTGTTTAAACTCTTAAGTTGCATGGTTGATTCATGAGCATTTAATTTATTGTTTTATGTCTTAACTTTCATATATGTAACATTTATTCTTCATTACTCCTACTTAAAAAGCAGTTTAACCTTTCAAGGTCTGCATAATTTAATATACCATTTAGATTCTCATAGTTAATAAATTTATATCAATGTCTCTTTGGCACTTTTCTAAGTACTTTATGTGTATATTACATAATCTCACTTAATCTTCAAAATGATTTTATATATTAGAGACTATTAATTTTCATATTACAGAAGAGTAAATTGTGTCACAGAGAGGTTTAGTAATCTGCTTCAAGTCATATAGTTTAGTAATGAATCTAATAGTTTGACTCCAGAGACCCCCTTCTTAATCACTAAGCTACTAATTAAATTTAACATTAAATCTAACTTTTAAAATTGGCTCTAGTGTCCCTTCCCCATCTCCACCCCACCCCAATATATCTCTAAGAAGGAATCTTGGCATATGTCAAAGCCAAGGATACAACAGGGTCATGTTACAGGGTTTGAACATTGAGGGGAAGGAGTGTTAAAGTTTCTGCAACCAAGCAATTTCTATTCCTGTCCCTTATTTTTCTTTCCTTTCAGTTTTCCATACTTTCTTCGCTATTCATCAACATTTTTTCTACAGATAAGTGTATTTGCCAGTCACTCCCCCTAGGTATTTGCATATTTGAGCAAGATACATTTGATCCCTGACCCACAGAGTTTACAGAGTTTACTAGTTACATAGAAATATAAGGACTAACAATTTGGATACTCCTATTTGGCTACAATAAGAAAAGTATAGTAAGCCTATAGCAGAATTCCTTAACATAGAGTAAGTGAAAAGGGCATCTTAGTGAAAATTTCTAAAAGATACTAACATCCATGATGAGAGCTGAGTGAAAGATGAAAAAAGAGGAATACTCTAGCACATAAGCAGCATTTATAGGGTCTAGAGTAAAACACGATGACCAAAAAAAAAAAAAAAAACACAAAAAAAAACTGATGGTAAAATATTCAGCTAAAAGAAGACATTGAGAATGGATCAGATGGGGACAAAAGAAGAAGTGTTAGGACTCTGTAGGAGGTTGCTGAACATTGTAAAGAGAGAGAGTGTAATGGCCTGGATAAGAGGAATGTTAGTAGGAGTAATAAGAATTGAGCAGACTATAGATATTTAGAAGGTAGACTATGTGGGATTTGATCTTGATCAGATATAGGAGGTGGTAGACAGAGGGAGTTTCTGAGGAAAGGACATTATTCAGTCTTGTCTCTCTGGACCTACATATTAGGCCACTATGAAATCCTGCTTGGTCCAAGGCCAGTTTAGCATGACATGGGTTTTACATTGGGATTTGAAATTGAGGCTTAGGCTAACAAATTATGTGCATTTTCCTGTTTTTTTTTTTTTTTTTCATTTTCCACTTTTCTCTAGGGATCCTAGAACAGTGATAGATGTCTGTTCAAATGATTCAGGGATTCAGAGTCCTGAGCAATCCTTCTTTTCTTTGAAATAAATAAAACAAATCAAAACCAGAGTCCTGAGCTATCCTTCTTCTTTTCTTCAAAAGAAACAAACAAACAAATAAGAAAAAAAATTTTTTTTAATCCATAAACTCTTAGAAGAGAGTGAATGAATGACTAATTACAATTATTCACCTCTGAGAGCTATAATTATATCCTTGAAATAAAATAAATACTGTGAAAAGAAAAGAATAATTAATTTGAAATATTGTTACACTGCTACAGAATTTTGTGTTTTAAAATAAAGCACTACTTCTCTGAATAATGCATCTTTAATGGTAGTCTTTAAGTTGTCCTGGGAAAGGTTAAGTGTGGATATTTGTGAAGAGGGAAATCTTATTGCCCAATCCACATGAAAGGTACCAGTGCCAGCCATGCTGGTGGATGCAAAAGGCATAGAGCTGACTTGCTGCTTTAGTTTCTTGTCCTTAAGTGTAAACTCTTTTGAGATGAAAAGTTTTGCAAAGAAACCCAACTTAGGACCCTTGAAAAAAGTCCATCTTTTTTTGGAGTAAGGGAAGTGTTACAGAGAATATAATTTCTATGTTTCTAAGTTTAGAGAGTATTTTAGATATATTTTTTCAAAGGAGAACATTTATTATAATCCCTAACATTAGACATATGCATATAAACTCAAGTTACCATGAATTGTAGTTTTGAACTTTTGCCCTATTGTAACTATAATATATATTAAAATCATAATATGTTATATATATTATTGATCATATATGAACATTATAACTATAATATATTATATACCTAGAATAGAACAGACTAGTACATTTGACATGGATGAAATGGGCTGATGGTAAGCAGATAACTGATAGAAAGGGTCTTGATACTATTTATTCACATAATATTAAACTGTCATCTCAAATCTCTGAATAGGCTAGAAGTTAAAAGGTCAGAATAAATTTTTAACCCCACCTTCTTAAAAGAAGGAAAAAGACAAATTTCTCAGTTTTCAATAAAGATGTTTTAGGCTTTCCCCTAGATCTTTTTATATCAATAACTAGTCTGGTGTTTTTCATTATGGTTTCAAAGCTCAAATCAAAAAAAAATGAAAATATTATCTCAACAGAAAATGTTTTTGCAGCTTTTGGTGTTCATTCTGTTCTGTTTTGTTTTTAATACTGAAACCCCTGGGGTTACATAGCCAAACCCATTGTTTCATTTTCTGGTGTTATAATGACAGAGTAAAAAAACTACAATCCACTCTCAACAGCAAATTTTAAAAATGTATTAAAGTTCCAAAGGGAAAAGTATACACTGAGAATAATAAGTTCTATTAGGTGGTGTCTCACTTGTAGGGCGACGTTTATGTGCATGCTTACATCGTATTATTCCTCACGAGACACTGTGGATTGCTTTAGAGTCAGCAGTGACTCAACCACAAAACTAGCATCAGGGAAGCATTAATGTTACTTTTTAAAGCTGCCTTTCCAGATTTTAAAATTTGACCTTCAAAAGTGGCATGCATTTTCACCATTCAGATCTAAAATAGAAAAAGAAATATATTGATATATTGTTTGAAATATTTAATTAACTTCATAAGACTAAACTTTTTAAAGTTTCCCTGGAAGGAATACAACACAGATGATTTAAAATTTAGGTAAACATTAAAGTATTTTTATTTGTTTGCATCATTTTTTTTTTCTTTTTGTCTCCTACCCTTCCCTCTCCCTCTCTCTCTAAATGTTCCCTTGAGCTAAGTGCTCCACGTTAGAGAGGATGAGTCTCCACAAGGGATGTAAAGCATGGCATTTTGAGAAAGGCTGTCTTTCTGGGTCCCATGGCCACTGACAGCATGATGAAAAGTTAATAGGCCAAATGCACTTGCCATTTACAGGTGTATGAACCTTAATAGTGAATTCTTTTCATAGCTGTCACTTGGTGCTCCAAGATACGCCCATTGTCACAACCTGTTTGTTTAGAATGTTTAACTTCTTCAGAGTTAGAGATTGAAATTTCAGTCAGTAGAGAGCAAGATTTTTAAATAACAAGGATTTAACAACTGAAACTTGAAATATATTTCCATAAAGTAGAGATAGAATAAACAAAAAATAGGACTGATCTACAAGAATCCTGGAGAAGTCTAGTGGACTGACTTACTTGACACAGCTTATGTATTTCCCCCAAAGATCAGTCCCTGTTGGTGTACACCGATGTTATCAAACTTGCCTCATCATGGGGATATGTTGGGTAGCTTGGCTTAAAAATACAGATCTCAGGGCCTCCTGGAGAATCTAATTCAGGAAACTCGATTATTAACAAGTGTCCCAGGTGATTCTATTGATGCAGCAAGTGTGAGTCATACCGATTAGTCAATGCCTGCCATCGGCAGTACACTTCTCTCTGCCTGGAACTTATTCCAGTACACCATGCAAGTTCACTTCCTGAAATTCCTGACAGGCTTTAGAAAGGATTCTTCTCCCTGCTTATACCATAACACTGACACCTCCACTTATACGTGCATGTAAGTTTTCCCTACTCTAGTGCAGTCTGCACAGTGCAAGCCCTGAAAATCTGTTTCTATAACCTAAGAAATGGCTCTCTGCTGTCCCAATTCTCACATGCCCATTCTTTCCTTTCATATAAAATATCACTTGCAGTAGATTTTATTTGTTTAAGGCTGTTTTTCCTCTGTGCAGTAGTCAAATAGCATTGGCTTCTTGAAAACAAACACACATAATGTTTTTCCAGGGTGACTCTTCTCTAAGTGATCGTGCCAAGGTCCCACCTCCCACCTTGTGTTTTCTCCAGTTCAGCCTTTGGTTTCCAGCTTCATGAACAGGGAACACAGCAGGAACTGTGGATCTCTAAGGATATTTTAGGACTACATATTCCCTTAGAAGACCTAGTCATATACACCTAACAAGCTGGAGAACTGTTCTTACTGTTACTATGTATCCAGCAAGAGGAATGGGGAACACTGAAGATGCTGCCAGCCTGTTCCACTGCTCTATTCATGTTGATTGATATAGCTTCTCTCTTCCAGGCTCACCATATAGACTGATTTGTAGTAGATTTTAAATTTCTGGATATACTTTTAATGTGTTTAATTTTTGGATCTTAGTTTAAATAAATAAAATGGTAAAGATATCAGTCATATTAAGGGCCCAGAAAGGAAGGTAGTTAAAACATCAGATACTGGCTGCTTCTTTTTTAGATACGAAAGTTTGAAGATGCATATTTTATTTTTATTTTGTTTTTTGTGTTCAAAGCTTTAACTCAGTGTAACTGTTTAAGCAAATAATATTGAGCTTTAATCCTCTGCATAAAAAAAGAGATTACTTTTTTCCTTCACACAGAGAAAGAAAAAGACTGAACCCTCCAGCACACACTGACATCATTGTCAAAATACAAATTACTCTCAGGAGGAAAGTTGCATGCACACAACAGTAATTATATTTGTTTTTCCCTTTAGACCTTTAGAAATACAAAATGGCTTTTATTTTCCTTTTCCAAAACTTTGTTCCAGAGTCATTTATCCATATGATAATGTTCAAGGAAGCTATTTAATTCTTGGATTTTTCATTCAGAGGGAACACATTATAGATCTTCAAAAAATATAGTGAAAGTTGAGGGGAGACCTTCAAGATGGCGGAAGAGTAAGACATGGAGATCAACTTTTTACCCACAAATACATCAGAAATACATCTACACGTGGAACAACTCCTACAGAACACCTACTGAAAGCTAGCAGAAGACCTCAGACTTCCCAAAAGGCAAGAAACTCCCCACGTACTTGGGTAGGGCAAAAGAAAAAAGAAAAAAACAGAAACAACAGAATAGGGATGGGACTTGCACCTCGGAGAGAGAGCTGTGAAGGAAGAATAACTTCCACACACTAGGAAGTCCCTTCACTGGTGGAGATGGAGTGTCACGGGAGCTTGGGGAAGTTTCAGAGCCACAAAGGAGAACGCAGCAACAGGGGTGCAGAGGGCAAAGTGGAGAGATTCCCTCACAAAGGATTGCTGCCAACCAGCACTCACCAGTCTGAGAGGCTTGTCTGCTCACCTGCCAGGAAGCTTGTCTGCTCACTCTCCTGGGCGAGTGGGGGCTGGGAGCTGAGGCTCTGGATTTGAGGTCGCATCCCAGGGAGAGGACTGGGGTTGGCTATGTGAACACAGCCTGAAGGGGGTTAGTACACCACAGCTAGCTGGGATGGAGTCCGGGAAAAAGTCTGGACCTGCCTAGGAGGCAAGAGAACATTGTTTTGGTGTGTGTGAGGAGAGGGGATTCAGAGCACTGCCTAAACAAGCTCCAGAGATGGGCAAGAGTCAGTGCTATCAGCACAGACAGGCATGAAATGCTAAGGCTGCTGCTGCAGCCACCAAGAAGCCTGAGTGCAAGCACAGGTCACTATCCACACCTCCCCTCCTGGGAGCATGTGCAGCCCATCACTACCTGGGTCCTGTGATCCAGGGACAGCTTCCCTAGGAGAACACCTGGTGACCCTCAGGCTGTTGCGACATCATGCTGGCCTCTGCCGCCACAGGCTCACCCTGCATTCTGTACCCCTTCCTCTCCCCAGACTGAATGAGCCAGAGCCCCCTAATCAGCTGCTCCTTTAACCCCATCCTGTCTGGGTGGGAACAGATGTCCTCAGGTGACCTACAAGCAGAGGCCGAGCCAATCCAAAGTTGAACACCAGGAGCTGTGCGAAAAAAGAAGAGAAAGGGAAATTTCTCCCAGCAGCCTCAGGAGCAGCGGATTAAATCTCCACAATCAACTTGGTGTACCCTGCATCTGTGAAATATGTGAATAGACAATGAATCATCCCAAAATTGAGGTAGTTGACTTTGGGAGCAACTGTAGACTTAGGGTTTGCTGTATATGACTGACTGGTTCTGGTTTTATGTTTATCTCAGTTTAGTATTTAGAGTTTATTATAATTGGTAGATTTGTTTATTGATTTGGGTGTTCTCTTCCTTTTTTTAAAATATAGATATACATTTTTTTTTCCTTTTTCTCTTTTTGTGAGTGTTTATGGGAATGCTTCTTTGTGTGCTTTTGTCTGTATAGCTTTACTTTTACCATATGTCCTAGGGTTCTCTCTGTCCTTTATTTTTTTTCTTTTTTAGTATAGTTTTAGTGCTTGTTATCATTGGTGGATTTGATCTTTGGTTTGGTTTCTCCTTTCTTTCTTCTTTCTTTTTTTATTATTACTTTTTAACTTATACTATTTTTAAAATTTTTTATTTTAATAACTTTCTTTTTATTTTCTTTCTTTCTTTCTTTCTTTCTTTATTTCTTTCTTTCTTTCTTTCTTTCTTTATTGTTCCCTTTTCTTCTGAGTCATGTGGCTGACAGTGTCTTGGTGCTCCAGCCAGGTTCATGCCTGTGTCTCTGAGGTGGGAGAGCAGAATTCAGGGCATTGGTTCACCAGAGACCTCCGGCTCCACATAATATCAAACGACAAAAGCTCTCCCAGAGATCTTGATCTTGACACTACGACCCAGCTCCACTCAACAACCAGGAATATAGACTGCTGGACACCCAATACCAAACAACTAGCAAGACAGGAGCACAACCCCACCCATTAGCAGAGAGGCTGCCTAAAATCATAATAAGGTCACAGACACACCAAAACACACCACCAGATGAAGTCCTGACCATCAGAAAGACAAGATCCAGCCTCACTCACCAGAATACTAGTCCCCTCCACCAGGAAGCCTACACAAACCCCTGAACCAAACTTAGCCAAAGGGGCACACACCAAAAACAACAGGAACTACAGACTTGCAGCCTGCGAAAAGAAGGCCCCAAACACAGTAAGTTAAGAAAAATGAGAAGACAGAGAAACACATAGCAGATGAAGGACCAAGGTAAAAACCCAACAGACCAAACAAATGAAGAGGAAATAGGTGGACTACCTGAAAAAGAATTCAGAGTAAAGATATTAAAGTTGATCCAAAATCTTGGAACTAGAAGGGAGAAAATACAAGAAATGTTTAACAAGGACCTAGAAGAACTAAAAAGCAAACAAACAATGATCAACAACAAAATAAATGAAATTAAAAATTCTCTAGAAGGAATCAAGAGCAGAATAACTGAGGCAGAACAACGGATAAGTGACCTGCAAGATAAAATAGTGGAAATAACTACTGCAGAGGAGAATAAAGAAAAACTAATGCAAAGAATTGAGGACAGTCTTAGAGACCTCTGGGACAACATTAAACACACCAACATTCGAATTATAAGGGTCCCAGAAGAAGAAGAGAAAAAGAAAGGGACTGTAAAAATATTTGAAGAGATTACAGTTGAAAACTTCACTAATATGGGAAAAGAAATTGTCAATCAAGTCCAGGAAGTGCAGAGAGTCCTATATAGGATAACTACCAGGAGAAAGACACCAAGAAACATACTAATCAAACTATCAAAAATTAAATTCAAAGAAAAAATAACAAAAGCAGTAAGGAAAAACAACAAATAACATACAAGAGAATCCCCATAAGGTTAACAGCTGATCTTTCAGCAGAAACTCTGCAAGCCAGAAGGGAGTGGAAGGACATATTTAAAGTGGTGAAGGAGAAAAACCTACAACCAAGATTACTCTACTCAGCAAGGACCTCATTCAGATTTGATGGAGAAATTAAAACCTTTACAGACAAGCAAAAGCTAAGAGATTCAGCACCACCAAACCACCTTTACAACAAATGCTAAAGGAACTTCTCTAGACAGGAAACACAAGAGAAAAAAAGACCTACAATAATAAACCTAAAACAATTAAAGAAAACGGTAATAGGAACATACATATCGATAACTGCCTTAAATGTAAATGGATTAAATTCTCCAACCAAAAGATATAGACTGGCTGAATGGATACAAATACAAGATCTGTATATATGCTGTCTACAAAAGACCAACTTCACACCTAGGGACACATACAGACTGAAAGTGAGGGAATGGAAAAAGATATTCATTGCAAATGGAAATCAGAAGAAAGCTGGAGTAGCAATTCTCATATCAGACAACATAGACTTACAATAAAGAGTATTACAAGAGAAAAAGAAGGACACTACATAATGATCAAGGAATCAATCCAAGAAGAAGATATAAGAATTGTAAATATCTATGCACCCAACATAGGAGCACCTCAGTACACAAGGCAAATGCAAACAGCCATAAAAGGTGAAATCAACAGTAACACAATAATAGTAGGGAGCATTGACACCCCACACACACAAATGGAGAGAACTTCCAAAATGAAATTAAATAAGGAAACACAGGGCTTCCCTGGTGGCACAGTGGTTGAGAGTCCACCTGCCGATGCAGGGGACATGGGTTCATGCCCTGGTCTGGGAGAATCCCACATGCAGCAGAGCAGCTAGGCCCATGAACCACGGCCACTGGGTCTGCGCGTCCAGAGCCTGTACTCCGCAATGGGAGTGGCCACAGTAGTGAGAGGCACGCATACTGCAAAAAAAAAAAAAAAAAAAAAAAAAGAAACACAAGCTTTAAAAGATACATTAAACATGATGGACTTAATTGATATTTATAGGACATTCCATCCAAAAGAAACACTATACACTTTCTTCTCAAGTGCTCATGGAACATTCTCCAGGATAGATCATATCCAGGGTCACAAATCAAGCCTTGGTAAATTTAAGAAAATTGAAATCATATCAAGTATCTTTTCTGACCACAATGCTATGAGACTAGATGTCAATTACAGGAAAAACTGTAAAATATACAAACAAATGGAGGCTAAATATTACAGTACTCAATAATGAAGAAATCAAAGAGGAAATAAAAAAAAATGTAGAAACAAATGACAATGAAAACACGATGACCCAAAACCTATAGGATGCAGCCATAGCAGTTCTAAGAGGGAAATTTATATATTTAAATCTCCCAATAAACAAAAGCCCAGGACCAGATGGCTTCACATGTGAATTCTATCAAACATTTAGGGAAGAACTAACACTTATCATTCTCAAACACTTCCAACATATAACAGAGGGAGGACATTCCCAAACTCATTCTACGAGGCAACCATCACCCTGATACAAAAACAGACAAAGATGTCACAAAGAAAGAAAACTACAGGCCAATATCACTATGAACATAGATGCAAAAATCCTCAACAAAATACTAGCAACAGAATCCAACAGCACATTAAAAGTATCATACACCATGATCAAGTGGGGTTTATCCCAGGAATGCAAGGATTCTTCAATATACGCAAATCAATGTGATACACCATATTAACAAATTGAAGGATTAAAAACCATTTGATCATCTCAACAGATGCAGAAAAATCTTTTGACAAAATTCAGCACCATTTATGATATAAATCCTCCAGGAAGTAGGCATAGAGGGAACTTACCTCAACATAATAGAGGCCATATA
This sequence comes from Physeter macrocephalus, assembly GCF_002837175.3. Classification (NCBI taxonomy): domain Eukaryota; kingdom Metazoa; phylum Chordata; class Mammalia; order Artiodactyla; family Physeteridae; genus Physeter; species Physeter macrocephalus. Next base: position 36,505,161 of record NC_041226.1, on the reverse strand, counting down.
TGACAAACCCACAGCCAACATCGTTTTCAATGGTGAAAAACTGAAACCATTTCCTCTAAGAGAAGGAACAAGACAAGGTTGTCCACTCTCATCACTATAATTCAACATAGTTTTGGATGTTTTATCCACAGCAATCAGAGAAGAAAAAGAAATAAAAGTAATCCAAATCGGAAAAAAAGAAGTAAAGCTGTCACTGTTTGCAGATGACATGATACTATACATAGAGAATCCTAAAGATGCTACCAGAAAGCTACTAGAGCTAATCAGTGAATTCGGTAAAGTAGAAGGATACAATATTAATGCACAGAAATGTCTTGCATTCCTTTACACTAATGATGAAAATTCTGAAAGATAAATTAAGTGAACACTACCATTTACCACTGCAACAAAAAGAATAAAATACCTAGGAATAAACCTACCTAAGGAG
>NC_041226.1:36502619-36504655 GCF_002837175.3 Physeter macrocephalus | reverse complement strand
AATAACATACAAGAGAATCCCCATAAGGTTAACAGCTGATCTTTCAGCAGAAACTCTGCAAGCCAGAAGGGAGTGGAAGGACATATTTAAAGTGGTGAAGGAGAAAAACCTACAACCAAGATTACTCTACTCAGCAAGGACCTCATTCAGATTTGATGGAGAAATTAAAACCTTTACAGACAAGCAAAAGCTAAGAGATTCAGCACCACCAAACCACCTTTACAACAAATGCTAAAGGAACTTCTCTAGACAGGAAACACAAGAGAAAAAAAGACCTACAATAATAAACCTAAAACAATTAAAGAAAACGGTAATAGGAACATACATATCGATAACTGCCTTAAATGTAAATGGATTAAATTCTCCAACCAAAAGATATAGACTGGCTGAATGGATACAAATACAAGATCTGTATATATGCTGTCTACAAAAGACCAACTTCACACCTAGGGACACATACAGACTGAAAGTGAGGGAATGGAAAAAGATATTCATTGCAAATGGAAATCAGAAGAAAGCTGGAGTAGCAATTCTCATATCAGACAACATAGACTTACAATAAAGAGTATTACAAGAGAAAAAGAAGGACACTACATAATGATCAAGGAATCAATCCAAGAAGAAGATATAAGAATTGTAAATATCTATGCACCCAACATAGGAGCACCTCAGTACACAAGGCAAATGCAAACAGCCATAAAAGGTGAAATCAACAGTAACACAATAATAGTAGGGAGCATTGACACCCCACACACACAAATGGAGAGAACTTCCAAAATGAAATTAAATAAGGAAACACAGGGCTTCCCTGGTGGCACAGTGGTTGAGAGTCCACCTGCCGATGCAGGGGACATGGGTTCATGCCCTGGTCTGGGAGAATCCCACATGCAGCAGAGCAGCTAGGCCCATGAACCACGGCCACTGGGTCTGCGCGTCCAGAGCCTGTACTCCGCAATGGGAGTGGCCACAGTAGTGAGAGGCCCGCATACTGCAAAAAAAAAAAAAAAAAAAAAAAAATGTAGAAACAAATGACAATGAAAACACGATGACCCAAAACCTATAGGATGCAGCCATAGCAGTTCTAAGAGGGAAATTTATATATTTAAATCTCCCAATAAACAAAAGCCCAGGACCAGATGGCTTCACATGTGAATTCTATCAAACATTTAGGGAAGAACTAACACTTATCATTCTCAAACACTTCCAACATATAACAGAGGGAGGACATTCCCAAACTCATTCTACGAGGCAACCATCACCCTGATACAAAAACAGACAAAGATGTCACAAAGAAAGAAAACTACAGGCCAATATCACTATGAACATAGATGCAAAAATCCTCAACAAAATACTAGCAACAGAATCCAACAGCACATTAAAAGTATCATACACCATGATCAAGTGGGGTTTATCCCAGGAATGCAAGGATTCTTCAATATACGCAAATCAATGTGATACACCATATTAACAAATTGAAGGATTAAAAACCATTTGATCATCTCAACAGATGCAGAAAAATCTTTTGACAAAATTCAGCACCATTTATGATATAAATCCTCCAGGAAGTAGGCATAGAGGGAACTTACCTCAACATAATAGAGGCCATATATGACAAACCCACAGCCAACATCGTTTTCAATGGTGAAAAACTGAAACCATTTCCTCTAAGAGAAGGAACAAGACAAGGTTGTCCACTCTCATCACTATAATTCAACATAGTTTTGGATGTTTTATCCACAGCAATCAGAGAAGAAAAAGAAATAAAAGTAATCCAAATCGGAAAAAAAGAAGTAAAGCTGTCACTGTTTGCAGATGACATGATACTATACATAGAGAATCCTAAAGATGCTACCAGAAAGCTACTAGAGCTAATCAGTGAATTCGGTAAAGTAGAAGGATACAATATTAATGCACAGAAATGTCTTGCATTCCTTTACACTAATGATGAAAATTCTGAAAGATAAATTAAGTGAACACTACCATTTACCACTGCAACAAAAAGAATAAAATACCTAGGAATAAACCTACCTAAGGAG
>NC_041226.1:36480512-36502339 GCF_002837175.3 Physeter macrocephalus | reverse complement strand
AGGAAGTAGGCATAGAGGGAACTTACCTCAACATAATAGAGGCCATATATGACAAACCCACAGCCAACATCGTTTTCAATGGTGAAAAACTGAAACCATTTCCTCTAAGAGAAGGAACAAGACAAGGTTGTCCACTCTCATCACTATAATTCAACATAGTTTTGGATGTTTTATCCACAGCAATCAGAGAAGAAAAAGAAATAAAAGTAATCCAAATCGGAAAAAAAGAAGTAAAGCTGTCACTGTTTGCAGATGACATGATACTATACATAGAGAATCCTAAAGATGCTACCAGAAAGCTACTAGAGCTAATCAGTGAATTCGGTAAAGTAGAAGGATACAATATTAATGCACAGAAATGTCTTGCATTCCTTTACACTAATGATGAAAATTCTGAAAGATAAATTAAGTGAACACTACCATTTACCACTGCAACAAAAAGAATAAAATACCTAGGAATAAACCTACCTAAGGAGTCAAAATACCTTTATGCAGAAAACTATAAGATACTCACAGGAGTCAGATTGGCCATCATCAAAAAATCTACAAACAACAAATGCTGGAGAGGGTGTGGAGAAAAGGGAACCCTCTTGCACTGTTGGTGGGAATGTAAATTGATATAGCCACTATGGTGAACAGTATGGAGGTTCCTTAAAAAACTAAAAATAGAACTACTATGTGACCCACCAATCCCACTACTGGTCATATACCCTGAGAAAACCATAATTCAAAAAGAGTCATGTACCACAATGTTCATTGCAGCTCTATTTACAATAGCCAGGACATGGAAACAACCAAAGTGTCCATTGACAGATGAATGGATAAAAAAGATGTCACACATATATGCAATGGAATATTACTCAGCCATAAAAAAGAAACAAAATAGAGTCATTTGTAGTGAGGTGGATTGGCCTAGAGACTGTCATACATAGTGAAGTAAGTTATAAAGAGAAAAATAAATACTGTATGCTAACACATATATATGGAATCTAAAATAATAATAATAATAATGGTTCTGAAGAACCTAGGGACAGTACAGGAATAAAGACGCAGATGTAGAGAATGAACTTGAGGACATGGGGAGGGGGAATGGTAAGCTGGGACGAAGTGAAAGATTGGCATGGACTTATATATACACCAAATGTAAAATAGATAGCTTGGGGGGAGCAGCCACATAGCACAGGGAGATCAGCTTTGTGACCACCTAGAGGGGTGGGATAGGGAGTATTGGAGGCAGATGCAAGAGGGAGGAGATATGTGGATATATGTATATGTATAGGTGATTCACTTGTTGTAAAGCAGAAACTAACACACCATTGGAAAGCAATTATACTCTAATAAAGGTGTTAAAAAATAAAATAAAATCCCTCAGTCTAAAAAAAATTTTTTAATAGTGAAAGTTTATGTCTTTTCTTGGTAAACAAATTGGAGTCACATATAAAAAATATTTAAATGTAGTTTCACAAGGTTCAAGGCTATTTGAGGACAGTCCATAACCCATGTATCTAAGCTCAATAATTTTTGATTTAAGATGGGAAACTAAACAAGAATAATAACTTTAAATCTTAGTACAATGCATGAAAACAAAAGGAAAAAAAATTGCGGAAGTAACCTGTAATCAAAATGTTCAAGCAGTGTTAGCATACATCTCTTGTTTGCAATTAGATCCATTTCTCTGCTCCCACAAATAATTGGGAGTATTCTTCCCACATACAGTGCTTAACGAAAATAAATCATTGCTCCTTGGCTTCCACATATATGCTGTATTTTATATCCAAATTTCTATCCTGTAGTTGTCTGCCTTTCCAAATTTTGTGCTTATTTCTACAAATCCTTTTAACAGAAAAAAATGTTACAATATTTTGCTTGTTTGTTTTGCTACAGGTTCCCTGATTGAACAATCTTAACAGCCATTTCTTCATTCAACTTTAACTTTCATCAGTTTTGACATTCTGACTGCCCTGTTCTTGGGAAGGTTGATTACTTCATGCTCTTTGACCTAGAAGTGATATCTTGCTATATTTTTATACATCCATATCCCAGATGTTCTAAATTTTTCTTGGTGCTCTTTATTGTTTTGAACATTTCAGTAAAAACTAGATTGGAAAAAAATTAGCCTTCTTCAAAACACATTAATGATCCATACATTAGGATGATTTCTGTATATGGCAAAAATTGGGAACAGAATATCAGAATAATTTCAGGTATCCATCTTATTGCAGTAAAACCTACATTTGTTTATGACAGTAGTGTGTATGTACATATGTGTGCATGTGTGAGTGTGTATAAGTATATATTTGTTTACCATTGCTGCCATAACAAATTATCACAAACTTATAGAATTTAAAAAACACAAATTTATTAACTGTAGTTCTGTAGGTCTAACTTGATGTTAAAATCAAGTTGTGGGCAGGGCCATGTTCCTTTGGAGCCTCTATGGGGGAATCCTCTTTCTTGCCTTTTTCCAACCTCTAGAAGCTGTGGGTAGTCTCCTTCCTTCATCTGTAAAGCAAGCAGCATTGCAGATCTCTGACCCTTCAGTATTACATCTTATTCTGACCACAACTGGGAAATGTTCTCCTGTTTTTAAGGATCCATAAGATTAGGTTGGACTCACTTTGATACTCCTGGATAACCTCCCCATCTCTGGTCCTTAACCTTAATCACAACTGCTAAATTCTTTTTGACATGTACGGTAGCATACTCAGTTTTGTGCAATAATATGTCGACATTTTAATGTTCATTAATCTACTTACCAAATTATGATATTTCATGATATATGACATATCTTATCATATATATAATGTGCATATTACATTTTTTTTATTTTGAAGCATGTCATACATACAAAAGTATATATATAGCTTATATGACAATCATTAAATGGAAACACATTTACCTACTACCTACACTTAAACAAGGATTAAAAAAGGAATATTTCTGATAGCTTTGAAGCTTCCCCTCCCGGATTTGCTTCTCTCCCATATACATACCCTTTCCTCCCTCCCTACCTCTCCTTCTAGAGAAATTTTATGCTGGATTTTGTGTTAATTGCTCTGGTAGATATTAATACAGCTCATCAATCCTTTGTGTACTTTTTCTACCTGGATATTTGAGAGGGATAGTTTTCTATTCCCTTTCCCTATCCAACAGGTAGGCAAGGCTATGTACTACTGAAAACTGAAATATGACTGGCAGTGAAATGTCTTACTTCTCTGTGAAGCCAGATTAAGTTCTTTGTAGTACTCACTCAATTCTCTTTGGTCTTCTGCTAAGAAAAACTGGTAGGGCACAAGATCAAACAACCTGGATTTGTATATCACCATATAGATGATGCCCTCATTTGCATTGAACTTTGCATTAGCAAAACATGAGCTTAAATTCTGTAAAGTCACTGAGATTTTTTTGCAAGCAAGATACCTAACTTATTTGATTAATATAATTATTCCTTAATTTTCTTTAGAGTTCTCTCAACTCTGAAAAAATTCCTAAACAATAGGTTATTTAGTTTCCATGTTTCTCAAATTAATACGAATGGCATCAAATTGTATTTCTTTGGTTTACATCTTTTACTCATTTTTTGGATATTTTTCCATGTAAATGTGTGCAGCTTTTTCATTAATTTTCACCTATGTATAATATTTCATCATATTAATATATCACATTTTAAATTTTCCATTGCATTTAATGGACATTTGTGTTATAGTAAAAGTTTTGCTAGTATGAATGGCTTTGTATAAGTATTCTTATAAATATCTCCTGGTGCATATGTAACATAATTTCTTTAGAGTATATAGATAAAGAGGAATATATAGATAAAAAGGAATATATGATAAAAAGGAATGGTAGGGTATACAAGATACATTTAAATTTTTAAACTTCATTTAATTTGTAGTTTCCCCAGTTTTAGTGAGAGTTGCCTTTCCTATACATCCATAACAATATTTTGTACTGAGAAAACTTTGAATTGTTCCTAGTTTGGTAGATCTGATATTGTTTGTTATGGGTATTCTAATGTACATTTCATAACTAGTGAAGAGGTTGAATATCCTTTCAAATGTTATGGAGCACTTGGGATGATTCTTTCTGTTAATTCCTGTCTTTTACCCATTTTCCAAATGGCTTGTTTGCTTCCTATTGATTTATTAGAGTTCTTTATAGATTTTAAATAAAAATCCTTTGTCAATTACATATGTTGTAATTTGTTCCATTTTATGGCAGTTTTTATGTCATTAATATGCCTTTTAACTTACAGAATTTATTAATTTTAATGTATGAAACGCATTGGCCTGCTTCAATATACATAGCAATATTTTGTCTTGTCACAAAAATTGTTGCCCATGTCAAGGTCATAAGGATATTATTTCATATTTTCTCTGAAAACATTTTCTTTAATCCATCTGTAGTGCATTTTCAGATGTTGTATAATGTAGAGATCCAGTTTCACTTTTTCTCTTTCTTCATACCCAAATGCCCTAGCACTGCTTACTGAATAGTTTCTATACATGTGTAGATCTCTTTCTGGTCTCTCTATTCCATTGGCGTGTCTTCCTGCACTATACCACATCAACTTAATTTCTCAATTTACCTTTTTAGGAATGTCATGCTTTGGCCTATTTGTGGCTTTTAGCTCTTACTTATAAATTTTAGAACCATCTCATTGAATTCCACATTAAACCCTATATCTGACATTCATGGCTGGCTTTCAAAAATTACCCATGTGCAATCCACTGAATACTTCCCCTGTGGAGAATACAGTCACATGACAATGCCAACTAGACAGAAGTCTAATTGTTGTATCTAGAAATAAGAGGAAATAATTTATATGAACAGCTAGCCAATTTATACCACAATCTTCTCTTCTTGATACCAATTCTTTATTTTAACATTTTGCTGTACATAAAACAACATGCTCATCATTTCCCCAAGGAAACTTTTTAAGGTCCCCTCTACTTATTGCATTCAGCTTAATCTCAGGCTCTCCATCTGATGAGTAGTCCTCTCTATTACAGCCTGACTTGCTTCCCTTACTCTTGACACACATGAATTAAATAGACAAGGTTTCTACTGCCTCTGGACCAGTTAACAATGGTGGGAGAGTCCAAGGCAATTATAATAAAGACTCATTCATAAAAGGGAAGCACTTGTGATACACAGCAATCATTGGCCATAGTGATTATGAAATTAGGCTTGACTGGCCTTGTGAGATTCCTCTGTTCTGTTACTTCAGAGTACCGATTTCTTTATTTAGCAGGTAGAACAAACAAACCTCACAATCTATAAAAATTTAAATAGCAAAAGGTGTTAGCTCTTGTCTTGTTTACGTAAAGCTCAAAACATATGTTCTTATTTGATGGATGACTCTTCTCTAGATAGACTCCTTCCATCTTATGGTTTCACCATTTTATTGTATGACTTTTAAATTTGCTGTATTATCTCAAACTTGCAAAAATAACCAGAACATGGAGCATAATGAATGAACATGGGGCATAATGAATGTTATGAGCTTGGCCCTAGAAGGAGACCACATAAATTTTGTTCAATTTCTAGTGAACTAGAACTTAGTCTTATGGTAGTTTTAATTTCATAAGAAGCAAAGAAATTTAGTCAAGCTGTTGCCCAAGAAGAAAAGGAAATTAGTTTCACAAACATCTGCTTATAGTTCCTTATATTTGTTCATATTATATAATTTTTCTTGGAGAGCAAATCTGAGATCCATGCCACAGAGAAGCAAAAATGTGAATACAGAACCATGCAATTTAAAAAATATTAATACTAATATTAATATTACACTTTAGATTTTATTCAGTTGGTGGTCCCTATGTGTCAATAGGTGTGATAAGATATTCAAATGCATAACATTTAATTCTCATGATATTTCAAATAAGTACCTTCGGTATTTACATTTACAAATGAGGAAACTAAAGAGAAAGAAAGTGTCGTGCCCAAATTCACATGCCCAAAAACATGGCATTCTGTGTCTTGAACCCTGTTTACCTGATTCATTTAACTGCTAAATGTTGCACGTTATATCCAACAGTCAAGTACAGAAGAAGGCATCCTCTGAGTAGCCAGGAAGGAATCAAATGGGAGAAAGAGTTATGTGTTATATGTTAGGGGTTGAGGAGGACAGGTATGTGCTAAAATATGTAGATTTAGGAAAAAATAACGTTTAAGGTTTCAGCACATGTAAAATAAAGTATAATATTGTGCATGATATATCTTCAATAAACATATATTAAAGTTTAATGTGATTTTATTTTACTTTTTTATTGTGATAAAAAAATCCCTGACTAAAACTTACCATCTTAACCATTTAAGTGTGCAGTACAGTAGTGTTAAGCATATTCACATTTTTTGTTAAATAACTCCCCAGAACTTTTTCATCTTTCAAATCTAAAACTCTACAGCCATTAAACAACTCCCCTTTCCTCCCTCCTGCCTCCCTCAGCCCCTGGTAACCATCATTCTACTATCATGTTTTCAAGCCACTGTAATTTTGGAATTTAAGAGAAATGAAAAGATCAATAAAGAATGATCTTCCTTTATACATGGAAATCAGTTCTGTCTATATTTTCCATCTATATTCAAAGATTCCCAGTATATCCTTGCATATGAGAAAATACCAGTATTTACCTAGGTTGAAAAAAATGTAGATATAAACATGGATAGTACAGTCTTTGAAAAATGTAAACTCTTTGGATAGAATCTCAGTGATTGACTTACAAGAATAGTGTGTGGATAAGGAGACAGTAAGTTTCTGACTTAGGTGTTGGCAATGTGCCAAAGTAGTGAATGTGTATGCAGGAATTCTTTATACAGGCAATGTCAGTTAATGGTTAAAAGTATAGATTTTTAGAGTCAGTGGGTCCTGAGTTTAAATCCAGTTTCTATCATATAACAACTATTTGTCTTTACACAAGTTACTTTACCTCTCTGAACCTATTTCCTTTTTATCAAATGGGGTGAATTACAGGACCTATCTCATAGGGTTATTATTATTAGGGAAATCCACTCAATTAGTCTCAAGGAGGTAGTTGTTTATTACTTCCAGTAGCTAGTTAGCTAGAGATCTTAGTTATTAGATGTGGGAGTGGAAGGGGGCATAGAGATGTGAAAAAGATGTACAAGTAGAGTAAGGAAAAAATAAAAATATCAAGTAGCATGAAAGTTGCAATTCACCTTGAGCCTGATTAAATAAGACGTTTCCTTGATGTTCTAACATTGTTCTTATCGTGTGATTTGGGAATATCCTGGTCTCCCTACAAAAATCCTCACAAATGATATTTACCTCTTCTATATGCAATCCTATCTTATAAGAGTGAATGTTGAAATATAGTATCACTGAGGTAAAGCAATATAAATAACTGAAGTCTTAAGATTATATTTTATCATAGACAAGACTGTCATATAAATTATTTAGCTCACCACAAAGTTTCCAATGTTGTCTCTTTTCATATTAAATTTAAAATTTTTCTATTAAATTAAACATGACATATTTATAATTATTTGGCAAAAATGTTAAAATGATTTTTCCTTCAGAGGTTTTATTCAAAATTTAAATTAATCTGTCAAAACATTGACCACATTCCTCAAAAAGCACAGAATTGCAATCTTGCTTCTAAATATACTTTGTAAAACATGGAATGAAGATAGGAGAGATAAGTATCTGTTCAGAAGGAAAAGTTTGAATAATATACAATACATAAATATGCTATACAAAGTTTAAAAATGAAATTATATATAAAAATTAATTTATTAAATGCATATGACATTTTATAATTATTAATACATTACATAATGTTATATATTATGCATAGAAAATTCTATGTAAGGTTAACATACAATTTTAAAATTGTGGAGTACATGCCTACATAGTTATATAATTATATAAACATGCTGAATAAATAAACATATATCACTTTTTGGCCCAGGAATTAGCCAAACAATGTATTTATTATATGTATGTATTATAAACAATACATATAAACAAATACGAGTTTGAATATTTTCTTTGCTGAGACTATACGTTAAGAAACCTTGAAGAAATTCCTTCTCCTCCCAAAACCCTCCTTTTCTTTTTTGGATATCTGAGAACTGATTGAACCCATAGTAGAATAATTCTTACTGTATTGATATAATTCTTTTTCTTATTGAATTGTGGAAAAGGCAGAAGGATTTGTGAGGGTTTTGTGATAAAATGACTAAGATTTTATGCTTAAGCTCACAGTTACTCAAGCCTTAGTTATCTAGAACTGACTTACAGGAAGAATATTGTAAACAAGATTGAATTTCTGCTGAATAGGGCATTCAGCAATTATTTGAGAAACATGCTAGTTGTCAAAGATGAAAGAATTAAATTAAGTATTCTATCATACTGTTAGGGGAAAGAAGTCATCCCTGACACTTTAAATATGTACTTTGTTTAAAATCAGTGGCTTAGGTTTGACAGTTTTAAGGGAACTAAATACCTCTGCCTAAAATATATGCACTAGTCTTAGTGAGACTTGAGTTCAAATACAGTTTCTACCACATAACAACTCTATTATTCATTTTTTCACTGTTTGTAAGTTTACACTCAATATTGAGAAGAGAGATGCTACATGAGTTTCCTCTCCATAATAATATAACGTGATTAAACTTAAAATGTATAATGAGTAGCACATTTTCAAAGAATGACCCCAACATTCCTGCTATATCTCAAAGCATCATGTTTTTTTGAAAAGGCCTTCGATAAGAATATTGAGTGAACAAATATTCTTTTTTCTAGAGTGAACTTAAAAATTCATACTAGATTCCTTGTCTTTAAAGGATTTAGAGTTATAAATAAGAAAACTCATATCTTTTTCTGTGATAATAAAATTTCCAATGATTCTTGAACATGTAAATACTTAGAAACTTGGTTGCTGCATGGCCCTGAATCTGAATTATGTCACAAATTTCCGGAAAAAAACAGAGTGGTCAGAGACCAAGAAGAATGTATAGCAACAACTTCTTAGAAACGTGACTAGAATTGGCATAAAGAACAGCCTGCTGTTGCCACTTAAAACACTTTGTACTCTATGACTTCACTATACTCTTTGAACTCCACTTCATGGTCTGGGCAGCATTCCTAAAAAACACAGGAGAACATCTCCAGGCTCAGGACTTGAGAATCAGCCTTTGCAGACCTCCTTATCACAAACCATCCTGAACAGCCAAGGTGTGAACTCATTTAAACTGACCTATCAGTAGCTTTTGTCTTTATGAGTCCCATTCTTGCTTTGGTCAGATACTGTCTTCCCATAGGTTGCTCTCCTTCACATACATTTACATATAAGAAAACAATCAATTCTTCCATAGTCTTAGATTATTCTTGATGATCAACCTCAGAGCCCAACCCACAAAGCATGGTTTCTGTGTGGAGTCAAGTTTGCCTTGCTTAAGCAGGACTTTCAGCTTAGCAGACACCACGTTTCAAGGCTTTATTTATCTATTACTCAAACCTTCCACACATCAAAAAATACCTATAAATGCAAGAAAATCACAGGAAAGACTCACAGTTTACAAGGTCCTTAAAAATATTAGTCAGAAGGAATAAACTGGGAGGTAATTTCTATTGTTAAATGGGACAAAATTCAGAACAAACTGAATAAGTTTCCATTATAACAAAGGTCTTCCAAATAATTGCTAACAGTTACTTGGGTACAGAGATTCAGAGCTGGATGTGGATATTAAAAGAAAAGCGTTTTGGAGGAAAATGGGGAAAATTGTATTATCTAGTGACTTAACGGAGCCATTCCTATTATTGGGATGTGTTTGACATCTCTCCAGAAGCTGAACACCTGAAACTAACACAATATTGTAAATCAACTATACTTCAATTAAAAAAAAAATCTTGGGGTCAAAAACTAAAGGACAGGAGAACATAAGCTATAAATGCAATATTGTCTCCATACTCCCCCACTTTTAAATTCATGAAATAAGTCTTGTCAGCTTATACATTCTTATTTTAAAATTCACAGAAATTGAAATCTGAAAGTTTAAGTACTTGCCAAAATCAGAGAGTCTGTCTGTCAATTCAGCACTTTTTCTAGTATGTAACACCAATAGCACTGGATTTTTATTTATTTATTTATTGTTTATTTATTATTTTTTTGCGGTACGCGGACCTCTCACTGTTGTGGCTTCTCCCGTTGCGGAGTACAGGCTCCGTACGCGCAGGCTCAGCTGCCATGGCTCACGGGCCTAGCCGCTCCGCAGCATGTGGGATCTTCCCAGACCGGGGCACGAACCGGTGTCCTCTGCCTTGGCAGGCAGACTCCCAACCACTGTGCCACCGGGGAAGCCCTGGATTTTTAAATTAATCAAAATAAAAACATTTAAACACTGTCAGGAACACAATTTACATGTGAATTATAACAGCACATCAGTTTATCTGATTTATACTTTGCTACACACTATCATCTCATTTGGTCCTCACAGCTGGATTATTATCCACGTTTTATACATACAATTATGCAACATTTGACAAATCAGTTAACCTCGTGGTGCCAGACCTATCCTCTATAAAATAATTTGACTGAGTGACTATTATCTAGCATTGTTTTTTTCTATTACATTTTTATACTTTATTTGGCCACTGGAATTCTCAAGCTATAAAAACCAAAATGACAAACAAAATCTTACTTCCCAATTAGGCACAACTACTCTTCTGTCTTGCACAGGGAACAGAGTAGAAATGCCCTCAGAATTGAGTCTTACAAATGCTGCAATCCACTTCTCTCTTCCATCTAGGAATTTAGACTTTTAAAAATGCTCTACATTTTAGAGACAATTGTTAATAGAACAAGTCATACATTTTGGGGGAGTGGATTTATATCTCCTTCTTAATATTCAGTGTCCTATAGGGAATATGCGCAGGATCTGAAATAATAATGGAAACTTTGAACAAAAGCCACACAGTCATTGTCCACCAAGTTTTCACATACTTTTCATTTGTCTTGCTCACTGCTCTATTTGTAAGTAGACCTGACATATAAAAATAGCTCCAGCAGCAAACCTTTTGTCTCAAAGTGCCTACCATTCCCCATAAGTGCTTTTATAACTATAGCTCACTTTGTAGTAAAGTTGTAATGACAACTGTCATCAAAAGGCTTTCATGAAGTATTTGCTGACCTTTAGATGCCACATGTAACAAGTGCTGTTGCAGTCTTCAGGGTCTTACTTAGGAGTTTCCTACTTCAACATAGTTTTCATATTGTTAACACTTAGTATACAATACTAAAAAAAATCTGATATTTAATGTCTGTTATTTCCCTTATGGTTCTCTCATTCCATAAGTATTCATTGAGTTCCTCTTATGGAACTCTCCTCTTAATCATTAAGTTCCAGAAAATATATTAGATCCTATATATAAAATGATGAACAACATAGTCGTGTCCATAACCACTTGAAAATTACCACCTAGGAAGATTATTAGACAGCAAATAAGCAAACATACACATAAAAATATTATTATGTTTGATAAAAATCATGAAAAAAAGTGTGGGATGCATCAAGGGCAGATGTAGGTGAGGGGACTGTTTTAGAACTAGAAAACAAATAAGTCAAGGACCTTTTGGAGAAGTAGACACCTGAAGGAGGGAAAGAAGCTGCCAAGGTGAGATGCAGGCAGAGGCCACTCCTCGTGTGCAGAGTGGATGGCCAGACACAGAAACACCAAAGTGAGGAAGTTGGGGTGCTTTATAAAACTCAACTTTTTATAGACTTCAGAAATTTGGGTCAGTTTAAATTGTATTCCTATTGATGCTCTTGAAATAAACCTTAACTTTGGTGTTTTTAGATGTTTCAATTCTAAAGATTATGTTTGTTAAATTTTAAAAGATAAGGTTCAGATCTATTGACTGTTTCAGATTTTAATGTTGAGAATAAATCCTAAATATTTACCTCTTAGAAAAGAATCTGCATTTTTCCCCAAGACAGTGTGGCTCTCCAGTCTAGAATTGTAATGCATAAATACATTCTCCAAGAGGCAGAATGATGCTCTCCATTGACATGTTATAATTCAATGTTACTAAAACACTGTTTACTGTCAAGATCACAAAGATCTCAAGAGTGGGTAACAGTAAAAAAGGAAAAATGTAATTCCTCTCCTGTGAGCAACTGTCTGTGTGTGCTATTTCTCCCACCCCTTCTTTATCAGTTCATGCCTTGACCGTATGATACTCCCACACTTCATAACACTTAATGATTTTCAGGATGCATTTAGATTATTTTAATTTGTTTCTCATATCAATAAAATAGTGGTAGATTAAATAATGTCCCATTGAGTGTAGGTCACTTCTATAGAACATCTATAGATGATAATTTCTAATATGTTCCTTGAATAGCTGGGAGATTCCTTCCCAATTGCTATATCATTATATTGGTATTACTTTCATCTCTATTTTTCAAAAATGTTTAACTTCTCTAGTACCCCAGAGTGATTGGCAACTTGTGTCCATTGAGGGGAGGAGAATCACTAACGTTGTAAAGGCTGTGGGTAAGAACTCAAACAACGGTTAAGAAAATCATGAGTAATTTGATACAAAATTACATTTTTTTAACAATTTAAAATTTCTGATATCTGTAACCTTAAAAAGAGTTTAAACAACTTGATACCCTTGATGTCCATAATTTAAACAAGTATGTGAATAGTATTTCAAAGTGCATGTGTGTGTTTGAGCCTGTGTTTTTACACCTACCCTGTGGCATGGTGATCATATAATGTCAATCCTTTATATATGTTAACAGTGTTTTCTAAATAGAGATTTCCTCATGTATCATTTGACAGTTACTAGAAAAACTCAGATAGACATACTAATTTTAAAATTAATTTTCAAGTATTTCCTTTTAATTTCATAAAGTATAAAGTAACATAACAATAGTAACTATTGAGGAGGGGATGTCATTTTTTATAAGGTCTTTTTCCCTTTGGTGAAAGCAGCTCTTTGCCCCTTTCCTGTTTGCTGATTTCTGTTCCCCTCTAACCTTAAAAGAACCTAATTATAGGAATGAGATCATTAGGCAATTTAACATAACTTCTAGATAAAAAGAAGTAAGAATGAACAATTAAGCAGTTTAAAAAAAATGGCTAGCTCTCTACCCCAAACAGCCCATTCCTAAGAAATTCTGCAGTCAGATCACTTCCTCAAGATAACATCTGAAAAGAGAGTCAGCCAGTCTGCACACAATGGAGAATGATGCAGAATCCAACCTCCTCTCTCAATGATTTACTGAGTTTCTTTCCCCTCCTCCCGTTTTCTCTTTAAAAACTGTCATGGCTGAGCAGAATCTTCGGAGTTGGTCTCTGGACCTGAGTCCACCATCTCCCCAGATTGCTGGCTTTTCTGACTAAAGCAACTTTCCTTTCTACTAAGACTTGCCTCTCAAATTATTGACTTTTGAGCAGAGAGTAGCTGAACCTGGGTTCAGTAACACTGAGAAAGATTTTACCTGGCCACAAGAAAAGATTTTCACAGTAAATAAAATAATTGTAGGAGAAGCAAACGAGTCAGAAAAGCCTTAGAAAGCTCTGCCAAATTACACTAAAAATATAAATGCAGATAACTGTTGTCTTAGTCTAACTATCTTATAAATGATCTATTTAGCCAGACTTTTAAAATATGCCTGAAAAAAATTGTGACACATAGGGGAAGTTATATCACCATGTTTTTAACCTAAAGTAAAATGTATATGTCTCTTTGTTCCTGATTTTTCTAATTCCCTTCACCCCAAGTGGTTCATTAGAGAGTTTCCAGGCCTATTTCAGACTTAATCAGTTTCAGCACTACCCAGGCCTCAGGTGAACAAATTTGAAAGACTGAAAAAATGAAGCTGCTCAATACAATAGGGGCCCATTGACATTGTTTTAACAAGTCTTAGCTTATTCAAGCCATTGTCTAACAGGCAGTTTTAATTCGAATCCACACTGCTTAACACGGTAATAAGGTCTCTGCTGAATGTCAGTGTTTGTGCATATACGTGCGCACTCTGCATTTAATGCAATCAAGAAAACAGAAACTTTCAGACTCAAGCATAGTTTGACTTTGGATTAACTATTCTGACAATACCAAAAAGTCCCCTGTTAACTCTTAACACTCCAAAGAGAGATTAAGAGGACATAATGAAATAATATATGATCAGCATTTACTTTTAATAAAGAAATATTTAAATTTCTTTTGGGGGGGAAGGTCATATTTTCTGTTCCATCACTGTTCATCTGTGGTTTAAGAGAGAGAGCACAGGGCAAGTTATGAATCTGTTTTGCTACATAGTGCCATGTGGCCTTAACGAGTTACTCATGAGTTTTGACATCTGCAAAATATCCCCCTACAATACAATATCTAGGATCAGAAAATAAAATGTACTCTGAATGATTAAAATAAATAACACTAGTTGGTTTTATTCAGATTCAATGAATCTGTGATGTTGCAGCACTAACATTGTACATGATATTTTGAAATGTAAATTTTACAAATTAAAAATCAGGGGAATATTTAAAAACTGCTATGCAGGAAAACATAGCTTTCTGGATTATTTTTACTACAATACAAAATATAACATTTTATTAATTCTGAAAATGTTTTTAAAAAGAAATTTTTTTAAGAAAATGAATACAATGGTAAATATCTTAGAATATATATGTTTAGGCTTAGAATTATAAAAAGAAATATTTTCTTTTACTGGGAATCCAGTCTATATAGACAAGAATAAAACTCTATTAAGGCAGGCTTCCCTGGTGGTGCAGTAGTTAAGAATCTGCCTCCTAATGCAGGGAACATGGGTTCGAGCCCTGGTCTGAGAAGATCCCACATGCCACGGAGCAACTAAGCCCATGTGCCACAGCTACTGAGCCTGCACTCTACAGCCCACGAGCCACAACTACTGAACCCACGTGCCACAACTACTGAAGCCTATGTGCCTAGGGCCCTTACTCTGCAAAAAGAGAAGCCACTGCAATGAGAAGCCTGCGCACCCCAGCAAAGAGTAGTCCCCGCTAGCCACAACTAGAGAAAGCCCTCGCGCAGCAATGAAGACCCAACACAGCCAAAAATACATAAATAATTTTTAAAAACATCTATTAAGGCAAAAAGAAATCTGAAATTTTCAACATTTATACCAAAATTTCATCTTTGCCTTTAAATCCCTTAATAATGTATAATATATTGTCAAACTATTTGAATGTTTTTCCTTTGCTTATTTGCTGGTGAGCTCAATTATAAATTGTATTCTATACCCCAAGACAGATTAAAACAATTAATAGGTAAAAGGTACATTCATTTTATTTTCAGCAATTATAATGTTTGCTTAAAAATTTTCAAAACCACCAATTTTATTGAGTCAAAGGCAAAATTTTTATAATGGCCCATGAGCTCCTACCAATTATTCTGTAGTTACCTACCCCACCACAATAAAGCCCTATGGATTATTCTCTAGTTCTCCAGTTACCTCTCTCACCTCATCCTTTATTTTCTTATTACCCATTGGCTCCATTCAAACTGTCACTGGCTGTTCCCTCTGCCTGGAAAGTTCTTCCACCAGATATCTTCAAGGTCAACACTCTTACTCCTTCAAGTCTTTGGTCACATGCCATTTTCCCATGAAGCCTAATTTTTTTAATTGAAATGTAGATGATTTACAATATTGTGTTAGTTTCAGGTGCAAAGCAAAATTTTTCAGATTCTTTTCCATTATAGGTTATTACAAAACACTGAGTATAGTTCTCTATGCTATAGAGTAAGTAGGTCCTGGTTGATTCTCTATTTTATATATAGTAGTGTGTATATGTTAATTCCAAGCCCCTAATTTATCCCTCTCACTCTTCCCTTTTGGTAATGATAAGTTTGTTTTCCATGTCTGTGGGTCTATTTCTGTTTTTTATATAAGTTCATTTGTATTGATTTTTTTAAGATTATAAGTGATATCATATGATATTTGTCTTTGTCTGGCTTACTTCACTTAGTATGATAATCTCTTGGTCTATCCATGTTGCTGCAAATGACATTATTTCATTATTTATCATGGCTGAGTAATATTCCATTATATATATAATATAATATATATATATATGCATGAAGCCTATTTTTGAATAGAAATTCAAATGGAATGTCATTTTTCAAATTGAAACTCCTCACTGTGTGACTGTTCTCAGGTCTCCTTTACCTGGTTTTACATGTTTTTCCTCCTTTAATTGCAGTAATGATTACTATAAAATGTAAATTATTTAGTTATATGTTTAATGAGTATGTACACTTCACATCCTTAGGTAGAATATAATATTAAATACTACATTAAATAGTATACTTATTGGCTTGGTAAGTTATTGTTTTCCCAAACAAAAAATAAAAGCTTCCTACAGGCAAAAATTTTTTGTCTTTTATTTACTGTTATATTAATTATATTTTTATACTGAGTCTGTGTACCTTTGTGATTACTGAATTTTCCTACTGAAAAAATTCCAAAAATCCAATATCAAGTAAGTCCTTGAATTTTTAATAGGTTTCTTTAAAATAGATTTTTAACTACCATGTCATTTGGTTCATGTTAGATATTGTATACACTGTGTAAAATTTTTCTATTTTAATCTTTTCACACTTAAAGTTAAATTCCATCTCTGAAATTAATGTCTATTTCTTGATTATTATATTGTAGTTACTAAAATCTAGCCATATACCATATATGTCCTCATTAAGTCAGTGTGCTCCTTATAATTGGAATGTAGCCAGAGTTGCATCATTTAAGCTGACCAAATAGCCTCAAATTTAATGGAGGAATTTAATGAATCTCCCTTAGACATAATGACTACTATAATTAATATTATTATCTATTAACTTTATTTAACATTGTAATTTATTACTGTTTACATTTTCTTCCTCCCATCCCCATTGGAATTTGTTAAGGTACTTTAGTACTTATTTGGCTTTCATTTAGGGAACAGTTCTCAATTTTAGAGCTCTTACTTAGAATTTATATTAAAATTTTCTAGATAGTCTGTTGTTACTCATTTTACTTATGAATGTGTACATATATTTAAAATAAATTGAGAGAAGATCTTCAAGATGGTGGAGAAGTAAGACATAGAGATCACCTTCCTCCCCACAAATACATCAGAAACACATCTACATGTGGAACAACTCCTACAGAACACCTACTGAATGCTGGCAGAAGACCTCACACTTCCCAAAAGGCAAGAAACTCCCCATGAACCTGGGTAGGGCAAAAGAAAAAAGAAAAAACAGCTCCCTCCCTCTAAGAGGGAGCTGTGAAGGAGGAAATGTTTCCACACACTAGAAAGCCCATTCACTGGTGGAGATAGGAGGGTGGCAGGGGGTAACTTTGGAGCCATGGAGGAGAGCACAGTAATAGGGGTGCAGAGGGCAAAGTGGAGAGATTCCTGCACAGAGGATCAGTGCTGATCAGCACTCACCAGCCAGAGAGGCTTGTCTGCTCACCTGCTGGGGTGGGTGGGGGCTGGGAGCTGAGGTCAGGCTTCAGAGATCAGATCCCAGGGAGAGGACTGGGGTTAGCTGCATGAACACAGCCTGAAGGGGGCTAATGTGCCACAGCTTGCAGGGAGGGAGTCCAGGAAAAAGTCTGGACCTGCTTAAGAGGCAAGAGACCATTGTTTTGGGGTGCGTGAGAAGAGGGGATTCAGAGCACTGCCTAAATGAGCTCCAGAAAAGGGCATGAGCTGCGGCTATCAGCACGGAAACCAGAGATGGGCATGAAATGCTTAGTCTGCTGCTGCAGCCACCAAGAAGCCTGTGGGCAAGTACAGGTCATTAACCACAACTCCCCTCCCAGGAGCCTGTGCAGGCTGCCACTGCCAGTGTCCCGTGATCCAGGGACAGCTTCCCTGGGAGAACCCCCAGTGACCCTCAGGCTGATGCAATGTCATGCCGGTCTCTGCCGCCTCAGGCTTGTGCTGCATTCCTTACCCCTCCCTCCTCCCCATCTCAGTGAGCCAGAACCCCCTAATCAGCTGCTACTTTAACCCTGTTCTGTCTGAGCAAAGAATAGAGGCTCTCAGGCGACCTACATGCAGAGGTGGGGCCAATCCAAAGCTGAACCCCAGGAGCTGTGCGAACAAAGTAGAGAAAGAGAAATTTCTCCCAGCAGCCTCAGGAGAAGGGGATTAAGTTTCCATAATCAACCTGATGTACCCTGCATCTGTGGAATACCTGAATAGACAACAAATCATCCCAAAATTGAGGCAGTGGACTTTGAGAGCAACTGTAGACTAGGGGTTTGATTTGTGCCTCTAATTTGTTTCTGGTTTTATGTTTATCTTAGTTTAGTATTTAGAGTTTATTATCATTGGTAGATTAGCTTATTGATTTGGTTGCTCTCTTCCTTTAATTTTTTCATATATATATATATTTTTTTCTTGTTCTCTTTTTGTGAGTGTGGATGTGTATGCTTCTTTGTGTGATTTTGTATAGCTTTGCTTTTACAATTTGTCCTACGGTTCTGTCTGTCCTTTTTAATTTTATTTTATTAGTATAGTTTTCAGTGCTTGTTATCATTGGTGGATTTAATTTTTGGTTTAATTGCTCTCTTCTTTCTTCCTTTCTTTCTTTTTTTATTACTTTTTTATTTAACATCTTTATTGGAGTATAATTGCTTTACAATGGTGTGTTAGTTTCTGCTCTATAACAAAGTGAATCAGTGATAAATATACATATGTCCCCATATATCTTCCCTCTTGTGTCTCCTCCCACCCAAGATCCCTATCCCACCCCCCTAGGTGGTCACAAAGCAACGAGCTGATCTCCCTGTGCTATGCTGCTGCTTCCCACTAGCTATCTATTTTACATTTGGTAGTGTATATATGTCCATGCCACTCTCTAGTTCTTCCAGCTTAACATTCCCCCTCCCCGTATCCACAAATATGTTCTCTAGTAGGTCTTCATCTTTATTCCCGTCTTGCCGCTAGGTTCTTCATGACCACTTTTTGTGTTTTTTTAGATTCCATATATATGTGTTAACATACGGTATTTGTTTTTTACTCTTTCTGACTTACTTCACTCTGTATGACAGTCTCTAGGCCCATCCACCTCACTACAAATAACTCAAATTTGCTCCTTTTTATGGCTGAGCCATATTCCATTGTATATATGTGCCACATGTTCTTTATCCATTCATCTGTTGATGGACACTCAGGTTGCTTCCATGTCCTGGCTATTGTAAATAGAGCTGCAATGAACATTGTGGTATGTGACTCTTTTGGAAATATGTTTTCTCAGGATATATGTCCAATATTGGGATTGCTGGCTTGTATAGTAGTTCTATTTTTAGTTTATTAAGGAACTGTTCTCCATAGTGTTCTCCATAGTGACTGTATCAATTTACATTCCCACCAACAGTGCAAGAGTGTTCCCTTTTCTCCACACCCTCTCCAGCATTTATTGTTTCTAGATTTTTTGATGATGGCCATTCTGACCAGTGTAAGATGATATCTCATTGTAGTTTTGATTTGCATTTCTCTATTGATTAATGCTATTGAGGATTCTTTCATGTGTCTGTTGGCAATCTGTATATCTTCTATGGAGAAATGTCTATTTAGGTCTTCTGTGCATTTTTGGATTGAGCTGTTTGTTTTTTTGATATTGAGCTGCATGAGCTACTTGTAAATTTTGGAGATTATTCCCTTGTTAGTTGCTTTATTTGCAAAAATTTTCTCCCATTCTGAGGGTTGTCTTTTCATCTTATTTATAGTTTCCATTGCAATGCAAAAATTTTAAGTTTCATTATGTCTCATTTATTTATTTTTGCTTTTATTTCCATTTCTCTAGGGGGTGGGTCAAGAGGGATCTTTCTGTGATTTATGTAACAAAGTGTTCTGCCTATGTTTTCCTCTAAGAGTTTGATGGTGTCTGACCTTATATTTAGGCCTTTAATCCATTTTGAGTTTATTTTTGTGTATTGTGTTAGGGAGTGTTCTAATTTCATTCTTTTACATGTAGCTGTGCAGTTTTCCCAGCACCACTTATTGAAGAGGCTGTCTTTCCTCTACTGTATATTCTTGCATCTTTTATCAAAGATAAGGCAACCATATGTGGATGGGCTTATCTCTGCACTTTCTATCCTGTTCCATTGATCTATATTTCTGTTTCTGTGCCAGTACCATACTGTCTTCATTACTGTAGCTTTGTAGTATAGTCTGAAGTCAGGGACCCTGATTCTTCCAGTTCCGTTTTTGTTTCTCAAGATTGCTTTGGCTATTCAGGGTGTTTTGTGTTTCCATACAAATTGTGAATTTTTTTTGTTCTTGTTCTGTGAAAAATGCCATTAGTAATATGATAGGTATTTAACTGAATCTGTAAATTGCTTTGAGTGTAGAGTCATTTTCACAATGTTGATTCTTCCAACGCAAGAACATGGTATATCTCTCCATCTATTTGTATCATCTTTAATTTCTTTCATCAGTGTAATAATTTTCTTCATACAGGTCTTTTGTCTCCTTAGGTAGATTTATTCCTAGATATTTTATTCTTTTTGTTGCAGTGGTAAATGTGAGTGTTTTCGTAATTTCACTTTCAGATTTTTCATCATTAGTGTAAAAGAATGCAAGAGATTTCTGTGCATTAATTTTGTATCCTGCAACTTACCCAAATTCATTGATTAGCTCTAGTAGTTTTCTAGTAGCATTTTTAGGATTCTCTATGTAAAGGATCATGTCATCTGCAAACAGTGACATCTTTACTTCTTCCTTTCTGATTTGGATTTCTTTTATTTCTTTTTCTTCTCTGATTGCTGTGGCTAAAACTTCCAAAACTATGTTGAATAATAGTGGTGACAGTGGGCAACTGTGTCTTGTTCCTGATCTTAGTGGAAATGGTTTCAGTTTTTGACCACTGAAGATGATGTTGGCTGTGAGTTTGTCATATATGGCTTTTATTGTGTTGAGGAGAGTTCCCTCTATGCCTACTTTCTGCAGGGTTTTTATCATAAAGCAGTGTTGAATTTTGTCAAAATCTTTCTTTTCATCTATTGAGATGATCATGTTTTTTCTCCTTCAATTTGTTAATTTGGTATATCATTTTGATTGATTTTCATATATTGAAGAATCCTTGCAGTCCTGGGATAAATTCCACTTGACCATAGTGTATTATACTTTTAATGTTTTGGTGGATTATGTTTGGTAGTATTTTGTTGAGGATTTTTGCCTCTATGTTCATCAGTGATATTGGCCTGCAGTTTTATTTGTGACATCTTTGTCTGGTTTTGGTATCAGAGTGGTGGTGGCCTCATAGATTGAGTTTGGAAATGTTCCTCCCTCTGCTGTATTTTGGAAGAGTTTGAGAAGGATAGGTGTTAGGTATTCTTTAAATATTTGATAGAATTCACCTGTGAAGCCATGTGGTCTTGGGCTTTTGTTTGTTGGAAGATTTTAAATCAAAGTTTCAATTACAGTGCTTCTGATTGGTCTGTTCATATTTTCTATTTCTTCCTGGTTCAGTCTCAGAATGTTGTGCATTTCTAAGAATATGTCCAGTTCTTCCAGGTTAGCCATTTTATTGGCATATACTTGTTTGTAGTAATCTCTCATGATCATCTGTATTTCTGCAGTGTCATTTTTTGCTTCTCCTTTTTCATTTCCAATTCTATTGATTTGAGTCTTCTCCCTTTTTTCTTGATAAGTGTGGTTAATGGTTTATCAATTTTGTTTATCTTCTCAAAGAACCAGCTTTTAGTTTTATTGATCTTTGCTATCGTTTCCATCATTTCTTTTTCATTTATTTCTGATCTGATGTTTATGATTTCTTTCCTTCTGCTAAATTTGGGGTTTTTTTGTTCTTCTT
>NC_041226.1:36465535-36480224 GCF_002837175.3 Physeter macrocephalus | reverse complement strand
TTCCTTATTTATTTTCATTTGGATGATCTGTCCACTGGTGAACATGAGGTGTTAAAGTCCCCTACTATGATTGTGCTGCTGTTGATTTACACTATTATGGCTGTTAGTAATTGCCTTATGTATTGAGGTGCTCTTAAGTTGGCTGCATAAATATTTACAATTGTTATATCTTCTTCTTGGATTCATCCCTTGATCATTATGTAGTGTCTTTTCTCTTATAATAGTCTTTGTTTTAAAGTGTATTTTGTCTGGTATGAGAATTGCTACTCCAGCTTTCTTTGGTTTCCATTTGCATGGAATATTTTTTCCATACCCTCACTTTCAGTCTGTATGTGTCTCTAGGTCTGAAGTGGGTCTCTTGTAGACAGCATATATATGGGTCTTGTTTTTGTATACATTAAGCCAGTCTATGTCTTTTGGTTGGAGCATTTAATCCATTTACATTAAGGTAGTTATCAATATGTAGGTTCCTATTACCATTTTCCTTAATTGTTTTGGGTGTATTATTGTAGGTCATTTTTTCTCTTGTGTTTCCTGCCTAGAGAATTTCCTTGAGCATTTGTTGTAAAGCTGGTTTGGTGGTGCTGAATTCTATTCGTTTTGCTGGTCTGTAAATCTTTTAATTTATCCATCAAATCTGAATGAGATCCTTGTTGGGTAGAGTAGTCTTGTTTGTAGGTTTTTCTCCTTCATCACTTTAATTATGTACTGCCACTCCCTTCTGGCTTGCAGAGTTTCTGCTGAAAGATAAGCCATTAACCTTGTGGGATTCCCTTATGTGTTATTTTTTGTTTTTCCCTTGCTGCTTTTAATATTTGTTCTTTGTATTTAATTTTTGATAGTTTGATTAAAAGGTGTCTTTGTGTGTTTCTCCTTGGATTTATCCTGTATGGGACTCTCTGTGCTTCCTCGACTTGATTAACTATTTCCTTTCCTATATTAGGGAAGTTTTCAATTATAATTCTTCAAAAATTTTCTCAGTCTCTTTGTTTTTCTCTTCTTCTCCTGGGACCCCTATAATTCGAATGTTGGTGTGGTTAATATTGACCCAGAGTTCTCTGAGACTGTCCTCAATTCTGTTCATTCTTTTTTCTTTATTATGCTCTGCAGTAGTTATTTCCATTATTTTTTCTTCCAGGTCACTTATCCATTGTTCTGCCTCAGTTATTCTGCTATTGATCCCTTTTAGAGAATTTTTAATTTCATTTATTTTCTTGTTCATCTCTGTTTGTTTACTCTTAGTTCTTCTTGGTCCTTGTTAAACGTTTCTTTTATTTTCTCTATTCTATTTCCAAGATTTTTGGATCCTCTTTACTATCATTATTCTGAATTCTTTTTCAGGGAGACTGCCTAATAATCTTCATTTGTTTTGCCTTGTGCGTTTTAACCTTGCTCTTTCATCTGTTGTGTGTTTCTCTGTCTTCTTATTTTGCTTTACTTACTGTGTTTGGGGTCTCCTTTTCGCAGGCTGCAGGTTCGTAGTTCCAGTTGTTTTTGGCGTCTTTCTCAACTGGCTAAGGTTGGTTCAGTGGGTTGTGTAGGCTTTCTGGTGGAGGGGACTAGTGCCTGTGTTCTGGTGGATGAGGTTGGATCTTGTCTTTCTGGTGGGCATGTCCACGTCTGGTGGTGTTTTTGGGAGTGTCTGTGACCTTATTATGATTTTAGGCAGCCTCTCTGTTAATGGATGGAGTTGTGTTCATGTCTTGCTAGTTGTGTGTCATAGGGTGTCCAGCACTGTAGCTTGCTGGCCATTGAGTGGAGCTGAATCCTGGTGATGAGATGGAGATCTCTGGGAGATTTTTGCCATTTGATATTACGTGGAACTGGGAGGTCTCTTGTGGACCAGTGTGCTGAACTTGGCTCTCTCACCTCAGTGGCACAGCCCTGCCACTTGGCTGGAGCACCAAGAGCCTGTCTTTTACATGGACGAGAATAAAAGGGAGAAAAAAAGACAAAGAAAGAAAGAAGAAGACAAGATAAAATAAAATAAAGTACAATAAAATAAAATAAGTTTATTAAAATAAAAAATAATTATTAAGAAAATTTTTTTAAAGTAAAAAAAAAAAAGGACAGACAAAACCCTAGGAAAAATGAGAAAAGCAAAGGTGTACAGACAAAATCACACACAGAAGCATACACATACACACTTACAAAAAGAGAAAAAGAGAAAAAGGGAAAAAATATATATATCTTTGTTTCCAAAGTCCACCTCCTCAATTAGGGAAGTTTTGTTGTCTATTCAGGTACTCCACAGATGCAGGGTACATCAAGTTGAATGTGGAGATTTAATCCACTGCTCCTGAGGCTGCTGGAAGTAATTTCCCTTTCTCTTAATTGTTTGCACAGCTCCAGGGGTTTAGCTTTGGATTTGGCCCCGTCTCTGCATGTAGGTCTCCTGAGGGCCTCTGTTCTTTGCTCAGACATGACAGGGTAAAGGAGCAGCTGATTCGGGGGCTCTGGCTCACTCAGGCTTGGGGTGGGGGGGGGATGGATGTGGTGCAAGCCTGCAGCAGCAGAGGCTGGCATGACCTTGCAGCAACCTGAGGCATGCCATTTGTTCTCCCGGGTAAGTTGTCCCTGGATCATGTGACCCTAGCAGTGGTGGACTGCACAGGCTCCTGGGAGGGGAGGTGTGGATAGTGACTTGTGTTGCACTCAGGCTTCTTGGTGGTTGCAGCAGCCACCTTCGCATCTGATGCCTTCTTGTGTCCACGTTTATAACCGCAGCTCGCACCCATCTCTGGAGCTCCTTTAAGCAGCCCTCTTAATCCCCTCTCCTCATGAACCAGGAAACAAAGAGGTAAGAAAAGTTCTCTTGTCTCTTTGACAGCTCCAGTCTTTTTCCCGGACTCCCTCCTGGTTAGCTGTGGTGCTCTAACCTCTTCAGGCTCTGTTCACACAGGTAACCCCAGTCCTCTCCCTGGGACCTGACCTGCGAAACCTGTGCCTCAGCTCCCAGCACCCACTTGTTCGGCCGGGGGAGCAGGCAAGCCTCTCGGGCTGGTGAGTGCTGGTCGGCACTGATCCTCTGTGCGGGAATATCTCTGCTTTGCCCTCCACACTCCTTTTTCTGTGGTCTCCTCCATGGCTCTGAAACTTCCCCCCTCCACCACCCACAGTCTCCGACTGCGAAGGGGCTTCCTAGTGTGTGTCAATGTTTCCTCCTTCACAACTCCCTCCCAGTGGTGCAGGTGTAGTCACTATTCTTTTGTCCCTGTTTTTTCTTTTGCCCTACCCAGGTACGTGGGGACTTTCTTGCCTTTGGGGAGGTCTTAGATCTTCTGCCAGTGTTCAGTAGGTGTTCTGTAAGGGTTGTTCCACATGTAGATGTATTTCTGATGTATTTGTGGGAAGGACGGTTATCTCCACATCTTACTCTTCCACCATCTTTAAACTCCTCTCTTTTTATTACTTTTTAAATTTTAAATATTTTTTATTTATTATTTAAATAACTATTATTTTTTTTCTTGCTTGCTTTTTTCTCTCTTTTCTTCTGAGCTGTGTGGCTCATAGGGTCTTGGCACTCCTGCTGGTTGTCGGGACTGTGCCTCTGAGATGGGAGAGCTGAGTTCAGGACATTGGTTTGCCAGAGATGTACTGCTCCCATTTAATATCAAATGGGGAAAGCTCTCCCACAGATCTCCATCTTAACGATAAGACCCATGTCCACTCAATGACCAGCAATCTACAGTGCTGGACACTCTATGCCAAACAACTGGCAAGACAGGAAAACAACCCCATGATTAGCAGAGAGGCTGCGAAAATCATAAGGTCACAGAAACCCCAAAACACATCACCAGACGTGGTCCTACCCACCAGAAGACAAGATCCAGCTTCATCCACCAGAACACAGGTACCAGTACCCTCCATGAGGAAGCCTACACAACCCAGTGAACCAACCTTACCCACTTGGGGCAGACACCAAAAACAGCAGGAACTACAAACATGCAGCCTGTGAAAACGAGACCCAAAACACAGTAAATTACGTAAAATGAGAGGACAGAGAAACACACAGCAGATGAAGGTGCAAGGCAAAAACCCACCAAACGAAACAAATGAAGAGGAAATAGGCAGTCTACCTGAAAATGAAGACAGAGTAATGAGAGAAAAGATGATCCTAAATTATGAAAATAGAATGCAGAAAATACAATAAACGTTGAACAAAGATCTAGAAGAACTAAAGAGCAAACAAACAATGAACAACAACACAATAAATGAAATTTAAAATTCTCTTGAAGAGATCAGTAGCAGAAAAAATGAGGCAGAAGAAAGCATAAGTGACCTGGAAGATAAAAGAGTGGAAATAACTAAGGAAGAGCAGAATAAAGAAAAAAGAATGAAAAGAATTGAGGACAGTCTTAGAGACCTCTGGGACAATATTAAACACACGAACATTCAAATTATATGGGTGAGAAGAAGAAGATGAAAAGAAAGGGACTGACAAAATATTTGAAGAGATTATAGTTGAAAACTTCCCTAATATGGGAAAGGAAATAGTTAATCAAGTCGAGGAAGCACAGAGAGTCCTATACAGGACAAATCCAAGGAGAAACATGCCAAGACACATATCAATCAAACTATCAAAAAATAGACACAAAGAGAAAATATTAAAAGCAGCAAGGGAAAGACAACAAATAACACACAAAGGAAACCCCATAAGGTTAACAGCTGATCTTTCAGCAGAAACTCTACAAGCCAGAAGGGAGTGGCAGGACATATTTAACGTGGTGAAAGGGAAAAACCTACACCAAGATTACTCTATCCAGCAGGGATCTCATTCAGATTTGATGGAGAAATTAAAACCTTTACAGACAAGCAAAAGCTGAGAGAGTTCAGCACCACCAAACCAGCTTTACAACAAATTCTAAAGGAACTTCGGTAGGCAGGAAACAAAAAAGAACGAAAACACCTACAATAGCAAACACCAAACAATTAATAAAATAGTAATAGGAACATACAGGGCTTCCCTGGTGGTGCAATGGTTGAGAATCGACCTGCTAATGCAGGGGACACGGGTTCGAGCCCTGATATGGGAGGATCCCACATGCCGTGGAGCAACTAGGCCCGTGAGCCACAACTACTGAGCCTGCACGTCTGGAGCCTGTGCTCCGCAACAAGAGAGGCCACGATAGTGAGAGGACCGTGCACCATGATGAAGAGTGGTCCCTGCTTGCCACAACTAAAGAAAGCCCTCACACAGAAACGAAGACCCAACACAGCAAAAATAAATAAATTAATTAATAAACTCTTACCACAAACATCTTCTTAAAAAAAAAAGGAACATACATATTGATAACTACCTTAAATGTAAATGGATTAAATGCTCCAAACAAAAGACATAGACTGGCTAAATAGATACAAAAACAAGACCAGTATATATGCTGTCTACAAGAGACCCACTTCTGACCTAAGGACACATACAGACTGAAAGTGAGGGGAATGAAAAAGATGTTCCATGCAAATGGAAATCAAAAGAAAGCTGGAGTAGAATTTCTCATATCAGCCAAAATAGACTTAAAATAAAGTCTATTACAAGAGTTAAAAAAGGACTCCACATAATGCTCAAGGAATCAATCCAAGAAGGAGATATAACAATTGTAAATATTTATGCATGCAACATAGAAGCACCATAATACATAAGACAAATGCTAACAGCCTTATGAAGGGAAATTGACAGTAACACAAATATAGTAGCTGACTTTAACACCCCACTTTCACCAATGGACTGATCATCCAAAATTAAAATAAATAAGGAAACACAAGCTTTAAATGATACATTAAACAAAAAGGACTTAATTGATATTTATAGGACATTCCATCTAAAAACAACAGAATACACTTTCTTCTCAAGTGCTGGTGGAACATTCTCCAGGATAGATCTTGGGTCACAAATCAAGCCTTGGCAAATTTAAGAAAATTGAAATCATATCAAGTATCTTTTCTGACTACAATGCTATGAGACTAGATATCAGTTACAGGATAAAAATCTGTAAAACTTACAAACCCATAGAGGCTTAACAATACACTACTAAATATGAAATCACTGAAGAAATCAAAGTGGAAATCAAAAAATACATAGAAACAAATGACAAAGAAAACACGATGAGCCAAAACCTATGGGATGCAGCAAAAGCAGGTCTAAAAGGGGAGTTCATAGCAATAGAATCCTACCTCAAGAAACAGGAAACATCTCAAATAAAGAACCTAAACTTACACCTAAAGCAATTAGAGAAAGAAGAACAAGAAAACCCCAAAGTTACCAGAAAGAAAGAAATTATAAAGATCTGATCAGAAATAAATGAAAAAGAAATGAAGAAAATAATACTAAAGATCAATAAAACTAAAAACTAGTTCTTTGAAATGATAAACAAAATTGATATACCATTAGCCAGACTAATCAGAAAAAATGGGAGAAGACTCAAATCAATAGAATTAGAAATGAGAAAGGGGAAGTTATATCTGGCACTGAAGAAATACAAAGGATCATGAGAGATTACTAAAAGCAACTATATGCCGATAAATTGGACAACCTGGAAGAAATAGACAAATTCTTAGAAAAGCACAACTTTCTGAGACTGAACAAGGAAGAAATAGAAAATATGAATAAAGCAATCACAAGCACTGAAATTGAAACTGTGATTTAAAATTTTCCAACAAGAAAAAGCCCAGGACCAAATGGCTTCACAGGTGAACTCTATCAAACATTTAGAGAAGAGCTAACACCTATCCTTCTCAAACATTTCCGAAATATAGCAGAGGGAGGAAAACTCCTAAACTCATTCTGCAGGGCCACCATCACCCTGATACCAAAACCAGACAAAGATGTCACAAAGAAAGAAAATTACAGGCCAATATCAGTGAAGAAAATAGATGAAAAATCCTCAGCAAATACTAGCAAACAGAATCCAACAGCACATTAAAAGGATCCTACACCATGATCAAGTGAGATTTATCCCAGGAACGTAAGGATTCTTCAACAAACAAAAATCAATCAATGTGATACACCATATCAACAAATTGAAGGAGAAAAAACATATGATCATCACAATACATGTAGAAAAAGCTTTTGACAAAATTCAACACCGATTTATGACAAAAACCCTCCAGAAAGTAGGCATAGAGGGAACTTACCTCAGCGTATTAAAGGCCATATATGACAAACCCACAGCCAACATCATTCTCAATGGTGAAAAACTGAACAATTTCCTCTAAGATCAGGAATAGGACAAGGTTGCCCAGTCTCACCACTATTATTCAACATAGTTTTGGAAGTTTTCCCACAGCAAACAGAGAAGAAAAAGAAATAAAAGGAATCCAAATCAGGAAAGAAGTAAAGCTGTCACTGTTTGCAGATGACATGATACTATACCTAGAGAATCCTAAAGATGCTACAAGAAAACTAATGGAGCTAATCAAAGAATTCGGTAAAGTAGCAGGATACAAAATTAATGCATAGAAATCACTTGCATTCCTATAACTAATAATGAAATATCTGAAAGGGAAATTAAGGAAACACTCCCATTTCCATTGCAAGAAAAATAATAAAATACCTAGGAATAAACCTACCTAAGGAGACAAAATACCTGTATTCAGAAAATTATTACACTGATGAAAGAAATTAAAGATGATACAAATGGATGGAGAGATATACCATGTTCTTGGACTGGAAGAATCAGCATTGTGAAATTGACTATACTATCCAAAAGCAATCTACAGTTTCAATGCAATCCCTATCAAACTACCAATGGCATTTTTCACAGAACTGGAACAAAAAATTACACAATTTGTATGGAAACACAAAAGACCCTGAATAGCCCAAGAAACATTGAGAAAGAAAAGTGGAGGTGGAGGAATCAGGCTCCCAGACTTCAGACTATACTACATAGCTACAGTCATCAAGACAGCATGGTACTGGCACAAAAACAGAAATATAGATCAATGGAACAGGATACAAAGCCCAGAGATAGATAAACCCATGCACATATGGTCACCTTTTTTTGATAGTGGAGGCAAGAATATACAAAAAAGACAGCCTCTTGAATAAATGGTGCTGGGAAAACTGGACAGCTACATGTAAAGGAAAGAAATTAGAACACTACCTAACACCCTACACAAAAATAAACTCAAAATGGATTAAAAACCTAAATACAAGTCCAGACACTACAAAACTCTTAGAGGAAAACATAGGCAGAACACTCTATGAATTAAATCACAGCAAGATCCTTTTTGACCCACCTCCTAGAGAAATGGAAATTAAAAAAAAAATAAACCTAATGAAACTTAAAAGCTTTTGTACAACAAAGGAAACCATAAACAATGCAAAAAGACAACCCTCAGAATGGGAGAAAATATTTGCAAATGAAGCAACTAACAAAGGACATTTCTCTAAAGAAGATATACAGATTGCCAACAAACACATGAAAGAATCCTCAACATCTCTAATCATTAGAGAAATGCAAATCAAAACTACAATGAGGTATCACCTCATGGCCATCATCAAAAAATCTACAAACAATCCTTGCTGGAGAGGGTGTGGAGAAAAGGGAACCCTCTTGCACTGTTGGTGGGAATGTAAATTGATACAGCCACTATGGAGGACAGTATGGAGTTTCCTTAAAAAACTAAAAATAGAACTACCATATGACCCAGCAATCCCACTACTGGTCATATACCCTGAGAAAACCATAATTCAAAGGGTCATGTACCACAATTTTCATTGCAGTACAATTTACTAGAGCCAGGACATGGAACCAACCTAAGTGTCCATCGACAGTTGAATGGAAAGAAGATGTGGCACATATACAATGCAATATTACTCAGCCATAGAAAGAAACAAAATGAGTTTTATATATATTGCTAACTATGTCCTCCTCAATTCATCTTCTTCCAAGTTGAGGTAACTGTATAGTGCTTTTAAAAATTTTTTAAATTACTATTTGTGGGGGTAATTTGTGGGGGCTCTGATGTGGTGCTACATTCTTGTATATCCTTAAGATCCTCACTTTGCCTGGTTACAGCATTTATGAATTGTAGTCCTATTCTTTCTTTAGCATCTTTTCTTGGATCAAGACTGGAAAGGGAGTAACCCAATGCTAGTATATCTTTTACTCTTTGTATGTAACCTGTACTTTCTGCCTGAAAGCTTATGAGACTATCATATTTTTTTTTCTTTTGAGGTCCAGAATTTTATCAATATATGCATAGAGGCATTTATTTTCTTATAAATCCAGTCTGGAATTTAATAACATATTTTCATTTAATATATTTTTGGTTAATTGGGTACTTGTGTTTTCTGTTTATGAGTTTGCATGGGTTCTTCCCCTTCCTCCTCCTCCTCCTCCTCTTCCTTCTCTTTTTCAAACTGACCAAATTAGTTACATACAACATTGTAGAGAGTTGATAGAATATGCCACTAACGTGTTTATTTTGTTTTGCTTCTTGGGATTAGGCACAAAGATGTGAACTTAATGCCATAAAATTAAAAACTAACATTTTTCAGCATCCCCAAATAGTGAAATCCCTCTAATTCAACTTTTATGATTGTTACCATTTCAAAGCATAAATGTAAAAAAATACATATATCAAAATATAGTGAACTCCTTGTTTTTATGAAAAGCTACCAACCTCAATTTCCAAAATGAAGTGTCTTTTGATGTTTTTCATATTGATGAGTCTAGCAGTATACATTTAAAGAATGATGCAGCTGTTAGGTTTAAGAGAACTTCGTAAATTAGAATCATTTGATTATACCTAATCATAAAGGTTGTATGTAATAATACAGAAGTAGTCCCAGTGGAATTTTGAATACCAAATGTTCCATTGTCTTATTTATATAACTTTTTTATCCCATCTCACAAGATAAATTTGACATAATTTATGATATACGGTAAAAATCTGTGTTATATTTGTTTCCTTTGGAATTTAAAATTAAAAGTTATTACTATGATGCTTAATACAAAGAAAATATGCAGGTTATTTATTCCCTAAGAGGTTTAATAAAGAAAATATTTAAACTCTTTGTACTGAATGGTGCTGATAAAGTTTTAAAGAAAAAAGTTAAAGCTTACATAATAAAAAATGTAACTCACCCATATGGTTGTCTTGCTTGCATGAATACAGTGCATTAAGTAATTCAAGATACTATTTCTTTATGCATATAATGCTGTGGTTTAGTGATGCTTATTGTAAATCATACAAAATATAATATAAAGAGAATTCATCACCATTCTTGAAAAAATGGAGCTCTATCTTATTAGGTTGAATTGATAGTATTATAGTCACTGGTGACAAGTAGCACATATATTTTTAAAGACATTCTATTAACAATAGACTAAACTTATTTTTTCTTTTAAACTTCCTATTTATTTTTCCTTTTTCTTTAGCTCTAAGAGGGGAGCATTAGGAAACATAGAGTCTTGATTACCTACAAGTTAGAATGGATCAGGGAAAATGTGGATGAGGAAGAATGATATTTAACTTCCTGTGCTTGGCAAACATTTCCCAAATTGTAAAGATATATAGTAGATTATATTGTCCAATTTTTAAATATCCACAAATATTAATGAAAAAGTTTGATACCTCTGAAAAATAATATGGCATCTTAAAAAAAACTTTATTACATGAGCTCTTATTTCACTGCCTGATGTTTAATTCTTAGGTCTTATTTTTTCAGAAGAAACTGAAGTGAAAATATGGACACTGAATGTCTGAGGCTTAATATTATAACAAATGTTTTAAAGCCAGAATTATTTACACAGAAAACATTTGCAAATCCATTGCTTATGATCCAAATACTATCACATTGTACTTTTTTTAAACTTTACTGAAAGTACCAAGCAATTTACAAAGGGAAGCAATCTACAAAGGAAGATTATTTATGGAGGAGGAAGACAAGTGGTTCTATATTTTCAATTTGAGCTGAACATGAAAATATAAGATAAATTTCCATTTTTGAAATTAAGCATGTATAGCTAAAGGTAAAACACAATACTGCTGACTCTTGGACAACATGAGGGCTGGGGCACCGACCCACTGTACAGTCAAAAATCTGCCTCTAACTTTTGACTCTCCCAAAACATAACTATTAACAGCCTACTGTTGACTGGAAGCCTTACCAATAACATAAATTGTCAATTAATACATATTTTATATTACATATATTATATACTGCATTCTTACAAAAAGTAAGCCAGAGAAAAGAAAGTGTTATTAAGAAAATCATAAGGAAGAGAAAATATCTTTATGGTATTTATTGATACCATAAGTTTATGTCATCTATTTATAAGGTGAATTGTCTGTCAGTACCTACATCAATATAACAACTTTATATGTATTGCTAACAG
This sequence comes from Physeter macrocephalus, assembly GCF_002837175.3. Classification (NCBI taxonomy): domain Eukaryota; kingdom Metazoa; phylum Chordata; class Mammalia; order Artiodactyla; family Physeteridae; genus Physeter; species Physeter macrocephalus. The sequence goes on along the minus strand of NC_041226.1, from coordinate 36,468,882 downwards.
TAGACATAAAAAGTGAAGAGATAATGTGAAAAATAAATTCATATTTATTTACAGGTTTAACCCTTCATGCATTGATTATGAAGAAGCAACAATATGATTGCTTTACAGTAGCCTAGTATAATCAATTGGATTGTTTCAAGGTAACATAACATATGCTAATAAATGAATTGTTATAAAATTTTTATGGCATATAGTATTGAAGTCATAACCATAATGCAGCATTAGATACATTGCTATATTTTTTTAAATATTTACCTGTGATGACAGGCTGATATACAGTTTCTCCAATGATGAGAGAGAGGCATACTGTATGATAATGTAATTACTTGAGAGTAAAGTTATAAAACAGTAAGAAAACTAACACATTATTAAGTTTACATTAAATATCACACACCTTATGCCTATGTAGGGATAGGTTATGCACTTCAATACAAGCCTTGCACCTGATGATTTACATGATAGATACTAGGTGATGATGATGATGGTGATTAGGCAATTATAATGCTGACACAAAAAAACTCATACAGTTCTTGCCATACAGTTATTAGATTTCACATGAAGATACACACATACAGCAGAAAAGTTTATTAACTATATGGTATGATGGTTTTCTACAATTCATTAAGTGGAAGTGGATGATAAAAATATCTTCATCGTAGTCGTCTTCAAGTTCAGTCGGCCAAGGAAGAAGACGAGTTGATCTTTCTGTCTCAGGGGTGACAGAAGTGGCAGAGGTGGAGGATGTGAAAAGAAAGGCAGGAGAGGTAGGCGCACTCAATGTAACTTCATGGAGGTACATCATATTTTCTGTCTGTTTTTGTTTTTGTTTTTTGTTTTTGCTTTTTCATTTCTCTAAAGATATTTCTATATGGTACAAATCTTTCCATTGTTTTCTTTAGTTTCAGTGTCCATATCATAGAAAGATCCATGTCATAAAAGAAGTGAAAGCAGTCTTGAATAATCAGAACACTTCTGCCAGATTGGCTAATGTCAATTTATTTTCTGAGACTGCTTCTAATTCTTCTTCCTCTTTGTATGGCACTGGTTCAGAAGCAATCATTAACTTGTCTTCAGTCAATCCTTTGGTGTGCTGTCTGTTAGTACTTGAATTTCTTCAAGATCTAAATCTTGAAACACTTCACCCTCCACCTTTTGTGCTCTATCCACTAACTCTCACATAATTTCCTTGTTTGGCTCTATCATAAATCCTATGAAATCATGCACAACATCCAGATACAGTTTTCTCCAGCAGGAATTTATTGTTTCAGGCTGGATGGCTTTCATAGCTTTTGGTTTTTTTTAATTAATTTTTATTGGAGTATAGTTGCTTTACAATGTTGTGCTCGTTTCTGCTGTACAGCAAACTGAATTAGTTATATGTATACTTACATCCATTCTTTTTTTTATTTTAACATGTTTATTGGAGTATAATTTCTTTACAATGGTGTGTTAGTTTCTGCTTTATAACAAAGTGAATCAGTTATACATGTACACATGTTCCCATGTATCTTCCCTCTTGTGACTCCCTCCCTCCCATCCTCCCTACCCCACCCCTCTAGGTGGTCACAAAGTACCGAGCTGATCTCCCTGTGCTATGCGGCTGCTTCCCACTAGCTATCTATTCTATGTTTGGTAGTGTATATATGTCCATGCCAATCTCTCACTTTGTCACAGCCTACCCTTGCCCCTCCCCACATCCTCAAGTCCATTATCTAGTAGGTCTGCGTCTCCATTCCTGTCTTACCCCTAGGTTCTTAATGACCTTTTTTTTTCTTAGATTCCACATATATGTATTAGCATATGGTATTTGTTTTCCTCTTTCTGACTTACTTTACTCTGTATGATAGACTCTAGGTCCATCCACCTCACTACAAATAACTCAATTTCATTTCTTTTTATGGCTGAGTAATATTCCATTGTATATATGTGCCACATATTCTCACTTAGGTTGCTTCCATGTCCTGGCTATTGTAAAAAGAGCTGCAATGAACATTTTGGTACATGACTCTTTTTGAATTATGGTTTTCTCAGGGTATATGCCCAGTAGTGGGATTGCTGGGTCATATGGTAGTTCTATTTTTAGATTTTTAAGGAACCTCCATACTGTCCTCCATAGTGACTATATCAATTTACACTCCCACCAGCAGTGCAAGAGTGGTCCCTTTTCTCCACACCCTCTCCAGTATTTATTGTTTCTAGAGTTTTTGATGATGGCCATTCTGACAAGTGTGAGATGATATCTCATTGTAGTTTTGATTTGAATTTCTCTAATAATTAATGACCTTGAGCGTTTTTTCATGTGTTTGTTGGCAATCTGTATATCTTCTTTGGATAAATGTCTAGATCTTGCTGTGATTTATGTCATAGAGTGTTCTGCCTATTTTTTCCTCTCAGGGTTTGATAGTTTCTGGCCTTACATTTAGGTCTTAAAACCATTTTTAACTCATTTTTGTGTATGGTGTTAGGGAGTGCTCTCATCTCATACTTTTACATGTACCTGTCCAGTTTTCCAAGCACCACTTATTGAAGAATCTGTCTTTTCTCCACTGTATATTCTTTGAAATTTTTTGTTCTAGTTCTGTGAAAAATGCCAGTGGTAGTTTGATAGGGATTGCATTGAATCTGTAGATTGCTTTGGGTAGTAGAGTCATTTTCACAATGTTGATTCTTCTAATCCAAGAACATGGTATATCTCTCCATCTATTTGTATCACCTTTAATTTCTTTCATCAGTGTCATAAGTTTTCTGCATGCAGGTCTTTTGTCTCCTTAGGTAGGTTTATTCCTGGATATTTTATTCTTTGTGTTGTAATGGTAAATGGGAGTGTTTTCATAATTTCACTTTCAGACTTTTCATCATTAGTGTACAGGAATGCCAGAGATTTCTGTGCATTAATTTTGTATCCTGCTACTTTACCAAATTCATTGATTAGCTCTAATAGTTTTCTGGTAGCATCTTTAGCATTCTCTTTGTATAGTATCATGTCATCTGCAAACAGTGACAGCTTTACTTCTTCCTTTCCGATTTGGATTCCTTTTATTTCTTTTCCTTCTCTGATTGCTGTGGCTAAAACTTCTAAACTATGTTGAATAAGAGTGGTGAGAGTGAGCAACCTTGTCATGTTCCTGATATTAGTGGAAATGGTTTCAGTTTTTCACCGTTGAGGACAATGTTGTCTGTGGTTTTGTCATATATGGCCTTTATTATGTTGAGGAAAGTTCCCTCTATGCCTACTTTCTGCAGTGTTATTATCATAAATGGGTGTTGAATTTTGTCAAAAGATTTCTCTGCATCTATTGAGATGATCATATGGTTTTTCTCCTTCAGTTTGTTAATATGGTGTATCA
>NC_041226.1:36463484-36464637 GCF_002837175.3 Physeter macrocephalus | reverse complement strand
CGCTAATGGTTTATCAATTTTGTTTATCTTCTCAAAGAACCAGCTTTTAGTTTTATTGATCTTTGCTATCATTTCCTTCATTTCTTTTTCATTTATTTCTGATCTGATCTTTATGATTTCTTTCCTTCGCTAACTTTGGCGGTTTTTGTTCTTCTTTCTCTAATTGCTTCAGGTGCAAGGTTAGGTTGTTTATTTGAGATGTTTCCTGTTTCTTAAGGTAGGATTGTATTGCTATAATCTTCCCTCTTATAACTGCTTTTGCTGTATCCCATAGGTTTTTGTGTCATCATGTCTCCATTTTCAGTTGTTTCTAAGTATTTTTTGATTTTCTCTTTGATTTATTCAGTGATCACTTCCTTATTATATAGTGTATTGTGTAGCCTCCATGTGTTTGTATTTTTTACAGATATTTTCCTGTAATTGATATCTAGTCTCATACTGCTGTGGTCGGAAAAGATACTTGATAACATTTCAATTTTCTTAAATTTACCAAGGCTTGATTTGTGACCCAAGATATGATCTCTCCTGGAGAATGTTCCACGAGCACTTGAGGAAAAATATGTGTATTCTTTTGTTTTTGGATAGAATGTCCTATAAATATCAATTAACTTCATCTTGTTTAATGTATCATTTAAAGCTTGTGTTTCCTCATTTATTTTCATTTTGGATGATTCGTCTATTGGTGAAAGTTGGGTGTTAAAGTACCCTATTATGAATGTGTTACTGTCGATTTCCTCTTTTATGGCTGTTAGTATTTGCCTTATGTATTTAGTTGCTCCTATGTTGGGTGCATAAATATTTACAACTCTTATATCTTCTTCTTGGATCGGCCCCTTGATCATTATGTAGTGTCCTTCTTTGTCTCTTGTAATAGTCTTCATTTAAAAGTCTATTTTGTCTGGTATGAGAATTGCTACTCCAGCTTTCTTTTGATTTCCATTTGCCTGGAATATCTTTTTCCATCCTCTCACTTTCTGTCTGTATGTGTCTCTAGGTCTGAAGTTGGTCTTTTGTAGACAGCATATATATGGGTCTTGTTTTGTATTCATTCAGCCAGTCTGTGTCTTTTGGTGGGAGCATTAATCCATTTACATTTAAGGTAATTATTGATATGTATGTTCCTATTCCCATTTTCTTAATTGTTTTGCATTTG
>NC_041226.1:36456385-36462391 GCF_002837175.3 Physeter macrocephalus | reverse complement strand
GTTGTTTATTTGAGATGTTTCCTGTTTCTTAAGGTAGGATTGTATTGCTATAATCTTCCCTCTTATAACTGCTTTTGCTGTATCCCATAGGTTTTTGTGTCATCATGTCTCCATTTTCAGTTGTTTCTAAGTATTTTTTGATTTTCTCTTTGATTTATTCAGTGATCACTTCCTTATTATATAGTGTATTGTGTAGCCTCCATGTGTTTGTATTTTTTACAGATATTTTCCTGTAATTGATATCTAGTCTCATACTGCTGTGGTCGGAAAAGATACTTGATAACATTTCAATTTTCTTAAATTTACCAAGGCTTGATTTGTGACCCAAGATATGATCTCTCCTGGAGAATGTTCCACGAGCACTTGAGGAAAAATATGTGTATTCTTTTGTTTTTGGATAGAATGTCCTATAAATATCAATTAACTTCATCTTGTTTAATGTATCATTTAAAGCTTGTGTTTCCTCATTTATTTTCATTTTGGATGATTCGTCTATTGGTGAAAGTTGGGTGTTAAAGTACCCTATTATGAATGTGTTACTGTCGATTTCCTCTTTTATGGCTGTTAGTATTTGCCTTATGTATTTAGTTGCTCCTATGTTGGGTGCATAAATATTTACAACTCTTATATCTTCTTCTTGGATCGGCCCCTTGATCATTATGTAGTGTCCTTCTTTGTCTCTTGTAATAGTCTTCATTTAAAAGTCTATTTTGTCTGGTATGAGAATTGCTACTCCAGCTTTCTTTTGATTTCCATTTGCCTGGAATATCTTTTTCCATCCTCTCACTTTCTGTCTGTATGTGTCTCTAGGTCTGAAGTTGGTCTTTTGTAGACAGCATATATATGGGTCTTGTTTTGTATTCATTCAGCCAGTCTGTGTCTTTTGGTGGGAGCATTAATCCATTTACATTTAAGGTAATTATTGATATGTATGTTCCTATTCCCATTTTCTTAATTGTTTTGCATTTGTTATTGCAGGTCTTTTCCTTTTCTTGTGTTTCTTGCTTAGAGAAGTTCTTTAACATCTGTTGTAAAGCTGGTTTGGTGGTGCTGAACTCTCTCAGCTTTTGCTTGTCTGTAAAGGTTTTAATTTCTCCATCAAATTTGAATGAGATCCTTCTGGGTAGAGTAATCTTGGTTGCAGGTTTTTCTCCTTCATCACTTTAAATATTTCCTGCCACTCCCTTCTGGCTTGCAGAGTTTCTGCTGAAAGATCAACTGTTAGCCTTATGGTGATTCCCTTGTGTGTTATTTGTTGTTTTTCCCTTGCTGCTTTTAATATGTTTTCTTTGTATTTAATTTTTGATAGTTTGATTAATAGGTGTTTTGGAGTGTTTCTCCTTGGATTTTTCCTGTATCGGATTACCTGTGCTTCCTGGACTTGATTAACTATTTCCTTTCCCGTATTAGGGAAGTTTTCAACTATAATATCTTCAAATATTTTCTCAGTCCCTTTCTTTTTCTCTTCTTCTGGGACCCCTATAATTTGAATGTTGCTGCGTTTAATGGTGTCCCAGAAGTCTCTGTGACTGTCCTCTCTTCTTTCCATTCTTTTTTCTTTATTCTGCTCTGCAGTAGTTATTTCCACTATTTTATCTTCCAGGTCCCTTATCCGTTCTTCTGCCTCAGTTATTCTGCTATTGATCCCATCTAGAGTATTTTAAATTTCATTTATTGTGTTGTTCATCATTGCCTGTTTCCTTTTTAGTCTTCTACGCCCTTGTTAAATGTTTCTTGCATTTTCTCTATTCTATTTCCAATATTTTGGATCATCTTTACTATCATTATTCTGAATTCTTTTTCAGGTACACTGCCTATTTCCTCTCATTTGTTAGATCAGATGGGTTTTTATCTTGTTCCTTCATCTGCTGTGTGTTTTTCTGTCTTCTCATTTTGCTTATATTACTGTGTTTGGGGTCTCCTTTTTGCTGGCTGCAGGTTCGTAGTTCCCGTTGTTTTTGGTGTCTGTCCCCAGTGGCTAAAGTTGGTTAAGTGGGTTGTGTAGGCCTCCTGGTGGAGGGGACTATTGCCTGTGTTCTGGTGGATGAGGCTGGATCTTGTCTTTCTGGTGGGCAGGTCCACGTCTGGTTGTGTGTTTTGGGGTGTCTGTGACCTTATTATGTTTTTAGGCAGCCTCTCTGCTAATGGGTGGGGTTCTCTTCCTGTCTTGCTAGTTGTTTGGCATAGGGTGTCCAGCACTGTTGCTTGCTGGTCGTTGAGTGAAGCTGGGTCTTAGTGTTGAGATGGAGATCTCTGGGAGATGTTCGCCATTTGATTTTCCGTGGGGCTGGGAGGTATCTTGTTGACCAGTGTCCTGAAGTTGCCTATCCCACCTCAGAGGCACAGCACTGACTCCTGGCTGCAGCACCAAGATCCTTTTATCCACACAGCTCAGAATAAAAGGGAGCAAAATTAGAAAGCAAGCAAGCAAGCAAGCAAGAAAGGGGATAAAATAAAATAAAATAAAGTAAGATAAAATAAAATAAAGTTTTTAAAATAAAAAATAATTATTAAGAATAAAATAATTTTTTTAAGTAAAAAAAAAAAAAAACAGACGGACAGAACCCTAGGATAAATGGTGAAAGCAAAGCTCTACAGACAAAATCTCACACAGAAACATACACATATACACTCACAAAAAGAGGAAAAGGAGAAAAAATAATATATCTTGCTCTCAAATTCCACCTCCTCAATTTGGGTTGATTCATTGTCTATTCAGGTTTTCCATTGATGCAGGGTACATCAATTTGATTGTGGAGATTTAATCCACTGCTCCTGAGGCTGCTGGGAGAAATTTCCCTTTCTCTTCTTTTTTTACACAGCTCCCGAGGTTCAGCTTTGGATTTGGCCCCTCCTCTGCATATAGGTCGCTGGAGGGCATCTGTTCTTCACTCAGACAGGATGGGGTTAAAGGAGCGGCTAATTCGGGAGTTCTGGCTCACTCAGGACAGGGGAGGGAGGGACACGGATTGCAGGGCGAGCCTGTGGCATCAGAGGCCGGTGTGATGTTGCACCAGCCTGAGGCGCACTGTGCGTTCTCCCAGGGAGTTGTCTCTGGATCACGGGACCTTGGCAGTGGCAGGCTGCACAGGTTCCCAGGAGGGGAGTTGTGGAGAGTGACCTGTGCTTGCACACAGGCTTCTTGGTGGCAGCAGAGGCCTTAGCGTCTCATGCCCATCTCTGGGGTCTGCGCTGATAACCACGGCTCATGCCTGTCTCTGGAGCTCCTTTAAGCAGTTCTCTTAATCCCCTCTCCTCATGCACCAGGAAACAAAGAGGGAAGAAAAAGTCTCTTGCCTCTTCGGCAGGTCCAGACTTTTTCCCGGACTCCCTCCCAGCTAGCTGTGGTGCACTAATACATTCAGGCTGTGTTCACACTGCCAGTCCTCTCCCTGCGATCCGAATGAAGCCCGAGCCTCAGCTCCCAGCCCCTGCCTGTCCCAGTGGGTGAGCAGAGAAGCCTCTCGGGCTGGTGAGTGCTGGTTGGTACTGATCCTCTGTGCAGGAATCTGTCCGCTTTGCCCTCTGTACCCCTGTTGCTGTGCTCTTCTCTGCGGCCCCGAAGTTTCCCCCCTCCGCCACCCACAGTCTCCGCCCGTGAAGGGGCTTCTAGTGTGTGGAAACCTTTCCTCCTTCACAGCTCTCTCCCACTGGTGCAGGTCCCATCCCTATTGTTTTGTCTCTGTTTATTCTTTTTTCTTTTGCCCTACCCAGGTACTTGGGGAGTTTCTTGCCTTTTGGGAGGTCTGAGGTCTTCTGTCAGCATTCAGTGGGTTTTCTTTAGTAGTTGTTCCACTTGTAGATGTATTTCTGATGTATCTGTGGGGAGGAAGGAGATCTCCACGTCTTGCTCTTCCTCCATCTTCCCAGCTCCCTCATAGCTTTTTTAACAATGAAGACATCTTCAATGGTGTGATCTTTCCAGACTTCCATGATGTTCCTTCTATGGGGCTTTCTTTCATAGCATTAACCATCCTCTCCATAGAGTACTTACTGTGTGTAATGAGCCTTAAAGGTCCTTATGACCCCAATATCCAGAGGCTGAATTAGAGATATTGTGCTTGGGGGCAAGCAGACCACTCTGACATCCTTGGTGTTGACCTTATGTGGTCTGAGAGGCAAGGGACATTGTCCAATATCAAAAGGACTTTAAAAAGCAGTATCTTACTGGCAAAGTAATTTCTGATTTCGGGGACAAAGTATGGGTGGAACTATTCCAGAAAATGTGTTCTCATTGTTGTTGTCAAAGCCTTATTGTTGTACAACCAAAAAACTAGCAGCTGGGGTTTATCATTTCCCTTCAAGGTTCAGGGTTTAGCAGCTTTATAGATAAGGGCAGTCCAGATTATAAACTAGACTGCATTTGCACAAAACTGTAGAGTTAGTCTATTTCTTTCTGCCATATATCCTGGGACTCACTTCTCTTCCTTATTAATAAATGTCATTTGTGGCTTTTTTTCTCAGTATATGGCACTTTCATCTGCATTAAAAACCTCTTCAGGCAGATATTTTTTTCCTCAGTGATTACCTTAATGCTGTCTGGCAAATCATCTGCTGCCTCTGGGTAGGCAAAAACTTCTTCTCCCATTATCTTGATATTTTTTAAGCCAAATCTTTTTCTAAAATTATCAAACCATCCTTTACTGGTATTAAATTCTCAAGCTTTAAATCCATCACATTCCATTGGGTTCAAATTGTCATATAATGACATCATTTTTTCTCAAATCACAGTAGAGTCCATAGGTATGATATTGGTGGTGGTCACATGAATTAATGTATTTATGAAATTAAAAGGGTAAATTTTACTGAATGTAAATTATGTAAATTACAACTAATTAAAAATGGAAAACCATAAGTATCTATGTTGCAGATTAACTCCCTTCCCTTTTAATTCAAAGCTAATTCTGATTTTTTTTATGGGGGTATAATTGTTTTACAATATTGTGTTAGTTTCCAATGTAAGCAAAGTGAAGTAGAGTTCCCTGTGCTACATAGCAGGTTCTCATTAGTTATCTATTTTATACATATTAGTGTGTTATATCAATCCCAATCTCTCAATTCATTCCATCACCACAATGCGTCCCCCTGCTTTCTCACCTTGGTGTCCATACATTTATTCTCTCCATCTGTGTCTCTATTTCTACCTTGCAAACAGGTTCATTTGTGCCATTTTTCCAGGTTCCAGATATGTGTGTTCATATACAATATTTGTTTTCCTCTTTCTGACTAACTTCCCTCTGTATGACAGTCTCCAAGTCTATCCACATCTCTAAAAATGACACATTTTCATTCCTTTTTATGGCTGGTAATATTCCATTGTATATATGTAACAAATCTTCTATATCCATTCATCTATTGATGGACATTTAGGTTGCTTCCATGTCCTGGCTATTGTAAACAGTGCTGCAGTGAATATTGGGATGCATGTGTATTTTTGAATTATGGTTTTATCTGGGTTATGCCCAGTAGTGGGATTGCTGGGTCATATGGTAATTTTATTATTCGTTCTTTTAAGGAAACTCCATACTGTTCTCCATAGTGGCTGTGTCAATTTACATTCCCACTAACAGTGTAAGAGGGTTGCCTTTTCTCCACACCCTCTCCAACATTTATTGTTTGTAGATTTTTTGATGATGGCCATTCTGACTCGTGTGAGTTGATACCTCATTGTAGTTTTGATTTGCATTTCTCTAATAATTATGGATGTTGAGCATCTTTTCATGTGCTTGTTGGTCATCTGTATGTCTTCCTTGGAGAAATGTCTATTTAAGTCTTCTGCCCATTTTTGATTGGGTTCTCTGTTTTTTTGACATTGAGCTGCATGAACTGTTTTTATATTTTGGAGATTAATCCTTTGTCCACTTATTCATTTCCAAATATTTTCTTACACGTTGAGTGTTGTCTTTTCGTCTTGTTTATGGTTTCCTTTGTTGTGCAAAAGCTTTTAAGTTTCCTTAGGTCCCATTTGTTTATTTTTGTTTTTATATCCATTACTCTAGGAGGTGG
>NC_041226.1:36451426-36452452 GCF_002837175.3 Physeter macrocephalus | reverse complement strand
CCAGGCGCGGACGTGACCACCAGAAATACAAGATCCAGCTTCATACACCAGAACACAGGTACTAGTCCCCTCCACCAGGAAGCCTATACAACCCACTGAACCAACCTTAGCCACTGGAGACAGACACCAAAAACAACGGGAACTACAAACCTACAGCCTGTGAAAAGGAGACCCCAAACAGTGTAAGTTAAGCAAAATGAGAAGACAGAGAAACACACAGCAGATGAAGGAGCAAGGTAAAAACCCACCAGACCTAAAAAATGAAGATGAAATGGGCAGTCTACCTGAAAAATAATTCAGAATAACGATAATAAAGATGATCCAAAATATTGGAAATAGAATAGAAAAAATACAAGAAAAGTTTAACAAGGACCTAGAAGAACTAAAGAGCAAAGACACGATGATGACCAAAACAATAAATGAAATTAAAAATTCTCTAGAAGGGTTCAATAACAGAACAACAGAGGCAGAGAAACGGAAAAGTGACCTGGAAGATAAAATACTGGAAAAAACTACTTCAGAGCAGAATAAAGATAAAACAATGAAAAGAACTAAGGACAGTTTCAGAGACCTCTGGGACAACATTAAACTCACCAATATTCGAAATATATGGGTCCCAGAAGAAGAAGAGAAAAGAAAGGGACTGAGAAAATATTCGAAGGGATTATAGTTGAAAACTTCCCTTATATGGGAAATGAAATAGTTAATCAAGTGCAGGAAGTACAGAGAGTTCCATACAGGATAAATCCAAGGAGAAACATGCCAAGACACATATTAATCAAACTATCAAAAATTAAATACAAAGAACAAATATTACAAGCAGCAAGGGAAAAACAACAAATAACACACAAGGGAATACCCCTAATGTTAACAGCTGAACTTTCAGCAGAAACTCTGCAAGCCAAAAGGGAGTGGCCGGACATATTTAGCGTGATGAAAAGGAAAAACCTACACCAAGATTACTCTATCCAGCAGGGATCTCATTCAGATTTGGTGGAGAAATTAAAACCTTTACAGACAAGCAAA
>NC_041226.1:36450141-36450926 GCF_002837175.3 Physeter macrocephalus | reverse complement strand
ATTTTTCCCAGCACTGCTTATTGAAGAAGATGTCTTTGCCCCCTTGTATATCTTTTTTCCTACTTTGTCATAGATTAGTTGACCATAGGTGCATGGTTTTATTTCTGGGCTTTTTATCCTGTTCCATTGATCTATATTTTTGTTTTTGTGCCAGTACCATATTGTCTTTATTACTGTAGATTTGTAGTTTATCTTAACATCAGGGAGTCTGATTCCTCCAGCTCTGTTTTTCTTCCTCAAGATTGTTTTGTTTATTTGGGGTCTTTTTTGTCTCCATACAAATTTTAAGATTTTTTGTTCAAGTTCTGTGAAAAATGCAGTGGTAGTTTGCTAGGGATTGCACTGGGTCTATAGATCGCTTTAGGTAGTATAGTCATTGCCACAATATTGATTGTTCCAATCCAAGTACATGGTGTATCTCACCATCTGGGTCATTTTTTATTTCTTTCATCAGTGTCTTATAATTTTTTGAGTACATGTCTTTTACCTCCTTAGGTAGGTTAATTCCTAGGTATTTTCTTCTTTTTGTTGCAGTGGTGAATGGGATTGTTCCCTTAATTTGTTTTTCTGATATTTTGTTGTTACTGTATAGAAACACAAGAGATTTCTGTGCATTAACTTTATATCCTGCAACTTTACCAAATTCATTGATTAGCTCTAGTAGTTTTCTGGTAGCATCTTTAGGATTCTCTATTTAGAGTATCATGTCATCTGCAAACAGTGACAGTTTTACTTCTTCTTTTCCAATTTGTATTCCTTTTATTTCTTTTTCTTCTCTGATTGCC
>NC_041226.1:36435365-36443747 GCF_002837175.3 Physeter macrocephalus | reverse complement strand
GATGTTGAGCATCTTTTCATGTGCTTGTTGGTCATCTGTATGTCTTCCTTGGAGAAATGTCTATTTAAGTCTTCTGCCCATTTTTGATTGGGTTCTCTGTTTTTTTGACATTGAGCTGCATGAACTGTTTTTATATTTTGGAGATTAATCCTTTGTCCACTTATTCATTTCCAAATATTTTCTTACACGTTGAGTGTTGTCTTTTCGTCTTGTTTATGGTTTCCTTTGTTGTGCAAAAGCTTTTAAGTTTCCTTAGGTCCCATTTGTTTATTTTTGTTTTTATATCCATTACTCTAGGAGGTGGGTCAAAAAAGATCTTAGTGTGATTTATGTCAAAGTGTGTTCTTCCAATGTTTTCCTCTAAGAGTTTATAGTGTCCGGTCTTACATTTAGTACTTTAATCCATTTTGAGTTTATTTTTGTGTATGGTGTTAGGGATTGTTCTAATTTCATTCTGTTACATGGAGTTGTCCATTTTTCCCAGCACTGCTTATTGAAGAAGATGTCTTTGCCCCCTTGTATATCTTTTTTCCTACTTTGTCATAGATTAGTTGACCATAGGTGCATGGTTTTATTTCTGGGCTTTTTATCCTGTTCCATTGATCTATATTTTTGTTTTTGTGCCAGTACCATATTGTCTTTATTACTGTAGATTTGTAGTTTATCTTAACATCAGGGAGTCTGATTCCTCCAGCTCTGTTTTTCTTCCTCAAGATTGTTTTGTTTATTTGGGGTCTTTTTTGTCTCCATACAAATTTTAAGATTTTTTGTTCAAGTTCTGTGAAAAATGCAGTGGTAGTTTGCTAGGGATTGCACTGGGTCTATAGATCGCTTTAGGTAGTATAGTCATTGCCACAATATTGATTGTTCCAATCCAAGTACATGGTGTATCTCACCATCTGGGTCATTTTTTATTTCTTTCATCAGTGTCTTATAATTTTTTGAGTACATGTCTTTTACCTCCTTAGGTAGGTTAATTCCTAGGTATTTTCTTCTTTTTGTTGCAGTGGTGAATGGGATTGTTCCCTTAATTTGTTTTTCTGATATTTTGTTGTTACTGTATAGAAACACAAGAGATTTCTGTGCATTAACTTTATATCCTGCAACTTTACCAAATTCATTGATTAGCTCTAGTAGTTTTCTGGTAGCATCTTTAGGATTCTCTATTTAGAGTATCATGTCATCTGCAAACAGTGACAGTTTTACTTCTTCCCTTCCAATTTATATTCCTTTTATTTCTTTTTCTTCTCTGATTGCCATAGGTAGGACTTCCAAAACTATGTTGAATAACAGTGGGAAGAGTGCACATCTTTCTCTTGATGTGGATCATAGAGGAAATTTTTCAGGTTTCACCATGGAGAATGATGTTTGCTGTGAGTTTGCCATATATGACCTTTATTATGCTGAGGTAGTTCCTTCTATGCTCACTTTCTAGATAGTTTTTATCATAAATGGGTGTTGAATTTTGTCAAAAGCTTTTTCTGCCTCTATTGAGATGATAATATGGATTTATTCTTCAGTTTGTTATTGTGGTGTATCACATTGATTGATTTGCATATATTGAAGAATCCTTGTATCCCTGTGATAAATCCCACTTGATCATGGTGTATGATCCTTTTAATGTGTTGTTGGATTCTGTTTGCTTAATATTTTGTTGAGGAATTTTGCACCTATATTCATCAGTGATATTGGTCCATAATTTTCTTTTTTGATGATATCTTTGTCTGGTTTTAGTATCAGGGTGATGGTGGCCTCATAGAATCAGTTTGGGAGTGTTGCAACCTCTGCAATTTTTTGGAAGAGTAGAGAAAGGTGGGTGCTATCTCTTGACTAAGTGTTTGATAGAATTCACCTGTGAAGACATCTGATCCTGGACTTTTGTTGTTGGAAGATTTTTAATCACAGTCTCAATTTCACTGCTTGGTCTGTTCATTTTTTCTATTTCTTCCTGGTTCAGCCTTGGAAGGTTATTCCTTTCTAAGAATTTGTCCATTTCTTCCAGGCTGTCCATTTCATTGACATATGGTTGCCTGTAGTAGTTGCTTATGATTCTTTGAATTTCTGCAGTGTCCATTGTAACTTCTTTTTAATTTCTAATTTTATTGATTTGAGTCCTCTCCCTCGTTTTCTTGATGAGTGGGCTAAAGGTTTATCAATTTTGTTTATCTTCTTAGAGAACCCACTTTTAGTTTTATTGATCTCTGCTGTAGTTTTCTTAGTCTCTATTTCATTTATTCCTGCTGTAATCTTTATGATGTCTTTCCTTCTACTAACTTTGGGGTTTCTTATTTTTTTTTTTTAATTTTTTTGGTTCTTCTTTCTCTAGTTCCTTCAGGTGTAAGGTTAGATTATTTGTTTGAGATTTTTTCTTATTTCTTGAGGTAGAATTGTATTGCTATAAACTTCACTCTTAGAACTGCTTTTTCTGCATCCCATAGGTAGGGGGCATCGGGTTTTCATTGTCATTTGTCTCTAGGCATTTTTTGCTTTTCCCTTTGATTTCTTCAGTGATCTCTTGGTTATTTAGTAGTGTATAGTTTAGCCTCCATGTGTTTCTGTTTTTTACAGTTCTTTTTTCCTGTAATTGATATCAAATGTCCTATCGTTGTGTTTGGAAAAGGTGCTTGATATTATTTCAATTATCTTAAATTTACTAAGGCTTGATTTGTGGCCCAAGATATGAGCTATTCTGGAGAATGTTCCATGGGCACTTGAGAAGAAAGTGTAATCTGCTGTTTTTCGATGGACTGTCCTATAAATATCAATTAAATCTATCTGCTCTATTGTGTCATTTAAAGCTTCTGTTTCCTTATTAATTTTCTGTCTGGATGATCTGTCCATTGGTGTAAGTGGGGTGTTAAAGCCCCCCACTATTATTGTGTTACTATTTCCCTTTTAATGGCTGTTAACATTTGCCCTATGTATTGAGCTGCTCCTGTATTGGGCACATATATATTTATAATTGTTATACCTTCTTCTTGGATTGATCTCTTAATCATTATGTAGTGTTCTTCCTTGTCCCTTGTAACATTCTTTATTTTAAAGTCTATTTTATCTGATATGAGTATTTCTACTTCTGCAGTTTTTCCCATTTTCATTTGATGGGATATCTTTTTCCATCCCTTCACTTTCAGTCTGTATGTGTCCCTAGGTTTGAAGTGGGTCTCTTGTAGACAGCATATATATGGGTTTTCTTTTTGTATCCATGCAGCCAGTCTGCATCTTTTGGTTGGAGCATTTAATTCATTCACATTTAAGGTAATTATCAATATGTATGTTCATATTACCATTTTCTTAATTGTTTTATTTTCTTTTTGTAGATCCTTTTCTTCCCTTGTGTTTCCCAATTAGAGAAGCTCCTTTAGCATGTTGTAGAGCTGGTTTGATGGTACTGAATTCTTTTAGCTTTTTCGTGCCTGTAAAGCTTTTGATTTCTGTGCCAAAACTGAATGGGGGGGAGGAGCTTCAGGATGGCAGAAGAGTAAGACACGGAGATCACCTTCTTCTCCAGAAATACATCCAAAATACATCTACATGTGGAACAGCTCTTATAGAACACCTACTGAATGATGGCAGAAGACCTCAGACCTCCCAAAAGGCAAGAAACTCCCCAGGTACCTGGGTAGGGAAAAATTAAAAAAAAAAAAGAGACAAAGAATACGGATGGGACCTGCATCGCTGGGAGGGAGCTGTGAAGGAGGAAAGGTTTCCACACACTAGGAAGCCCCTTCATGGGTGGAGACTGTGGGTGCAAGAGTGGGGGAGCTTCAGAGCCATGGAGCAGAGAGCAGCAACAAGGGTGCGGAGGGCAAAGTGGAGAGATTCCTGCACAGAGGAACTGTGCTGACCAGCAATCACCAGCCTGAGAGGCTTGTCTGCTCACCCACCAGGGCGGGTGGGGGCTGAGAGCTGAGGCTCAGGCTTCAGTTGGATCCCAGGGAGAGGACTGGAGTTGGCTGAGTGAACACAGCCTGAAGGGACTATTGCACCACAGCTAGCCGGGAGGGAGTCTGGGAAAAAGTCTGGACCTGTGGAAGAGGCAAGAGACTTTTTCTTCCCTCTTTGTTTCCTGGTGCACGAGGAGAGGGGATTAAGAGCACCGCTTAAAGGAGCTCCAGAGACGGGCGCAAGCCATTTCTATCAGCACAGACCTCAGAAATATGCATGGGACACTAAGGCTGCTGCAGCTGCCACCAAAAAGACTGTGTGCAAGCACAGGTCACTCTCCACACCTCCCCTTCAAGGAGGCTGTGCAGCCCACCACTCCCTGGGTCCCATGATCAAAGGACAACTTCCCCGGGAGAACACACGGCATGCCTCAAGCTGTTGCAATGTCATGATAGCCTCTGCCGTCACATGCTCGCCCCACATCTGTACCCCTCCCTACCCCCGGCCTGAGTGAGCCAGAGCCCCCTAATTAGCTGCTCCTTTAACCCCATCCTGTCTGAGTGAAAAACAGATGCACTCAGGCAATGTGCACGCAGAGACGGGTCCAAATACAAAACTGAACCCCGGGAGCTGTGCGAACAAAGAAGAGAAAGGGGAATTTCTCCCAGTAGCCTCAGGGACAGCAGATTAAATCTCCACAATCAACTTGATGTACCCTGCATCTGTGGAATACAAGAATAGACAACGAATCATCCCAAATTGAGGAGATGGACTTTGGGAGCAAAAATATATATATTGTTTTCCTCTCTTTCTCCTTTTGTGAGTGTGTATGTATATGCTTCTGTGTGTGATTTTGTGTGTATAGCTTTGCTCTTACCGTTTGTCCTAGCATTCTGTCTGTCCGTTTTTCTTTCTATTTTTACTTTTTAAAATTTTCTTCTTAATTATTATTCTCTATTTTTTAATTTTAATTTAATTTAATTTTATTTATTTATTTATCTTGTGGTATGTGGGCCTCTCACTGTTATGGCCTCTCCCATTGCAGAGAACAGCCTCCGGACCCGCAGGCTCAGCAGCCATGGCTCACGGGCCTAGCCACTCTGCGGCATATGGGATGTTCCTGGACCAGGGCACGAACCCAAGTCCCCTGCATTGGCAGGCAGATTCTAAACCACTGCGCCACCAGGGAAGTCCTATTTTTTTACTTTAATAACTTTATTTTATTTTATTTCATTTTATGTTCTTCCTTCCTTTCTTTCTTTCTTTCTTTCTCTTTCTTTCTTTCTTTCTTTCTTTCTTTCTTTCTTTCTTTCTTTCTTTCTTTCTTTCTTTCTTTCTTTCTTTCTTATTTTTTCTCCCTTTTATTCTCAGCAGAGTGGAATGAAAAGTTCTTGGTGCTCCAGCCAGGCATGAGGGCTGTACCTCTGAGGTGGGAGAGCCAATTTCAGGACACTGGTCCAGAAGAGACCTCCCAGCTCCACATAATATCAAATGGCAAAAATCTCGCAAAGATCTCCATGTCAACTCCAAGACCCAGCTTCACTCATTGATCAGCAAGCTACAGTGCTGGATACCATATGCCAAACAACTAGCAAGACAAGAACACAACTCCATGCATTAGCAGAGAGGTGACCTAAAATCATAATAAGCTCACAGACACCCTAAAACACACCACCAGGCGTGGACGTGACCACCAGAAATACAAGATCCAGCTTCATACACCAGAACACAGGTACTAGTCCCCTCCACCAGGAAGCCTATACAACCCACTGAACCAACCTTAGCCACTGGAGACAGACACCAAAAACAACGGGAACTACAAACCTACAGCCTGTGAAAAGGAGACCCCAAACAGTGTAAGTTAAGCAAAATGAGAAGACAGAGAAACACACAGCAGATGAAGGAGCAAGGTAAAAACCCACCAGACCTAAAAAATGAAGATGAAATGGGCAGTCTACCTGAAAAATAATTCAGAATAACGATAATAAAGATGATCCAAAATATTGGAAATAGAATAGAAAAAATACAAGAAAAGTTTAACAAGGACCTAGAAGAACTAAAGAGCAAATGAACAGTGATGAACAACAAAATAAATGAAATTAAAAGTTCTCTAGAAGGCATCAATAGCAGAATAACAGAGGCAGAAGAAGGGATACGTGACCTGGAAGATAAAATAGTGGAAATAACTACTGCAGAGCAGAATAAAGAAAAAAGAATGAAAAAGAATAGAAAAAATACAAGAAAAGTTTAACAAGGACCTAGAAGAACTAAAGAGCAAAGACACGATGATGACCAAAACAATAAATGAAATTAAAAATTCTCTAGAAGGGTTCAATAACAGAACAACAGAGGCAGAGAAACGGAAAAGTGACCTGGAAGATAAAATACTGGAAAAAACTACTTCAGAGCAGAATAAAGATAAAACAATGAAAAGAACTAAGGACAGTTTCAGAGACCTCTGGGACAACATTAAACTCACCAATATTCGAAATATATGGGTCCCAGAAGAAGAAGAGAAAAGAAAGGGACTGAGAAAATATTCGAAGGGATTATAGTTGAAAACTTCCCTTATATGGGAAATGAAATAGTTAATCAAGTGCAGGAAGTACAGAGAGTTCCATACAGGATAAATCCAAGGAGAAACATGCCAAGACACATATTAATCAAATTAAGTAACTTCTCTAGGCAGGAGACAGAAGAAATGGAAAAGACCTACAATAACAAACCCAAAACAATTAAGAAAATGGGAATAAGAACATAGATATTGATAATTACCTTAAATATAAATGGATTAAATGCTCCAACCAAAAGACAGAGACTCACTAAATGTATACAATAACAAGACCCGTATATATGCTGTCTACAAGAGACCCACTTCAGACCCACGGACACATACAGACTGAAAGTGAAGGGATGGAAAAAGATATTCCATGCAAATGGAAATCAAAAAGGCCTGGGGTAGCAATTCCCATATCAGACAAATAGACTTTAAAATAAAGACTATTACAAGAGACAAAGAAGGACAGTACATAATGATCAAAGGGATCGATCCAAGAAGAAGTAATAATTGTAAATATTTATGAACTCAACATAGGAGCACCTCAATACATAAGGCAAAAAATAACAGCCATAAAAGGGGAAATCAATAGTAACACAATCATAGTAGGGGACTTTAACACCCCAGTTTCACCAATGGACAGATCTTCCAAAATGAAAATAAATAAGGAAACACAAGTTTTAAATGATACATTAAACAAGATGGACTTAATTGATATTTATAGAACATTCCATCCAAAAACTACAGAATACACATTCTTCTCAAGTGCTCATGGAACATTCTCCAGGATAGATAATATCTTGGGTCATAAATCAAGCCTTTGTATATTTCAGAAAATTGAAATTGTATCAGCTATCTTTTCTGACCACAACACTATGAGACTAAATATCAATTACAGGAAAATTAGAGAAAGAAGAACAAAAAACCCCAAAGTTAGCAGAAGGAAAGTAATGATAAAAATCAGATCAGAAATAAATGAAAAAGAAATGAAGGAAAGGAGAGCAAAGATCAATAAAACTAAAAGATGGTTCTTTGAGAAGATAATCATAAGTGATAAAGCATTAGCCAGACTCATCAAGGAAAAAAGGGAGAAGACTCACATCGCTAGAATTAGAACTGGAAAAGGAGAAGTAACAACTGAGACTGCAGAAATACAAAGGATCATGAGAGCTTCACAGGCGAATTCTATCAAATATTTAGCAAATACCTAACACATTTCCTTCTAAAAATCTTCCAAACTATAGCAGAGGGAGGAATACTCCTAACTCATTCTATGAGGCCACCATGACCCTGATACAAAAACCAGACAAATACATCACAAAGAAAGCAAACAACAGGCCATTATCACTGACGAACATACATGCAAAAATCCTCAACAACATACTAGCAAAGAGAATGCACCAGCACATTAAAAGGATCATACACAATGAACAAATGGGGTTTATCCAAGGAAAGCAAGGATTCTTCGGTATACACAAATCAATCAATGTGATATACCATATTAACAATTTGAAGGAGAAAAACTGTATGTTCATCTCAATTGATGCAGAGAAGGCTTTCAACAAAATTAAACACCAATTTACGATAAAATACTCTGCAGAAAGTAGACATACAGGGAACTTTCCTCAACATAATAAAGGCCATATATGACAAACCCACAACCAACATCGTTCTCAATGGTGAAAAACTGAAACAATTTCCAATAAGATCAGGAACAAGACAAGGTTACCCACTCTCAACACTATAATTCAACATAGTATTGGAAGTTTTAGCCACAACAATCAGTTAAAAAAAAGAAATAAAAGGAATACAAATCGGAAAAGGGAAGTAAATCTGTCACTGTTTGCAGATGACATGATACTATACATAGAGAATCCTAAAGGTGCTACCAGAAAACTACTAGAGCTAATCAATGAATTTGGTAAAGTAGCAGGATA
>NC_041226.1:36433872-36434700 GCF_002837175.3 Physeter macrocephalus | reverse complement strand
TAGAGAAATGGAAATAAAAACAAAAATAAACAAATGAGACCTAATGAAACTTAAAACTTCTGCATAGCAAAGGAAACCATAAACAAGACCAAAAGACAGCCCTCAGAATGGGAGAAAATATTTGCAAATGAAGCAACTGACTGGATTAATCTCCAAAATTTACAAGCAGCTCATGCAGCTCAATATCAAAAAAACAAACAACCCAATCCAAAAATGGGCAGAAGACCTAAATAAACATTTCTTTAGAGAAGGTATACAGATTGCCAGCAAACACATGACAGAGTGATCAACATCATTAATCATTAGAGAAATGCAAATCAAAACTACATTGAGATATCATCTCACAATGGTCTGAATGGCTATCATCAAAAAATCTAGAAATAACAAATGCTGGAGAGTGTGTGGAGAAAAGGGAACCCTCTTGCACTATTAATAAAGACAGTATGATACTGGCACAGAAACAGAAATACATATCAATGGAACAGGATAGAAAGCCCAGAGATAAACCCACATATATATGGTCAACTTATCTTTGATAAAGGATGCAAGAATATACAGTGGAGAAAAAAGACAGCCTCTTCAATAAGTGGTGCTGGGAAAACTGGACAGCTAGAAAAGTAAAAAGAGAACTACTGTACTACCCAGCAATCCCGCTACTGGGCATATATCCTGAGAAAACTATAATTCAAAAAGATTCATGTACCAAAATGTTCATTGCAGCTCTATTTACTTTAGAGAAGGTATACAGATTGCCAGCAAACACATGACAGAGTGATCAACATCATTAATCATTAGAGAAATGCAAATCAAAACTACATTGAGATATCA
>NC_041226.1:36416499-36433836 GCF_002837175.3 Physeter macrocephalus | reverse complement strand
GCTACTGGGCATATATCCTGAGAAAACTATAATTCAAAAAGATTCATGTACCAAAATGTTCATTGCAGCTCTATTTATAATAGCCAGGACATGGAAGCAACATAAGTGTCCATCATCAAGTGAATGGATAAAGAAGATGTGGCACATATATACAATGGAATATTACTCATTCCATTGTATATAAGAATGAATAAATAAAAAGAAACAAAATTGTGTTATTTGTAGTGAGGTGAATGGACTTAGAGTCTGTCATACAAAGTGAAGTAAGTCAGAAAGAGAAAACAAATACCGTATACTAACACATATATATGGAATCTAAGTAAAAAAAAAAAACCAAAAAAAAATGTCCTGAAGAACCTAGGGGAAAGACGGGAATAAAGACACAGACCTACTAGAGAATGGACCTGAGGATATTGGGAGGTGGAAGGGTAGGCTGTGACAAAGTCAGAGAGTGGCATGGACATATATACACTACCAAACATAAAATAGATAGCTAGTGGGAAGCAGCCACATAGCACAGGGAGATCAGCTCAGTGCTTTGTGACCTCCTAGAAAGGTGGGAGGGAGGGAGACACAAGAGGGAAGAGATATGGGAACATATATATATATGTAAAACTGATTCAGTTTGTTATAAAATAGAAAGTAACACACCATTGTAAAGCAATTATACTCCAATAAACATGTTTAAAAAAAAAGAAAGTGAAAAGATAACTCACACAATGGGAGAAAATATTTACAAAACTTATATCTGATAAAGGGCATGTATCCAGAATACATAAGGAACTCTTGTAATTCACCAACAAGAAGACAAATAACCCAATTTAAAAATGGGAAAGAATTGAATAGTTATCTCTCCACAGAAGGTACACAAGTGGCCCATAAGCACATGA
Organism: Physeter macrocephalus; assembly: GCF_002837175.3. NCBI lineage: Eukaryota > Metazoa > Chordata > Mammalia > Artiodactyla > Physeteridae > Physeter > Physeter macrocephalus. Next base: position 36,432,946 of record NC_041226.1, on the reverse strand, counting down.
AAACATGCTCAACATCATTAGTCACTAGGGAAATGCATATCAAAACCACAATTCGACACTGCTTCACATTCTAGAATGGCTATATTAAAAAAAGACAGACAATAAAGTTGTGCAGAAATTAGAACTTTCATACATTGTTAGTGGGAATGTAAAATGGTGCAGCCATTTTGGAAAAGAGTCTGGCAGTTCCTCCACTGATTAAACATATATTTACCATATGACACAGCAATTCTGCTTGTAGGCATATATTCAAGAGAAATGAAAATATATGTCCACAGAAAAGACTGTATTTGAATGTTCATATCAGCAGTATTCATAAGAGCCAAAAGTAGAAACAACCCAAATGGCCACCAACTGATGAATGGATACATAAATTGTGATAAATCCATGCAGTGGACTATTACTTAACCATAAAAAGGAATGAATTGTTGATACCTACAACATGGACGAAGCTTAAAAACATGATGCTATGTGAAAGAAACCAGTCACAAAGGGTCACATACTATATGATTCCATTTATAAAAAATGTCTAAGACAGACAAATCCATACAGACAAAAAGACTAGTAGTTCCTGGCAGCTAGAGAGAGGGCAGTGTGACAAGTGACTGCTACTGTGTCCGAGGTTTCCTTGGGTAGCAATAAAATAGTGGTGATAGTTATACAACTCCTTGAATATACCAAAGACCACTGAATTGTACACTTTAAAAGAGTAAATTTTTTGATCTGTGAATTATTCATCAATAAAGCTGTTAGTAAGTTAAAAAAAAAAGTGAATGAGATCTTTGCCAGATAGAGTAATCTTTCTTGTAGGCTTTTCCTTTTCATCAGTTTAAATATATCCTGCCACTCCCTTCTGGCCTGCAGAGTTTCTGCTGAAAGATCAGCTGATAACCTTGTGGGGATTTCCTTGTATATTGTCTCTTTTCCCTTGCTGCTTTCAAAATTTTTTCTTTGTATTTATTTTTTGATAGTTTGATTTTTATGTGTCTCAGCGTGTTCTCCTTGAGTTTACCCTGTATGTGAGTCACTGCACTTCCTGGACTTGATTGACTATTTCCTTTCCCATGTTAGGCAACTCCTTGACTCTAATCTCTTCAAATGTTTTCTCAGACCCTTTCTCTTTCTTTTCTTCATCTGGGACCCCTATAATTTGAATGTTGGTCTGTTTCATATTGTCCCAGAGGTCTCTCAGACTGTCATCAATTGTTTTCATTCTTTTTTTCTTTTCATTTTGCTCCATGCCAGTTTTTTTCCACCATTCTATCTTCCAGCTCACTTTTCTCTTCATCTGCCTCAGTTCTTCTGCTACTGATTCCTTCTAAATTATTTTTAATTTCAGTTATTTTGCTGTTCATCACTGTTTGTTTGTTCTTTAGTTCTTCTATGTTCTCATTAAATGTTTCTTGTATATTCTCTATTCTATTTCTGAGGTTTCGGATAATCTTTACTATCATTACTCTGAATTATTTTTCAGATAGACTGTCTATTACCTCTTCATTTGTTTTGTCTTGTGGGTTTTTACCTTACTCCTTCATCTGCAGCATATTTCTTTGTCTTCTCATTTTGTTTACTTAGTGCATTTGGGGTCTCCTTTCTGCAGGCTGCATGGTCATAGTTCCTGTTACTTCTGGTGTCTGCACCCAGTGGGTGGGTTTTGTCCAGTGGCTTGTGTAGGCTTCCTAGTTGGGGGGCCTGATGCCTGTGTTTTAGGGGGTGGAGTTGGATCTTGTCCCTCTGATGGGCAGGGCCACATCCAGTGGTGTGTTTTGGGGTGCCTGTGAGCTTAGTATGACTTTAGGCAGCCTGCCTGCTAATGGATGGGGTCATGTTCTTGTCTTCCTAGTTGTTTGGTGTGAGGCATCCAGCACTGGAACTTGCTGGCCTTTGGTTGGCGCTGGGTCTTAGTGTTGAGAGGGAGACCTCTAGGAGATATCTCACCAATTAATACTCCCTAGGGCTGGGAGTTCTTTGGTGGTCTACCATCCTGGACTCAGCTCTCTCACCTCAGAGGCTCAGAACCGACGCCTGAAAGCTGCACAGTGCAGAAAAAAAAAAAAGAAAGAGAACAGACAAAATCTTAAGACAAGTGGTAAAGGTAAAATCAAACAGACAAAAACACACAAAGAAACACATCCTCAAAATAAAGAAAAAGAGAGAAAAGAAAAAGAAAAGAGCAACCAAACAAATAAATGAACCAAAAAAAAGAAAACAAACACTAATAACTAGACTAACAAAAACAAAAACAAAAAACAAAAAGAAAAAACTATCAGAAAAAGATAAAAACAAAAGAAAAGAAAACAAAAGGAAAAAACACAAAACAGCAAAAAAGTAAAGTAAAAATGAAAAAGAAGATAAAAACAAAGCCAAACAAGTGAAACAAATGAAAACAACAAAAAAAGAAAAAAACACAACACAATGAAAATGTAAAGTAGAAATAGAAAAAAATTAAATATTAAAAATAAAAGCATAAAAACTAAAAAAAAAGAAAAAGTAAATAAAAATTAAAAGAATAATAAAGAACAACAACAGAACAAATTGAAAAAAATATAGTAGTAATAATAGTATTTTCCTGGGCCCTCTGTTGTTAGTGTCCTTGCCTCCACAGTGAGCCACAGCCAATCCCTACCTCCCCAGGAAGTCCTCCAATACTTCTAGGTAGGTCTCTGGACCTGCTGTTGGCACTGTGGGGCCAGCTCATACTCTGATCTGACTTTACTCTTGTGTTTACTTGTCCCCAAAGTCCACAGTTGCCCCCAAAGTCCACAGCCTCAATTGTGGGAACACTCATTGTCTATTCAGGTATTCCACATATGCAGGGTTTACCAAGCCAATTGCAGGGATTTAATCCACTGCTCCTGCTGCTGTATGGAGAGATTTCCCTCCATCTTCTTTGGTCACACTGCCCATGGAGTTCAGCTTTGGTTTTGTCCTAACCTCTGTGTGTGGGCCACCCTCAGGTGTTTTTTCCCCACACAGGCAAGAGGGGGCGAAAGCAGTGGCTGATTAGGGCTCACATGCTCACTCAGCTGTGAGACAGGGAGGGTAAGGTAGTCACAATTGGGATGTGTAGGGAGTGCCTGTGGCAGCATAGGCCGACAGAAATTTGCAACAGCCTGAGGTGCACCTTGTGCTCTCCTGGAGAAGTTGGTCAAAGATCACAGGACCCTCAGCACAGGGTCCCAGGAAGGTGTGGGCAGTGACCTGTGCTTGCTCATAGGACCCATGGTGGCAGCAGCAGCAGCAGTAGCCATTGTGCCTGCCTCTGGAGTCTGAGATAAGAACCACCACTCATGCCAGTCTCTGGAGCTCGTGTAGGCAGTTCCTTGCCATCTGTGAGTGCACAGAGCAAGAAGCTCCTGTGGCGGGCCTGCCCCTCTACTCACACACCCTGCAAAAATGGTCCATTGCCTCTCTGGCAAGCTCAGGCTTCTTCCTGGACTCCCTCAGCTGTGGCTCACTAGCCTCGTCTGGCTGTCTTCACACAGCCAACCCCAGTGCTTTCCCTGGGGTCTGACATCCAAAGCTCAAGCCTCAGCACCCAGAACCCACCCGCTCTTGTAGGCAGACAAGCGTCTCAGGCTGGGGTGTGCTGGTCGTCACTGACCTTCTGTGCAGAATTCTCTCCGCTTTGCCCTCTGCACCGTTGTTGCTGTGCTTTCCTCTGAGGTTCTGAAGTTCCCACTGTCCCCGCCAATGATGGGGCTTCCTTGTGTGAAGAAATTTTTCCTCCTTCACAGCTCCCTCCCAGAGACGCAGGTCCCGTCCCGTCCCTATTCCTTTGTCTCTGTTTTTTTTTTTTTGTTTTTTGTTTTCCTTCTTTTTTCTTTTGCCCTACCTGGTTATGTGGAGATTTTATTGCCTTTTTGGAAGTCTGAGGTCTTCCACCAGTGTTCAGTGGGTGTTCTGTAGGAGCTGTTCCACATTTAGATGTATTTTTGATGTATCTGCGCAGGACCATGCAAACTCCTCTCCACTAATTCTGATTTAACAATAGGCATTAAGATGCTTCTCCTAGATTATGCACCAAATGAATTATTCAATGAGAAAAAAATCTAGCCAATTCTTCTAATGAATTTATTTTGCTATTAGTTTGAAATATTTTTAATACTTATCATCAATATTCTGTTTCTTAAAAATATCATTTTAACCAAATATATAAAATTAGCTTAGATTAATTAGCTTAAATTAGATTATGATAAAAATAGCTCTTTTCTTTAAGGACACAATTGTGAATATTCCCATTGTTATCTTATGAATACTGACTTAATTGAATCACATTTATTTTAGGTTACACAGTTTCAATATGTTAAAAAAAATCAGAGCAAATACTCATATAACCTTTTGAAAGTGATTTGATGGGCATATCTTGCAAAATACTTTCCAAAATGTTTATTGTAATTTACATAGAAAAACCTGGTGGGTTGAAAAATATATACTAATAGTCCCATGATTCAAGATTTATAATATTTCAAAATAATATTGTAAATGAAGTTTATAATACCTTTACAATGGGAATAAGTAACACATGGAAACATTTGTATAGACATGTTTTATTCTAACATCAGATAGCTGTGTTCTTTGGATTTTTGCCTTCTGATGCAAAATGTCCCCATTTTTAACTTAAGGGTAGAAAGACATAGATGGATGGCAAGTAAGCTTGCAAAACTGATCAGATCTATAGCTTTAAAAAAATCACAGTAACTATAAAGTGGATTCTAAAAGTGGAGAATGACTTGGAGCAGAGAAAGAATGGAAATGACAAGTGCGTAGGGTGCCTAATCCAGATGATGGTAGTTTTGACTAGTGAATGGCAGTGGAGATGAAGAAAACCAGAATAATATGATATATTTATTTTATTAGAAAAACTAAATAAAGATATTTGAAATTAATATACAAAACCTCATTGTATCCATTCACCTAATCCTTCAGTCTATGAATTCTTTTGTGCAAACTTCTAATAACTACATATGTAAGCTCAAGGCCCATGGTCTCACCAAGGGGTAATCCCAAAGGTGGAGATATTAACATAAGCCTTCAAATCTTGGTGTCTCTGACCTCCATGTGTTTGGCAAGTGGGAAATTCAGTCTTTTATAGACTCTTTCTCCTAACATAGTTCTGAAAATTCACAGAGAATTCAACTTATAAAATGTGAATTTTCAACAAGTAATATGATTTCAAGATCCTGCAATATGGCACATCCAATAATAGGTTGGGGATTGGAGAGAAAGGAGAGTGAGGGATCTTGGCAGATAGTTGAGACCACTGGAGACTTTGACTCGGGGGTTGTTGGGGACATCCCAGAATGGGTGGCATGAGGAGCAGTAGGAAGGGAGGAGCAGTGGGTGAGAAGTTTTGTTATGTAGTGAAGAAGAGAAGCAAGAGGCAGGGAGTTAGGGGGCTAGGGTCAAGAGTTTAGAGTGGGTGAGGAACTAAGAGCAGGGAACTCTCACAAGGATGGGCTCTGTGGGGTGCACAGAGAATGCTCAGGAAGACAGCTTTGGAGGACCAGGTGGATGCTTTCAGGTTCAAGCCCTTGGAAGGGGGTTGCAAGTTTCTAGAGCGACAAGCAAGTGGGGTGAGGAAAGAACCCTCCACACTAGCTTCAGATCTCACTAATCCCAGGACCCTCCTTGGGGTGGCATTTGCTTCCTTATTCATTTTTCAGACAAAAACACTGAGCCACAGAGAGGTTAAGTAACTTTCCCAAGGTCACACAGAGTTGAGTTTGGACAAGAGGGCAAGGTTTGGGAACAAACTGGCTCAGCAGCCAGGAAGGGAAGGACAGTATTCCCTCTGCTTGTCCTCTGGTGGCTTTAGCCTGAGAGGTGGTGTAAAGAGCAGCCCTGCCCAGTTGCAGGCCCAGGGAAGAGGGGTTGGGGACCAGGGGTTACCTACCAAGTTACTCACACATGCAGGATTTCAGACAAGTTGAGTGGGCCTCCAGGTAGTGTAGCACTAAGAAGAAATGAGTTAACAAGCCATGAAGAGACATGAAGGAACCTTAAATAAGCCAATCTGAAAAGGATCCATACTATATGATTCCAACTGTATGACATTCTGGAAAAGGCAAAACTATGGAGACAGTAAAATGATCAGCTGTTGACAGGAGTGGGAAGGAGGAGAGATGAATAGGTGGAGCACAGAGAATTTTTAGGGTACTGAAATACTCTAGGATATTGTAATGTCATTATACTTCTGTCCAAACCCATAGAATATAAAACACCAAGAGTAAATCCTAAGATAAACTATGGACATTGGATGATTATGGTGTGTCAGGGTAGTAAATAATGTACTATCTTTTAAACTGAGTTATAATTAACATACAATATTATATTCGGTTCAGGTGCACAACATAGTGATTTGATAGTTCTCTGCATTATAAAATATCACTGAAATAAGACCAGTTACTATCTGTCACCATAAAAAGTTGTTACAATATTATTGATTATATTTCCTATATGTACACTACCTCCCTCTGACGTTATTTTATTTATAGCTGGAAGTTTGATGAGTGATGCTGATAATTGGGAGGCTATGCATGTGTGGGGGCAGAAGTATATGGGAAATCTCTGTACCTTCCTCTCAGTTTTGTTGCAAACCTAAAACTTTCTAAAAAATTAAAGTATTAAAAAGAAAACCTCTTCATTCCTTCAGTTTCTTAATCTCTAATAGTAGTTTTAGTTAACAGAAATGAATTGATAATATAGGAATAACAAACTATGAAGTAAAACTTTAGACCTCCCCACACACAGAGAGTATTTGAATTTCATAGCAGTGGGTGAAAAATTTTTAAAATTTGGTTGAATAATTAATTTCTAGAATTAGCTAAAAGGTAATTATAAAATAACATGAAGTGGAACTATAAAACTAAGATAAAAATAATAAAGTTTTTACCTTGAAATAAGATGTATTTCAAATGAACATTAATACAACTGCTGGCAGAAACAGTGAAGGAAATGTAATTTTATTTTACAATTTCATAAGGTACCAAATTGTATTTGATACTACAGTGATTTTCTAAGTAGGTCACATTTTTATTTTTAAATTATTGGCAAAAATATTTCTAGGACTCACCTGTCAGAAAATGCATTGAAACTCTTAAAAGGCAGTTGTCCCTGAAAGAAAATATCTGGATAAAATGCACTAGAGAAAGTTTACAACACTCAGTAGACCAATTATAATTTGATGTGTAGATGGTCTAAAATGATACCATTTGACGTATTGTTTCTAGTTCAAATTGAGTGACAGAAAAAGAACTTAGGGAATCGATAGAAAATGAGAGGAATGTGACCTAGGTTGTACTGTAATATGTAAAGGTATGTTATGTACATTTTACCAACAATTTTGTATGATATTAACATTATATCAAATTTATTTACTTCCTTTGAACGGCATATTGGACATGTTGCACACATTTTCATTATCTTGTGAATGTTCTAATTAGCTTTCATATTTTTTATAAATCATTACAATGCTAAACAAGACAAATTATTCATTATAAGTCAATATGCTCCATCAACAATACAGCTCTTTTCTCTAATCACCATCTCCAGTTCCCACATAATACCTACAAACCATATCACAACCAAAACCACTGCTGACATCAGCCCACTTTTTATCTTTTTACATAACTTGCTTCTCTGCAACCCAGCCTCATAATTACCTTCCTTTTTTCAGTTAGATCTTAGTTCTGTCTCCAATGGAAATATCACTGACATTGTTTTCTTTCCTTCATGCTGTGTGTGAATATCAAGACTTATTGACTGATATAGTCCCATACATGCCTATGCTCTCTTAAACACTCAAGTAGCCAACATTTTTGGAAGAAGATGGGTTACACTCATCTTTGGTAGCTTCAGATGTATGTTTTTACTTCTTCTGGTTCATTCTTGTCATTCTGTTACACTAACTTAACCTGTTCATTGTCATAGTCAGCATTCTACGTAGTCCTTCTTTGAAAATAAGAGTCAAACATCAAGAAAGAGTTATCAATATAGGGTGCCTCTTACTTTATAACAACCCTATGCGTCCAGCAACTAGAGCCAATTCCACCACTGTCACTGCCCAAATAATTGGCTGACCTTCTCCAATTCTTGAAAACTTTAGTGATTAGATATACTCCCTTCTTTCTAACTTTTGACTTTTATTTACTGCAAACCCTTTGCTTTTCAAAAGGGCTATTTCTGTAATGTCTCCAGTGACTGTTGTGGAGTTGGGAAGAAGGTATTGTCAAGTTTTTGTTACCATGCCAAATCATTAAGTCATTTCTACATTCATTGCTACAATTTCTCAATTAGCTTTCCTACATGATACATGCACCCCCAAATCAATCTTTTTGCATATGAATTTCAGTTATATCCTCTACCTTCTCAAAGAACTTTGAGTAACTCTTAGCCATATTCCACAGCAGGAAAATGTCAGACTAGCCTATTACACAGTAATAACTAATATTGTAATCACATATTCTGTCTTATTAGAATGGCCACTTTTAACACACACTTTAATTTTAATTTCACTAAGTTTTACATCATTTCTCAAGTTATGTTGCCTACTTATGAAATGTATTCTTTTGTATGTTCTTATCTCTTTCTTTAAGAGATATTTAAGAAGACATTTTTCCATGCCCCTTGCCTAATTTATAGGTAATAAGATTTTTTTCCTTTATTTTGTTATTCCTGTTACCATATACATTAATGTTTTATTTTGAACATAATGTGTATGTTAATTTTGAAAAATATCTCTTATATGTGCTCCTGGTTTACTTTATTCTCCTTTTTAAAAGCTAAGTATTATATCTATGTATGATGTGGTTATGTATTTATTTTCTTAGTATTTTACTTTTATTTATTAGGTAAGGTCCCATTTGGAAAACATGGAATCTATAGAATTTCTTTTGCATAGCATCTGCAAATAAGTTCAGATTTTTGTCTTATTTTTATTTGGTTAATATATAAATGTAGGTAATATCTGTTATTTGTCATTTTAACCTCTGATTTCTACCTTTGAAAAGTCATTTCTTTTTTACTCAATTTCAGTAAAAATAACTCTCCACACTGTTACTTTTCCACAGGGAGTGATGGATCAAGGACTTAATTATGCTTGTTACTTTAGTACTTTTTATATGATTCCTGGGCAAAAAATGAGCACTTATTAAATATTTTTTGTATGCATTAATAAAGCAGACTACAAAGACTTCAGGATATCAAGTAAAATTGGTTATATAGCAATAGTTAGCCAGTTTTACTGAGCTCATTTTTCTTTCACCGAGAATGAAAATCTTTATATTTTCCTCTGCCTTAAGATCATTGTACTAGCAAAGGGCTTTGTCTCAAGTAAGACCAATATGATCTTAAAATATTGTCTTTAGAAACATACTTTTTTCCTGCTTGAAATACAAAACTTATTGAAAGTCAAAATTAAATACAAGTAGAAATGTTTTATGAAATTCTATTATGGCTTGAAAATTAAGTCTGAGAAGAAAGCCCATCACAGGACACTACTAGACAGTAATTGATGAGCTACTGACATTTCAGGTTTTAGTCCTTAATGCATAGGAAACCAATCATTACCCAAATGAAAACATATTCTTAAGTCTTTTCATTCTGTGAAACACATATTCAGTCATTCAGCTTTTGACTGTTCTGTGGTTTTCTATTAGGCCTTACTTATTGTTGTACATTTGTGTGTGTCCACACTGTCATTTGTGCACATGGGAGAAATAAATGACTCATTCTTGATCTGTTGTTTTAAGAAATAGACTTCATTTTTTATAAAAAGGCTAGTTGTGCTCCAAATGGTAGTAAGAAATTTAATGGGAAGCAGTAAAATAGTATCTTTTAAAAATGTTATTCTTAAGCAAAAGTCAGGTTATTTTTTTAAATTTCCCACATTGTACGTTTCTTACCCATGATTCATTTATTTTGCAACTGGAAGTTTGCACTTCTTAATTTCCATCAACTATTTCTTTCCTCTCCCCACCTCCCCTCTAGCAACCACTTGTTGTTCTCTGTATCTATAAATCTGTTTCTGTTTTGTTATGTTTGTCCATTTGTTTTTGTGTTTTAGATTCCACATATAAGTGAAATCATATGGTATCTGTCTTTCCCTGTCTAACTTATTATTAAGTGTATTTCATAATACACTCTAGATCCATCCATGTTGTCACAAATGGCAAAATTCCATTCATTTTTAATGGTTGAATGATATTCCATTGTATGCATGTATATTATGCATATATATCACATTTTCTTTATCTATTTATCTATTGATGGACACTTAGGTTGCTTCCATATCTTGGCTATTGTAAATAATGCTGAAATGAACATAGGAATGTGTATATCTTTTTAAATTAGTGTTTTCATTTCCTTGGGATATATACCCAGGCATGGAATCCTCTGGCAAAAAACCAAGCACAAATGAAATGAACCCACACTAATATGGGCAATTAATCTACAACAAAGGAGGCAAGAATATGCAATGAGGAAAGGACAGCACCTTTAATAAATGGTGTTGGGAGAACTAGATGGCTACATGCAAAAGAAACAAACTGGACTACTCTCACACCATGCACAAAATAAATTCAAAAAGAATTAAATGTAAGGCCTGAAACCATAAAACTTCTAGAAGTAAACATAAACAGTATGCTCTTTGACATTGGCCTTAGTAACATTTTTTTATATATGCTTTCTCAGGCAAGGGAGACAAAAGCAAAAATAAAGAAATAGGACTACTCCCTACATCAAATAGGAAAAGCTAATAGCCAGAGTCTACACAATTGTGAGGGAAGATGAAAAGTTTAAGAAGACCTCTTGAGAATAGGAGAGTGCACACTTTTTAATGAACGCTTTGTGTCTGGATAATCTGTGAGTCATTGTGTGATATTAAAAAAAAATCACATAATCGTCTTTTTACATTTTTTAAGTGGCTTCCCTTTCATTGAGTGCAACATGTTATTATCTTTCAATTACTAGTTAATACTATGTTAAGAATGAATATTATGTAGCTTAAGGCAAAGCCAAACCTATAAAGAAAGACTAAAATTAAACATGACTACAGTGATATTATAAAGAAAGTTTTGCCCTATACCCTGTGAATTTTCTGTCAAGAAAAATATATATGTGTACTTAAGCTGTCGATGCTGCAATAGTTTAATAATTAATCTTAAAACAGAGTCAGTTATTTTTAGAAAAGTAATGAATGGTTTGCTAAATTAATTAGGACTCAAGCAGGAAATAGAGTAGACTACTTAAATATAGCACATGGCAAATGGCATAACACATGGTCTTTTAATGAATTATTTAATTGCAACTGTCCTGAGTAAAAGAAATATACATAAAGACAGTCAGGAGAACTTAAAGTAATATATCATCTTCTCACAAATAATAGTTACCTGTCAACATGGAACTGCTTTGTGTGCAGTAATTCAAATTAAAGAGTAGTGTTTGTATTACCTGTATACATACAATGTTTTGGTATATATTTTTTGAATTCAGTTTCAGAAGCATTCAGCTACTATATATGGCTAGCATTAAAAACATACACATGGTTTCGACAAGAATGTTTAACCGTCACATAGTTTAAAAAAATCATATCTGAGGTTTTAATGCATTCTATTTAAACACTTTAGCCACCTGGTAGACAATTATGAAAATTTTAATTGAGTTACCACCGTTTCATTTTATTTTTAATAATAGTTTGCTTTTATAACATTGCCATTTATTAGACATTTATTTAATCCTCACAATGACCTTTATATGAAATACAATTTTATATTATAATGATGTTTCTCTTGATGATAACGATACTCATAAAGATTCCAAAACTCATCCAATGTGATAGATCAAATACATTTTGGAGGATGGATTCAAACCCATTTCTGTTACATTCCAAAGACTTAGGTATCTCTAAAGCATTATATGCTCCTTTCATGTTCTATATTGAGAGACTATGCAATAATTATAAATAAAAGGAAACCTTTTAGAGATTCTGACTTTAATGTTTGAACCTGCACTTCTAAAATTATTGTGATTTGAAACTTTATTGGTTAAATGAAACCTGGGTTAAATAGAAACATTAAATAAAGTTTAGAAACCTCTTGATAGAAATGTTGGGTAGATTTATCATATTCAGTGCATTCTGACAAATCCAAATTTGTTCCACAAGAGAGTGCAAAAGATATCCATTATTTTGTAGTATTGAAACATATATTGGTGAAGGGAGTATTAGTATCATTGAAAATAATTTTAAGGTTAGTAATGAAAGAACTATATTTCCACTGGAATGGACTTCCTGATTTCACTGGGGATGATGAGATGACAGAGTATCAGAATAATGTAGCAGCATTCAGCAATCAGAAAAATTGGTGTGATGTCACAGTGAACAGCAGAATCAGTATAGTCATCAGAATGGTAGAACAATAGGCAAATAAAATATTGACCAATTGATCTTGGTATCATAGGACAAAAATAAATAAATATATCATACTGGAAAACTAGAAAACTTCCTCCCTCACTTTTTGGTCAACCAAAAAATTTTAAAACAAAACAAAATAAACAAGATAAACAACAACAACAGAAACTTCAGCCATACCAAAGATTTATGGTCCCTATTAAATTTCTCAATTTTATGTCAGTTCTCAGAGATGGAAACACTTGACTGAGGGGAAAGTATCCTTGAAAAATGGCTCCACATTTTTAGCAAAAATTCATATTATAAATCTACCACCTGACATTCCCTGAAGGGATTTGTACAAGGTACCAGGTATCTGGCACTTATAACCAAGGAACTGCACCAAGGAAAGGAAAATGGAAATCGTTTCAGTAATTAGTGATCAAGAAAAATATTGGTAGTTTATGGTCCAAATTGCCACCTGGACAAATGAAATTTGGTGTATTTCAATTGCTTAGTGAATCCAGTAGTTCTGTAAACACAGCCCGTGGTTATTTTCTCAGTTTCTAAGTGTACAGTTGGAATGGGTATATAAAGTCATTGGCAGAGTTCCCTATTAGCTCTCTGACAAACATAACAAACTAGCTCATTTTGCCTACAAACATGATTAACCAAAAGAAACATTTCATTAAAGGTTTGAAATATGCAAGGATTATGAACTTTTTATTACATCCACACTTAAATAAATTTGATTTATTATAATCAAACAATGACTCCATTTTCAGTGGCTGTTAGAGATGTGGTTTCTGAAAAAAAGTGTTTTTTGAAAAAAAAAAAATTCACAGCCACATCTTATCTATAGCAGTTGATCTGGAATTGTTAAACCAAGCAGGCCACCTTTCGCACTTTGCCCCAGGGTCCGTAATGTTTCTGGATTAGTACCTATTTACACTGGAGACTGTTTGAGCATCTCATCATCCTATAGATCACTACTCATATCCAATACATTGAGACATCTGCCAAGATAATATGGTGAGCTGTAAATAGCACATACTGTTATTGGCAAAAATTTGGTACAAACTGAGCAATAAATTCCACAAAAAGTGAGGGGTCTGCGTTCATAAAGTTACTTAGGGTGTTGTGATCTGTAATATGTTAGAAAATACCCTCCAAAGGGAAAGGCAAATTGTTTCATTTGAATGAAAAAAGAAAGTAGCATAGTGCTTAAGATATTTTAAATTTGGAAGAAATGCTTAACTCTAATCCACCTAATGCATTGCCCATAAGGCAACTAGGTTTGAATAGTGGAACTGGAAAGAATGGCTGTACTAACTTAGAGAATACATTGATACATAAAGTATCAGACATTGACAAGTTCTTTTGGAAACACACAACAGTTGTTTTTTGTGCAAATTAACTCTTTCTTCAACGAGTTTTATTCATCTTTAAACACAGAATTCTGGCTTATTATTTAGTCCTCATTGAGATTAGAACAAGAGCATGGAATAATAATTGACTCTGTTACTAACTCTCCATTGTGAACTATATGCTACTTGACTCATAAAACCAAAATATGTGGGCAACATAATTCCATCTTCCAGTGTATGTGGCTTGACCCAGAAGACATCCTACAAGTACATGAAGGCTACATGGAAGGATGACCCAATTACCCCAACAGTTCTTTTTGTCACACTACTACCTCAATTCATTCGTTGTGGTGTGCAGGCTTCTCATTGTTGTGGCTTCTTTTGTTGCATAGCATGGGGTCTAGGCACGCAGGCTTCAGTAGTTGTGGTGCGTGGGCTCAGTAGTTGTGACTCGTGGGCTCTAGGGCACAGGCTCAGTAGTTGTGGCGCACGGGTTTAGTTGCTCTGCGGCATGAGGAATCTTCCTGGACCAGGGCTTGAACCCTTGTCTCCTACATTGGCAGATGGGTTCTTAACCACTGCACCACCAGGGAAGCCCCATGGTCTGTTATTAATAATTTGTTTGGTTGGTCAGGGATTTGTAGGAACAGGATTAGAGAATAAGTACTAGAAAAGATGATTGAAAACAATGAACTCTGGGGAAAATTGCATGAGTAAGCTTCTTGTTCAAATAAGCTTCCTCTTCAAAGTTAATAGTGAGACTGTGTCCCATGTAAATGCTCAAAAAGACCTAAACCCTCTTAATTATCTAAGATCTCTTACCTGGAAAATGTCAGTTGACTTATTTCCCCAACCACCACAGTATTTATATAATTGTATGAACAAAGAAGGCACAGAGTTGGAAATTAAGTTGCACATGCAAAAAGTGACATGAATTTTTCTTACCAAGATTTTCCTGGTTACTGTAAGTACTGAGTGCCCTCCTGGCCTATAATAGTGACCAACTATAAGCCCCCAAATGAATATACTGGTGTCAGGTTGATTACATTGGAGACAAACTATTATGGAAATGGAAGTGGTTTATAGAATGGAATAGAATATTGATTTACCTTCTTTGCCATCTATGCTTCTGCTAGAACCATAAGTTGGAAATTTGTTGAAAGCTTTATTCATCATCTTATTCCATTCAACATTGCTTCTAACTATGGGACATTTTCTGATTTGAAACAAAAAGTTTATTTAACAAACTGAAGATTAGAGAATTTATGGATTTTACCCTCCCTCATTGTCAGAAATACAAAAAAGGGTCTCAGGCCTGTGAAGATTTGGTTTATGTTCCAGGTGGGAGATCCTACTTGGTGAGTGTAGGATGCTATACTACAAGACAGAGTCTGTGCTATTAGCTGGAACACTATATAGGAGTTCTTTCAAATATAGCCAGTACACTCAAATTCAGGAAACAATGGATGGAAGTAAGAATGATGCAGCAAATTATTTTTACCTCATAAAATTAAAAGGTTTGCTTCCCATCACTGTTACTTTTTCCTCCACATTTTATAAGCCTTTGTAACCAAGGGGGGAAAGTTTCCATTATACAGGTTAATTAATGTATCCATTGAACTCAAATTTGAGTTTGCCTTCTGGCCATTTGGGATTTTTCATGTCTCAGAGACGAAGCAGTCAACGTGTGTGGTTAATATGTTAGATGAGGCGACTGATCTTGATTAGCAACAGGAAATACAATTATGTGCTCAGTGGAGCTTAATGGAATGTTTGTAGGAGATCCGTTTGGTTTCTTCCTACATTGTCATGTTTGTGTTAAAAGAAATTGATTTGATCAAGAAATATAGGTTTCTCCTTATCTATTTTATTTCATTGAATAAAATATTAAAAAGAAATCTCTTTTAAACAAGGTACTTTTCCATTGCTGAAACTCTGCAGGCTCTCTTTTGAGAAAGACAAGATCTCTTTTTGAGATCTTGGACTACATTGTTAAAAACTCATGTATAGCCATTCAACATGTCCTCCATGTGTGGTAGTTTACAAAAATGGCCACAGTGCTTTGAACATCTTCCCACAAGTAGATGAAATTCATTTCTCTAAACCTTGACTGGAAGCTGGCTTGGACTTGCTTAGGTAAATCAGACACAGAACGAGTCATATTGTGAACAATTATGCCAATTTTTATCCCAGGTCTCCAAGGCCTTCCACACACTCCTTTATCACTTGGAGCCTTGTGACCACCATGTAAACAAGACAAGAATAGCCTACTGGAGGATAAGAGACATGTGGAAGAGGCCCAATTTGTCCTAACTATCCTGCCATTACAAATCAACCTGCCCCAGACATAGGTTGAGCCCAGCAGAAACTTGATTGAACCTGGCTGAGTATTGCCCAGCCCAGAATAGAAGAACAGCTCCAATTGCTGACCTAAGAATCATGAGTTAAATACATGCTTTTCTTTTAAGACACTAATATTTGAGGAGTGGTTTATTACAAAAACAAATATTAATTGATACACCATGTGAAGGACAAAACATTGTATGAGAGCATCATTATTTATTTATTTATTTATTTTTGTGGTACGCGGGCGTCTCACTGTTGTGGCCTCTCCCGTTGCGGAGCACAGGCTCCGGGGCCATGGCTCACGGGCCCAGCCGCTCCGCGGCATGTGGGATCTTCCCGGACCGGG
>NC_041226.1:36387577-36416441 GCF_002837175.3 Physeter macrocephalus | reverse complement strand
GGGGCACGAACCCGCGTCCCCTGCATCGGCAGGAGGACTCTCAACCACTGCGCCACCAGGGAAGCCCGAGAACATCATTATTATTTGACTTCACATGAAGTAAAAAGAAACTTCAGAGAAGCTCTTATACCATGTACTAAACAACTTTGTTCAGAGCATTTAAATTTAATGTAAATTCTAAGTTATTTTACCTTTCCTTAAGTGTCAAACATTGTTTAAATTTCAAATCATTCAAAAAATAAAATTTAAAACTATACTTAAAAAACTATACCTTTAACTTCTGCAGCAAATATACCAATATTGAAGAAATAACTTCTGCTTAAATTGAGAGAAAATGAGTTCATCGTCTTATAGAGCAACTTTCAATATGCAGGTCTGATATTAGAATTGAGGCTTCATATTCTTTTATCTTTTTAAATAGGTGCAAACATAATTATACAGTTTGCAACTGTTTTCCATCTCCACTGAGTAAAGGCCCAGATAATTTTTTAATTGGAAAACTAAATAGAGATAAGTTTATGTCATTTATTAATTACCCAATTTAATAAAGAGAAAATTATAATATGCTCTTAAAGTCTGGAATGAGTGAGGTAAACTTTTCTAATGAAAGAACTAATAAAATAATGTTTTGAGAGTACCATTCAGTTGTAATTTATTCTAAGAATCACAGAAAACTTCACATTATAGAAACTGACAGTGAATAACTTTCTAATTTCTGTGTGTGTGTGTGTGTGTGTGTGTGTGTGCATATCATATTCTAGGATGGGAATTGTGGAGAACATAGAAAGTCACGACAATGTCCTTAGATTCTGAGATTGGGGAATTATAGATTAATCAATTATAATTTCCCATGGTGAAAGAGATACCCACCAAGCAGTTTTTTTGTTTGTTTGTTTTTTTGTTTTTTTTGTTTTTTTTTTTTGTGGTATGCGGGCCTCCCTCTGCTGTGGCCTCTCCCGTTGCGGAGGACAGGCTCCGGATGCGCAGGCTCAGCGGCCATGGCTCACGGGCCCAGCCGCTCCGCGGCATGTGGGATCCTCCCAGACCGGGGCGCGAACCCGGTTCCCCTGCATCGGCAGGCGGACGCGCAACCACCGCGCCACCAGGGAAGCCCCAGATCTAGGTTTTTGAGAGTCAGGTTTAAGTGCAATCATGTCTTCGGACGCGCAACCGCTGCGCCACCAGGGAAGCCCCAAGCAGTTATTAAATGCATATCCAAGTAATGTAGACACAAGTTTTCCAAACTGTTTTTCAGTCTCAAAGCTCTTCAATGATTGCTCAACTAGATACCAAAGCTCAGGGACCCCAGATTTCATAGGAAGAATTTTACTGCTAATACTACTAAATTCATTTGCAGCCTCTAACTCACCTCTTTGTGGCAGTTTTTACCACAAAATATTCTAGATTTTACATTGCTGGAGCATTTCCAGCTTCTTAAATTTTTATGACATTTTTTGGGTGGGGTATGTGCAATACTTGATTTCTTTTAAAGTATTTTATCATAATAGCATACAAATATCTCTATTCCCTGGTTCATGAATATAATATCCATCTGCTTTTATAATTTTAATTTTTCACAATATTTTCCAAGATAATATGTCACCCCAAGGCACACACAAGATACAGCAATATTAAACGCAGGTGGTTTATATCAAGGGCTCCTTAAAAAACTCTCACTCAGTATTTACCAAAAAGGGCTTCAACTAGGTGGAGTAGAGAACATATTTGATTTTCAGCCAGAAAGTTTACTCTATCTCCATTGTCCATTTTTAAACTTTCTCTAAATATAAACATTTTTTTCTATCTTGATAAAATTCTGTAATTATTTTAGACTTTTCATTGCTTAGATATTTTACTGCAATGTTGCCTCAGTGGAATATAATTTGTCATTTCAATTTCATGATAATTTTCCCTTGCAATAATAGAAATAGGTTTATTTTTAAGGATTTCCATAGAATTGTTATCTTTGCTGTAGTATAACACATTCACACTATTCCTAATAAATTTTTTGACAGCAGAGAGTGAAATTATCAGTATTTTAAAATTAAAAGTATTTTGTTCTCATATTTTTTTTGTACAATCACTGAAGGAGTCATGAAGGGCCCAAGGTTTAATTCATTTAAAGTCATATGTATTCCTTTCACCTAAGTCTTATCAAGGTTACACAGCTTGCTGCTCTTTGAGACACTGCTGCTGCTAAGCAAAGTACCCATTAAAATAATATTTAACTGGTAAGAGAGTGTCAGAAATGATAATATACTTCCAATTAGGTAATTTGAAAATTTTTATTTTGTCATTTAGGTCACTAATATTATTTTGCAGTTCTAATATTAATTTTTTAAAAGATGCATCTTTTTTTGGTAAGCAATGTGTTTCAATCCCTTTTTATTGCAAATAAAAATTGAAAATATACTAACATTTCTGGGGAATTAGAATAGAAATTATAGTGTTAGATTCTCTTAAATCGATGAAAGTAATTCATGGAATGAAATGTATTAAATAATACTAAGTAATACTTCTATGCTGGAGATTAAATATTATATCTAGACTCAAAAAGTATACTCACTTTTTTTTTTTTTTGTGGTATGCGGGCCTCTCACTCTTGTGGCCTCTCCCGTTGCGGAGCACAGGCTCCGGACGCGCAGGCTCAGCGGCCATGGCTCACGGGCCCAGCCGCTCCGCGGAATGTGGGATTCTCCCAGACCGGGGTGCGAACCCGGTTCCCCTGCATCGGCAGGCGGACGTGCAACCACTGCGCCACCAGGGAAGCCCCTATACTCACTTTTTAAACTAACAAGTTGATACCAAGACTCACACCTATGATTATTCCCAGAATTTTATAAGCTTAAATATCAACAAATAAACTACTCAAAGAACTTTGGTGGGTTTCTCTTCCATATAGAGTCTACAATTTTTTACAACTAGTAACAAGATCCTTTAAATGTTGTTCAAGATGCTTTCATCCTGTAACCCAGCAAGACCCTAAGGGCCCTCCCCAGGATAGACCTCTCCCCCATATTTTCTGCTTTAGGTCTTCTGTGAAGTACCTAGATAATTGTATCTGGGGCACATTTCCTTAATTGTTTTACAGATGCTAAAACCACCATGAAATGGAAGAAAGTAACTACTTGATGACCATGAGCAGATAGTCCTCAGAGCTACTGGACCCTAAGGATTGATAATGTTAACCCCTTAGACAGGACCCTGTTACCTCACCATCAACTAATCAGAGAATTGTGCATGAGCTGATCACATACCCTGGGATTCCCCTTCCTTCATTTTGCCTTTAAAAATGCTTTCTTGAAACCCATAGGGGAGTTGGGGTGTTTTGAGCACTAACTGCCCCGTACTCCTTGCTTGGTGTCCTGCAATAAACACTGCACATTTCTTCACCACAATCCAGTGTCAGTAGGTTAGCTTTACTGCATGCAGGCAAGTGGACTGAAGTTTAGTTCGGTAACAATCCTTTGCCTTATATACCTTTCTACCCTGTCATCCTCTACTTCTTCCTTGCCTGCTTCACAACTAAAATAAAATATTTAAAATTCCTACATGTGTTTCTCACAGCCAAGTCATTGTCCATTCTCATTCTCTCTCTCTCATATATGTAGAATATACATATATGTATATAAATTATATTACAGGCATAAAATAAATATTGTATTTATTCATTCATTTATGTGTTTGTTTTCTCATCTTTATGCATCTTAATTAAATAATAATTTTAAATAATAATTTTTCTAGATATCTTTATTTTGTAACTCTGTTTGAAATTATATTTGGGCTATATCCTACAATCAGTTTTCATATCTAACCATTTTAGCCTTTGACAAAATTATGAGTTTCTTTAATGTAAGCACTCAATTTTTTGCACATTATACATCTACATTGCACAGTGTGTCCTTTTAAAGATGGTTCTTTGATAAAGTTATGGCTATTGATTTCCTGGATAATCTATGATATAGTTATATTGAGCTTAGTTCAGCTGTAAATTTTAATTGCTTATACTCATTTTGTTTTTGTTGGAGCATTTTCCCAATTACCTGTTACTCTACAGTTTGGACTGTTAGCTGAAAATTTCAATGTAAACCTTTTATCACTGGTATCTCAAAACACTTTCCATCAGAAAGCTATTAGGAATTCTAAATTAAATAGCACATTGATCTATGGATTGCGTGCAGATAAATAATTAGAAACAAAGCCAAAGAAAAGCACAGCAACATATGGCACTATTGGAAAGTAAATCTATCACTGTTTAACTATTTGGTTCTTACTCATTTGAATAATAGTTTTGACATTATTCGATTCTTTTAATAATTTACTGTATTGTTTCAACTTGTTTTTATTGAAAATTGCATTATGTGATAAAATGATAAGCCATAATAAACACATATTTTTTACCTTTAAGAAGGTAGATTTTTTTTTGAAATCAAATGTTAGAAATAAATATATAATGACATTTAGATAAGTATTCAGACACAAAATAAAATGCTATTAATGGGTACAATGGCATAATCTCACCTAGCTTGGAGGTCTAGGGAAGGATTCCTAAAGGAAGCAGAGTTTGACCTGAGAGTGTGAGTTGAGAACAAAAGTGAGTAGAAGACAATGAAATCTGAAAGAGGTGTGACTCAATATGTGCTGTAGACATTTATCAAGCATGGTCATACAAAATACCAATCACTTGCAAAATGCTGACACTCCAGAGTTAAGAAGAAAGCAGAGCTTATTTTCAGGAAAACATCCTAATAGGGGAGACAAACGAGAAAGTTAGTGATTATATGTATCATAATTGCCATTAGTGAGTTCAGTCAAAAAAGTTTATAAGGTATTGTGGAAAACAAAATAGGGGTTTAGATAAAGACAAACTAATTTGTGCTATGAATTACATTTTAGGTTTTATTTATTTATTCCATAAACATTTGTTGAACACTTACTAGGAGACAGGCACTTTGAGATGCCTGGATACTCAGGAGAGACAAGACACCTGTTACTAAAGAACTTAGGTCTAACAACTTTTATGCTTGAAAAGCAGTTCTAGAGTATTAATGGGCAAGTTAGAAGAACAAACTAATGAAGACAGAATATCAAAAGTTTCCTGGACACCAGGAAAAAAAAAAAAAAAAAAAAACAAGTTCTGTAATAAAGGGACTAAGTTGTACCCAGAGGAGAGCTAGACACAGCAGGCCTCATTATCAATGCAGAACTGCTCATTGATGAAGAATGATTTAGAGAAAAGTAGGAGAATTGTCATGTACATTTTCTCCTAGAGCAGTCTTCTAGGGACTAATATCTTATTGCTTATGTACTTCTAATATTTGAATCCTAAAGAAATCCTACTCAAAGTGTGGTCTACTTCCTGGAAGAATCTTCAAAACCTGGGAACTTGTTAAAGATACTGTGGATACAATCATAAGTCAAAATTTCCAGGGTTGTTCCCAGGAATCTGATTTAACAAGTTTATACAAACCCTATGCATGCCAAAGTTTGAAAAGCCCTCCATAAAATATCATCTACTAAGTACTGAGTTTACCAAAAAATAACATTAAGTAGAAATTTTTTTCAAAATATTATCTCGTAAAATAGCTATTTTTGCCTTGTTTAGTTTCGGTTGGTTATTCTCTCCCTGTGAATTATTTAATGTCAGATTAATAACTCATACTTCTTTAGTTTTCTCTCCTAAAAACTTTCTTTTTTCAAGGAAATCAAAGCTAACTTTGAAAATATAAGCAGAAAAATAAACAAGTATACTCATTACTTATTCATAACATTGAACTCTTTCTTAAATTTGGCACTTTTCTTTCGCTTAAAAAGTTTTACATTCTTGTCAGTGTATGTATTAAAATTTCTAGTTAATGGTAAAATGCTTAATCACATTGACTTGGCATCTTGGACTATTTGAAAAACAGTATTTGGTAAATATTGACAAAGGAAAATACAGGAATATACTAAATTAGCAAAAATGTATTTTATATTCTGTATCATACCATAAGTTGATGTACAGAGCATTTCATACATCAGATGTACTGTGATCTGATGCACAGAATGGACTTCTAGTTGGAAGATGGTGTTACCTACAGGGAAGTGAATGGCATGCTATTCTCTTTTTAATTAGGAAAAATATGATACATGATGGCTTCCACTGTAAGGTTACTTTTGAGCTTTCTGTTACTGAAAAATAATGGAAATTATTGCATCCTTTCCAACATGACAGATTTTTTTCACTCCAAATAGAAATTTTGGAACATAAGATTTGGGATACTAAATCATCAAGGGACAACTGAATATTTCAGGCACATGATGGATGTAAAATTTCTGGTGGGGATCAAAATCTGTCAACGACAGTGGCTGCTATCATGAATCACTTCCCTGAAGTGCCTGGTTCTGCAGTGAGTTACAAGTGTGCAGGAAGCCCAGTGGTGGTAAAAAGTAAAAAGAGGAAAAAAAAATAGTCAGCGTTTCCTCAGTGGTACTCCAGACAAGGTGATATAAAACTCAAAGACCATGTAAGAAGTCAAGAAGAAAAAGTGGCATAAACAAGGATTTTAATTAGAATAAGTTCACCATAGTTTTATCAGCCCATGAGGTACATATTATCACAGCATTAAATAGAGAAATTATGTCATTATCATAATTTATTAAATTCTTTTTGATTCATATTTGGAATTCAATCAGTCAGAAGTGTATCCAAAATAATGTACAATTTGAAATTTGTGTCTTGCTTTTATGCCTATATTTTGTGATACATCATTTCAATAGAATATTCTAAGGATAATTAATTATCATTCATTTTAATTATTTTCACACATTTTTAGCCCCCAAAAGCTAAGATATTTTATGAAGTGCTTTGAACTGATGTGGCTTCACTTATATTCTTTTGGTAGCTCATAATTATAAAAATTGAATTGTAAAAAAATTTTCATCTTAAGAACAGTTCCAGTACATACACTGATGCACATGTCAATCTACAATAGTTTGAATGAAAGGGAGATGAGGAATTAAAGACTGTCAGCAGTGAAGAAAGAAGAAAAATGTGACCATAGCTTTAAAAGAAGCAAAATCAAGAAAAAGGAATTGGAAATGAACTAAGAGTTGTTCTTAAGTTCTTAAGTTGCCTAAGAGGAATGAGGAGATTCCGGAAGAAGACGGTGGAAACAAAATGAATTCAGTCTTGAATGTCTTCCTACCTTCTCCAATTCATCCCCAATATTGTTCGCAGAATTTTCATTCTAAAATATATATCAAATTGTGTTATTTCCCAATTTTAAAACCTCATAATTATTCAGTATATAAAGTTAAAACTCTTGACAAAAAGTTCCATTTATTTACATTTTAAGTGAAAACTTAATATATTCTTTAAATTCATGTCTTTCACCAGATATATAGCAGCTCAGTTATTATGTTACGTGGTTTTATACTTTGATTAAACTCCTGTTCTGGATTTAAGTTTCTTTAATCTCTTCATTCCAACAGTTCTCTGCATAGATTATTTATCTTTTCTACATGTAGTACAGATTCCCTCTCCATTTTTAATTCTACTTTCCTTCTGTTCTTCCTTTTATAAATATTTATAATTCATTTTCTAGTATCTAAAACTGCATTTGATAACACTCTATTTTTGTAGTGTATTATTTATTATGTTATTATACATGTACATATATAGACATTCTTTTTTTTCTATATTATAATTAAATACAAAGCTTCAAAGTTTATTTTTCACTATGGGAAATGCTTAAGAAAAATTAGCTATACTTGCTTTAGGTAACATTTTCATTTCCCCCAAATGCATTTCAAGTAAAACAATGGGTCTACGTCAGTGGAAATCCATACAGACATAACAAAGTGTTAGTTTTTCCTTTTGTAGTAATAGTTTTAAAATCAATTATATGTGGGCAAAGGGAGCCTGAGGATACCAATTGAGTCAACACAGTTTTACTGATACTGGCCTGACTTTACAACTGAAACACATTTTAGCCATATGTCAATCATATCCTAACTGCAAAACCCTTTTTCATTTTTCTCTAGATAATTACTTTCTTCTCAGTTTAAATGGATTGGAAAATTGAAATGCTATTTTACATTTTCTGCCTACAAGAAAAAAAAAAATCTAAAATGAGGCACCCAGCAACATATCAACTTTGTCAATCACTATTGACATAATAGTCAATTCTATATGTATGCTAATATCAATTTATTTCTGGAAATGTATTTTTCAAATATAAGTCAGCCAAGAGCATGAAGTATTACTATGATTCCAGTGAACAAATATGAATAATCTTTGCAATACGGTGTCAGTGATTATATTTTGGTAAAATTTAGATAAAAAGAAAAATCACTAAAATCATTTTAGAATTTGCTTAAATTTATATTGAGTTTTAGAGCTATTATTGGATCCCAAAGTAGTAGCTGCTCCAAGCAATATTTTGGTGTAGATCAGCAGGTTATTAAAACATACTACCTTTATAATAAAAGTTTTTAAATAAGTGTCTGTTAACAGACATTTTATAAGTAAAATGATATTAGCCAATGTTGATTCTACTCTTGAAAAAAGGGATAAACACCCTTAGACTTTAATTTGTTATTTTTCTTCAGTAACTAATTTTATAGTGAATGAAGACAAATCAGTTATGACTTTTGTCTTAAATCTTCATTTAGATTACTTTGTTGCAATGAATTAGAACTAGTCCATGAATGGAGATAAAATGCTTTGACTGGTTTTGTTAAACACATTATTGACTGGGGGATTTTGGTAGAAACTAACGCCTGGGGCTGGTGATTTGTTATGTGAGTGAATATTGAAACACCGCATTTCAGTAAATATTAACAACTTTTTTTTGTACTTAATGTATTTATTTCAAACTTTGCACATGTCTTACTAAAGCATTCTAATATTTTGTTAGAGTGTGATAGGCAGTATAGCAGGTACCTCTGTGCAGGGAAACAGAACATCTTTTACAAATATACCATGTTTCACTGCACTTTCCCCTGGAACAGCAGACTCTTCACTTTTTGGCGGCTCTTATTTTTTAGTCCTGTTGGTATTATTTCCTCTAGAATACATTATTTTATTTTACCTGATAGTCAACAAGGTGAATCTTTATAGGGGGCTCTTTTAGAACTACCACAAGAAGAACCAGGTGCAGACTATCACTATGGTCATCAGAATGGTCAGTTACCCATTCTCTAGATACTGCTAACAAAAATTGCTTGAGAGTCATTTTATTCTGTGCATTAAGGCTACAATAAATTTAAAACGCATTGAATAAACTGCAGTTACTCAAATAAAATCCCACGTTCTTATATCATTTTTGAGTTTTCTGGAGGATATTGAAGTTTGCCAGATATTGATCAGATCAATCAACTCCTTTCATATATTTATTATACTCTAATATACAAGTGGTCTTTGTTATCTGATGGCCAGTCTTCCTGTCTTCCTTTCCTGTAGATGCCATGGAGGCATCATGAATATGTGTCACCATGTTAACTAACCTCTTGTCTTTCCATATAAGAGTCACTTCTCCCTTCCTTAAGAATGTCATTTCTCCCTTCTGTAGATTTTTAGATTTCTCCTTTAATTGGTTTGGTAGACCAAGATTCTCTCTTATATTTCCACAAGCTCTGGTTTTATTTTTCAACAATATTTCAGATGTGGACACACTGTTGTAATAATTATCTTGGTAAATATGGTGCCATGAAGCAAGATAAGGTTGTAGGACTGATAATATTGTTTCTTGCAGTTTCTTTCCTTCACCCTTGTAAATCTCAAGGTTGCATATATATCCAGTTTCACTTTCATTAACCATCTTGATCAAAATTTCATATTTTGTAAGTTTTCTGAGATTATAGGTTTTGAATCTGTCATCCTCTCAAAATTATCATTGCATCATCAAGTGATAGCTCTTGTTTGGGTATATAGATAAATTGAAATTTTGGTAGAAAATAATCCAAAAGAGGTTTAAACTTGAAATTCCGTCTGCAGGAAGTGGAGTTTCTGAGTTATTGTTAAAGTGAAGAAATGTTATTATTTGTTTGAAACTTCTCATTGTTATCATTGGAAATATAGGTGTTTCAAGTAAGGAATCAGTTGACCAATATTCTTTCCAGTGTGACTTTCCCATCAAAATTATTAATCCAAGAAATTTCTTCATGTCACTGTTAATTACATCAGTCCGT
Organism: Physeter macrocephalus; assembly: GCF_002837175.3. Taxonomy (NCBI): domain Eukaryota; kingdom Metazoa; phylum Chordata; class Mammalia; order Artiodactyla; family Physeteridae; genus Physeter; species Physeter macrocephalus. The sequence goes on along the minus strand of NC_041226.1, from coordinate 36,406,268 downwards.
TTTAAAGCCTTATCAAACTTTTTATATGACTTTTCATTCTGTTGGTGATAAAAATTTGTTTGAGAATTGACCAACTTGAAAAAGTCATTAACAAAAATTAATTCTGTTATTTCACTAACACTTTGGGGGTTATTACCTTCAATAGTTACACCTGACACACCTGTAAAGCTTTCTAATTTTTGTGAAATGTTGTCTTCAGTCCACTCTTCTGTAGACGCAAAGGACCATCCTCCAGCACTGTGAGCTTCATTTCCACTTTCTTTATCAGAATCAATCACTAGGTTTTTTTTTTTGTCTAATATTCACATCATCTGAATCAGAGCTATATTCTGAAGAACTACCATCTTCTGAGACATTAGTATATATGTCTCTCAGACAATCAGAGAAAGTATCTGCATAAAATTCACCAGAAAATTCTTTTTCACTCAAAATTTCACAATGCATCATTTTTGAAAATTTTACATTAATAAACTTGCGTTTACAATATACACGTTTGGAACAAAAACCTAACAGAGCAAAATGTGAATGACAACAACAATCATAAGTTGTATAATGAATGCTTGATCAATTTTAAGCTCTAACAACTTCACATGGTGATGTTAATTGTATCACTGTCTAAAAACATATTGATACTTCTCTGGTCAATAATGTTCAGGTAACAAAAGACTTATTAATATGTCTCCAGTCAATAATGTGAAGAAGCTGAAGTTTTATAACAAAATCTTCCAATAGTCTGTTTTGAATATTTCAAACCAATTTTTTTCTTAAGATTATTACCAAATTACTTTACTTGCCCTTTTTCCTCTAACAATATTTTATTAAAAGGAAAAAAAATCTGAGACCTCCTAGAAAGAAAAGGAAATTGCATAAAGAAAAGAAAAATAAGAGTCTAATGTAAAATTTCCCCTAGTTTCTATTGTTTTGTCTCTATTAAAACTTCACAAGAATATTATTAAAATGAGGAAGTTATACAAAATAGAAAATTAGATTGTCAAGTTGATATTTTAAAGGTAGAGTGAGCACTTAAGATACAGCAATTCTAAAAAGATAAAAATAAAAATTATATAAACTTTAATTAAACATAGAAAACAATTTTTAAAACTTTAAATTTTTATGAATTAAAACACTTGGAGTTTAAAAAATATTTAAATTAATGTTACTGGTTATATCCTTGCTTATTCACACCCCTCATCTATTCAAAATTGATCTGATTTGCTCTAAGGTATCTGGTTAAACCACCTTTCACTAAAACAGATTTGAGAGATTAAGAGTGTGAAATAATAATCAGTTATGATAAAAATACAGAAATGGACAAGGTAAAGCTAATTTTGTCCACATTAAAATACATTAAAAATAACATGCAGATATTTGAAATCTGATATATTTATTCATATATACACTTTTGAAGGTATATTTTAATTTGTTAAAAATACTATGGTAGTGGTTTTGGCCCCCTGCCAACACCCTCCAGGATCTCAGGAGTACTCATATGCCCCTGTCAATTCCCTCCTTGTTCCCAGGAGTGGTTGTGGGCTTCTGCTGACTCCCTCCCAGACCCCAGGAGTGGTCATGAGCCCCCACTGCTGCCCATCTGAACTCCAGGAGTGGTTACAAGCTGCCTCCACTCCCATCGCGTGGGGATGCGGGCAGGCCTGAACCACCCACTGCCCCCAAGACCCCCAGGATCAGGCATCAGCCACTGCATCTGCACATCCTCTATCAAGAGGATAATGACCAGCACATGCTGAGGAAAGAGGCAACAGACATCCATACTAAAAACAGCCCTCATACCAAGTATATTAAATCCACACAAGCTACACGGGGATGACCTCATGTATAAATAGCTCTTCAAAACCACAGTAGATAATTGTTTCTCCTAAACTCACAAAGTAAGAGAAATATAAGTAAGGTGAAGGAGCAGAGGAACTACTCCCAGTTAAAAGACCAAGAACACTCCGCTGAAAGAACAAACAATGAAGCAGACCTCTTCAGTCTAAAAGACACCAATTTCAGAAAAGAGGTAATGAAAATACTGAAGGAATTAAGAAAGGCTATCAACAGAAATGCAGATTACTGTAAAAAAGAACTAGAAACTATAAAGAGGAACCAAGAAAAATCAGAAAACTCTTGCAGAGATGCAAGCTGAGTTAAAGTAAATGAATAGTAAAGTGAATAATGTCAAAGAATGAATAAGTGACCTGGAAGATAGAATAATGGAAATAACCCAATCAGGACAGTAGACAGAAAGCCAAATGAAAAAACATAAAAGCAATATAAGAGACCTATGGGATAATATAAAGCATGCCAACCTATGCTTAATAGGTATTCCAGAAGAGGAAGGAAGAGAAAAGGGCATTGAAAATGTATTTGAAGAAATTCTTGCTGAAAACTTCCCAAACCTAAAGAAGGAAACAGATACCCAGGTACAGGAAGCACAGAAGATCCCAAACAAGATAAACCCAACAGACATACACCAAGACATATTATAATAAAAATGGCAAAAGTTAAAGATAAAGAAAGGATTTTAAAGACAGAAAGAGGAAAACAAAGAAGTAATTACAAGGGAAACCCCCATAAGGCTACCAGCTAATTCCTCTACAGAAACGTTGCAAGCCAGAAGGGAGTGGCAAGATATATTCAGTCCTGAAACGGAAAAATCTGCAACCTAGGATACTCTACCCAGCAAGATTATCATTTGGAATAGAAGGAGAGATAAAGAATTTCTCAGACAAGCAAAAACTAAAAGAATACACCAGTACTAAACCTATCCTAAAATAAATAGTGAAAGGTCTTCTCTAAATAGAAAAGAAGTAAGAATCTATAGGAAAGACAAAATCACAATTGGAAAATAAATCACTTAAATATGCCAGTACACAGATTTAAAAAAAATTCTGTTAAAGTGATGATAACCACAATGAATAGCAAAAGGATGAAAAGAAAGATGTAAAAGAGGACATCAAAATAATAAAATGTGGTGGAGGGGAGTAGTGTATATATATTTTTTCTAGAATGTGTTTGAGCCTATATGACTACCAGTCAAAGGCAAGTAAATCTAGGAAGGTGTTAACATACTTGAAAAACAAGGTAACCACAAATCAAGAACATACAATAGATTTACAAAAATCAAAAAGAAGAGAACATAAGTATAATACAAAAGAAAATCATCAAGTCACAAAAGGAAAAACAAAAAGAAAAAGAAAGGGACAAAGAAATATAAAATCAATAAGAAAACAAGGTTTAAAATGGCAATAAATACATATCTATCAATAATTACCTTAAATGTCAGTGGACGAAATGTTTCAATCAAAATATACAGAGTGGCAGATTGGATTGAAAAAACAAGAGCCTGTGATTTGCTGCCTACAAGAGACCCACTTTAGGGCAAAGGACACACATTGATTGAAAGTGAGAGGATAGAAAATGATATTTCATGCAAAGAGAAATGACAAGAAAATGGGGGTTACAATTCTCATATCAGACAAAATAGACCTTAAAAACAAAGGCCATAAAGAAAGATAAAGAAGGACACTATATAATGATAAAGGAATCAGTACAGGAGAGGATTTTACACTCATCAACATATATGCTCCTAAATAGGATTACCCAAATACATAAAACAAATACTAACAGACATAAAGGGAGAACTTGACAGGAATATAATAATAGTAGGAGATGTTAACACCCCACTCACATCAATGAACAGATCTTCCAGACAGAGAATCAATAAGGCAACAGAGATACTAAGTGATACAATAGAACATTTAGACAATTGATATTTTCAGGATATTACATCCAGAAAAAACAGAATACACATTTTTTTCAAGTGCACATGGAACATTCCCTAGGATTGACCATATGCTAGGGCACAAAACAAGCCTCAACAAATTTAAGAGTATAGAAATTATCTCAAACGTCTTTCTAACCACAACAGCATAAAACTAGAAATTAACAACAGAAAAAGAAATGAGGAAAAGACAAAACAATTACTTGGAGACTAAACAACATGCTACTAAAAAACCAATGGGTCAATAATGAAATCAAAGAGGAAATTTAAAAATACATTGAGACAAATGACAATGAAAACACAACCATGCAAAATCTATGAGATGCAGCAAAAGCAGTGATTAGAGGAAAGTTCATAGCAATATAGGCCTTCCTCAAAAAACCAAGAATAATCTCAAATAAACAACCTAATCTACCACTTAAAAGAATTAGTAAAAGAAGAATAAACAAAACCTAAAGTCAGCAGAAGTAAGGAAATAATAAAGATCAGAGAGGAAATAAATAAGAGATTAAAAAATTAATAGAAAAAGTAAATAAAACCAAGAGATGGTTTTTTTGAAATGATAAACAAGGTTGACAAACCTCTGGCCAGGATCACCAAGAATAAAAGAGGGAGAACACAAATAAAAAAAATAAGAAATGAACAAGGAGACCTAATAACAGATACCACAGAAGTACAAAAAAAACATAAGGGGGGTTTCCCTGGTGGCGCAGTGCTTGAGAGTCTGCGTGCTGATGCAGGGGACGTGGGTTCATGCCCCGGTCAGGGAAGATCCCACATGCTGCGGAGCAGCTGGACCTGTGAGCCATGGAAGCTGAGCCAGCGTGTCTGGAGCCTGTGCTCTGCAATGGGAAAGGCCACAGCAGTGAGAGGCCCGCGTACAGCAAAACAAAAAACAAAACAAAACATAAGGGAACTATGAACAATTATATGACAACAAATTTGACAACCTAGAAGATATAGACAAGTTTCTAGAAGCATGCAGCCCACCAAAATTGGATCAAAAATAAATAGATAATTTGAACAGACCATTCACTAGAACTGAAATAGAATCTGTAATTTTTAAATTCCCTACAAAAAAAAAGTCCAGGACCAGATGGGTTCACAGGTAAATTCTCCCAAACATACAGAGAAGAACTTATACCAATCCTTCTCAAACTGCCAAAAAGTTGAAGAGGAAGGAACATTCTCAAGGACATTCTATGAAGTCACCATCACCCTGATACCAAAATCAGACAAAGACACCAACAAAAAAGGAAATTACAGGCCAATATCTTTGATGAATATAGATGCAAAAAATCTCAACAAAATATTAGCAAACTGAATCCAACAACACATAAAAAAGATCATACACCATGATCAAGTGGGATTCATCCCAAGTTCACAAGGTTGGTCAACATATGCAAATCAATCAATGTGATACACCACATAAACAAAAGACAAAAAAAACACATGATCATCTCAATAGATGTAGAAAAAGCACTTGACAAAATTCAATATTCATTCATGATAGAAACTCTTACCAAAGTGGGTATACGGGGAACATATCTCAAAATAGTAAAAGCTATTTATGACAAACCCATAGCCAATATGATACTCATTGGTGAAAAGTTGAAAGCCTTCCCACTAAAATTTGCAACAAGAATACCCACTCTTGCCAGTTCTCCTCAACATAGTATTGGAAGTACTAGCCACAGCAATCAGAGAAGAAAAATAAATAAAATATATCCAAATTGGAAGGGAAGAGATAAAATTGTCATTATATGCAGATGATATGATACTATATATAGAAAACTCTAAAGAATCCACACAAAAACTACTAGAAAGGATAAATGAACTCAACAAGGTGGCAGGATACTAGATTAACATATAGAAATTGGTTGCATTTCTTTGCCCAACAATGACATATCAGAAAGGGAATTTAAAAAAGAAACAATACATTTTAAAATCACAACACCAAAAATAAAATACTAAAGAATAAACTTCACCATGGAGGTAAAAGACTTATATGCTGAGTACTCTAAAACATTAATAATGGAAATTCAATATGATTCAAAGAAATGGAAAAATATCCCATTCTCTTGGATTGGAAGAATTAATATTGTTAAAATGGTCATACTACCCAAAGCAATCTACAGATTTAATGAGATCCCTATCAAATTACCCATGAACTTTTTCACAGAACTAGAACAAATAATCCTAAAATTCATATGGACCTACACAAGACCTAGAATTACCAAAGTAATCCTGAAGAAAAAAGAACAAAGCAGGAGGCATAACCATGCAAAACTTTAGACAATACTACAAAGCTACAGTAATGAAAACAGCATGGTATTGGCACAAAAACAGACATATGGATCAATGGAACATAATAGAGAGCCCAGAAATAAACCCACACACTTACAGTCAATTAATCTTCAACAAAGGAGGGAAGAATATACAATGGGAAAAAGACAGTCTCTTCAGCAAGTGGTGTTGGAAAAGCTGGGCAGCCACATGTAAATCAATGAAGTTAGAACATATCCTCTCACCATACACAAAAAGAAACTCAAAATGGCTTAAAGTCTTAAAAATAAGACATGACACCCTAAAACTCCTAGAAGACAACATTGGCAAAACATTCTCTGACATAAATCATACCAATGTTTTCTTAGGTCAGTCTCCCAAGGCAATAAAAATAAAAACAAAAATAAACAAATGGGACCTAATCAAATGTACAGGCTTTTAAACAGAAAAGGAAACCATAAACAAAACAAAAAGACAACATACAAAATGGGAGAAAATATTTACAAACAATGCATCCAACAAGGGCTTAAGGTCTAAGATATACAAACTGCTCATACAACTTGACAACAAAAAAACAAACAACCCAATTGAAAAATGGGTAGAAGACTTAAAGACACATTTCTCCAAAGGAGAAATACAAATGGTCAATAGGCACATGAAAAGATGTTCAACACCTCTAATTATTAGTGAAATGCAAATCAAAACTGCAATGAAGTACCACCTCACACAGGTCAGAATGGCCATCATTAAAATGTCTACAAATAACAAATGCTGAAGAGGGTGTAAAGAAAAGTGGACCCTCCTGCACTGTTGGTGGGAATGTAAGTTGGAGCAGACACTGTGGAAAACACTATGGAGGTTCCTCAGAAAACTAAGAATAGAATTACCGTATGATCCAGCAATCCCACTCCTGGACATATATCCAGAAAAACTATAATTCAAAAAGATATATGCATCCCTATATTCATAGAAGCACTATTCACAATAGCCAAGACATTGAAACAGCTTAAATGTCCATTGACTGTTGAATGGATAAAGAAGATGTGATACATATATACAATGGAATAGTACAAAGCCATAAAAAAGAATGAAATAATGTCATTTGTAACAACATGGATGCAATTAGAGATTATCATACTAAGTGAAGTAAGTCAGAAAGAGAAAGACAAATACCATACGATATCACTTATATGTGGAATCTAAAATATGACACAAATGAACCTATCTATGAAACAGAAACAGAATTGGGGCATATAGAATAGGCTGCTGGTTGCCAAGTGGGGGTGGTGGGAGAGGGTTGGATTGGGAGTTTGGGATTAGCAGGTGAAAACTGGTATATATAGAATGGATAAACAACAAGGTCTTATTGTATAGCACAGGGGAAAATATTCAATATTCTTTGATAAACCATAATGGAAAAGAATATGAAAAAAATGTATATACATAAGTACAAATGAGTCACTTTGCTGTACAGCAATAATTAACACAACATTGTAATTCAATTATACTTCAATAAAAAATAAATTAAAAAAATACTAAATGCTAGTTTGAAATTCTCCTTAATGAAGAGAGAATAGTTTCTGTAGGAAGTAGACTGTTGTCAATAGCTATTTAAAACAATTATACATAGAAACTATATGATTTTATTTTTAAATTTATTATTTTTTTTAAGTTAAGATTAACATGTAGTAATAACTACTATAATAATGCCAAACACTGATCAGAACTGTCAAAAATATGTTTTATAAAAATAGTCAATGAACTCTTCAAGTGTATATTATTTAATTATAGGTGTACCTGAACTTCCCTCAAGATTGTACTTCCCTCAAGATTGTACAAATTATAAATTAATACATTTTTAAATAATAAAGTGGTTTTGGATGATTATTTTTAGAATATTATTTTCATAATTAGAAGGATAAATAAAATGTTCACTATTTAAACAGTTGGTACTGAGGAAAATAGAGAATATAAGAGCACAAGGAATACTCCCTTCAAACTCTAAAATAGTATTGAAGAAAAATCCTTTAATTATAATTATTAAAAACTTCACTTTGAACAATTTAAACCTTTCTTCTATGCCTGAGGGGATATATTCATCTTTCTTTTAAAAATCTCCAAAATAAGGAAAACCCTAGCTTTAAATAATAAAAAATAAATTACTGAATGTCATACATTTGTAGATGTTTCATCCTGGCATGCATAGAATATGTTTCATTTACACAAGCAAAATACCGGGTAACTTTTTAAGGGAGATGACATAAACAAGATAAAACTTGTTTTTCTGTCAAGAGTTTATACTCAGTTAATATCCCAGAGTTTTTTATTAAAATTATGTGAAAAAAATCAAGATTTCTGAAGAGAAGCCTGATGTAAGAGATCCACAAGTGTCCACTCTTAACTAAAAATTATAATAGAGGATGGATACATATAATTATATATTATTATATATATATCATATATATAATTAAATATTTAGCTAAAATTAAAAGGCAGATTATTAAATATATAGATAAATAGTAAATATAAAGATATGAGCACAGGAATGTGTAAGGATACCAACAAGAGTGAGGTTGGGGTAAATATGGAAATCAGAGGATATTTATGTGTGACTGATTTTTATGTTTCCCCAGCATTGCCAGTATTGAAATTCATGCAAAGGAATGAAAAAAAAACAACACTGTAATAGTTCAATATAATACTACATTATAGATAGTAATAGTCTTATTATATTAATGAAAAAAATGTGGCCAAAGGAAATAATTTACTCAAATTTATATTGTAAGTACTGAAAACAAGATCTTAGGATGACATATACCAAAATATATATATATATATTTTGTTCTCCTGCCTTATATCTTAGAAGGAAATAATATGGAATGTATATAAATATGCATGTCTCTGTGAAAGTTTACTGTGTGTCATCAATAAAGAATAAATAAAATGATAATGAAAATGAGTAAAGATTCATTAACAGAAAGGGCATAATTGTATAACACCACCTTCTACTGAAAAAAATGAAAATAATTAGTAGTAATCATCATCATCACACCACCATTATTGGAAAACCTCACTTTAATGAAAACAGGTAACATGTAATCATCTAATTTAAGTATAGATATAAGGGATTGCAAAGTCAAATAAGAATGAGAAAAAGCTATATGTTCAAATAATAGAGGCAAGAAGATAAGAAGGAAAATCAAGCATGACTTGAGAATGCCAAAAAAGTAAGTACTATATATATTGCCATGTTCTAATTCCAATTTGCTAAGGAGTTTTCTGCTTATATAATTTTGGAATGCATACAATATGACAGTAATGAAAGTACAGAATTCTATAATACTGTTATAAAACAAATCACAGCAAAATTGAGTAGCTTGAGAGTACAATAATTTATTTTTGTTCATACGTCCACTGGTCCACTTAGGCTTGGCTAGATTTAGCTGTATATACGTGTTAAGTTCATGATTGTGACACTAATCTCTCATTATCTTTTAACCAGTGGATGTTCTTCTGATAATAGTGGTAGATGCATAAGAAGGACAAACTTCATGTGATGCCTCTTAAGTTCTAGCATCAGAACAGATCGGATATACTGTTACTGCCACCAGCATTCTATTGGCCGAATAAATTACATAACTAAGCCAAATATCAATTGGGCTGGGAGAATATAGTCCATCTCTAGTGGAATAAACTGGAATATGGCATGACAAAGGGTGTAAATACAAAAAGCAGTGAAGAACTGGGAATGATATTGCAATCTGTCATGAAGATGATTTCTGGTGAATAATATTTAATTGTAATAATTGTGTTACATCATCCATATATGTTCCTGCCTTACTTATGAAGGGCAATATAATTTTCAAACTGCAAAGAGTAGAAACATTATCTTTAGGACAAAATGAAAGTATAAAATAGAGTTGGATGTGAAAAGAGAATAACTTACATTTATTTCAATATATAGTTTCAGACAAATTACACACCATGGTAATTAAGAACAAATAAAGATTGAGGCTTTAAGCTTAAACTACCCTAATATTACAAACCCTAAACCTCAATGCTTCTCCCAGAATCATCATCTTTTTCTTCTACTCATGTTTTATTGTTCAGCATTTATCACATGGTTTCAATTTAAATGCAATGGATAAAATAAAGAAGCAAATAGTAGAGACACAAATGCTTATTTACTTAATTACCTAACCACAGAGATGTTCTAGAAAATGGTCTTCCAAATATTCATTGGATATATGAATGAGAAAATAAATAAAATATCACAACCAAAATTAACTAAAGATTAATGAAAAATTACCTTTGGGGTTATGTTGGAAATAGTGAGAAAAGCACATGTTTTCTTAATTATCAGTAGAAGAAAAAAAGTCACAAACTCTTAGGAACAGTATAACAATCACTTGAATTTATTACCAGCATCCTCTTTGGCTCAATATTTAAAATATATTATGCATATTATAAAAGGAAGTGATCTTTGGTAACAAATTGAATACAATAATAACTTCCAAGTTAACTGGCTTTGAATAAGTAAATAAGAAATCCACAAACAGCATGCTTAATAATTTGATAAATCAAGGGAGTATTAAAAAACATTAAGTTTGTGTTTTTTACAAAGTATCTTAATTTGTATTTGAGGACACTCTTAAAAATGCCTTTAGAAAGTATCCTGAAATATATTTAAACACACGTGTGTGTGTGAAGAAATCTGGTAGATATTTTCTAGTAACATACTATAATGCTCTGCTTGTATAGCAAATTGAAACCAGCAATATATTAAAAAGATAATCCATCATGACTGATTAATTGTGGTTAATGCAATTATGTAAGATTATCTTAATAGGTGAGAATAAATTAATTAAATTCCTGATATTAATAGAATAAAAGAGAAAATCCACATGATCATAGTAATTAATTCAAATAAAATATTTGGCAAAATTCACTCAGTCATGAAAATGCTCAGTAAGCTAGGAATAGAGGGGGATTTTTAAATCCAATAAAGTAGATCAATGAAAAAACTCATAATTCATGTCAAATTTAGTAATGAACAAAGTGAAAGACGATATTTTCTCCCTAAGAAAGGATAAAGGGAAATTATGCCCACTCTCATCATTCCTATACAACATAATGACAGAAGTCTTAGCTGGCAAAACAAGGGGGAAAATATAAAACGAATCACACAACTCACTTGGAAAGGAAGAAGCAAAACTGTATTTATTCACTGATGTTATGAGTGCAAACATGGAGAAAACAGAATCTACAAAAAGTCTACTAGAAAAAAGTAAATTTAATAAGGTCATATGATAGAAGAGCACTATAAAAATCATACTGTTTCTATATAATAATATGAATATTTGGAACATGAAATATAAAATAATATTAACAGTATTAAAATATAATTAAAGATAATTTAAACAAAGACATGCAAGACCTCTGCACTAACAACTGCAAAACATTGCTGAGATGTTAATGAAGACCTAATATATGTACCATGTTTATGGACTGACAACCCAACACTGTTAAGATGTTTATTTTCTTCAAAAGGATCTACAGATTCAGAGAAATACCAAACAAAATCTGATCAGGTCATTTCTGAGGAAATTATAAAGTTGATTCTATAATTTGTATCAAAAGGGAAAAGGCATAGAATAGCCAAAACAATTTGAAAAGGAGAACATTTTCAGAGAATTTACACCACCTTATCGTGAGACTCATAAGCTATTGTAATCAAGCAATCTAGTATTTCTGTATGGAAGGATAGATTTGTAGAACAAAAGACAGAATTAGATCCCAAAATGTATGGATATATGTCCAGTTGACTTTCTACAGATGTCTCATGTTATTTTAATACAGAGAAAAATAGTGTTTCTAACAACTTATGCTAAGAAAAAAAATAATTTTCTAATGGGAAAAGAGGATTCTCAAACTATACATCACACCATATAAAAATATTAACTCATAATGAATTCTAGATCTAACTCTAGATCTAAAACTGTAAAATGTTGAATAAAAATAGGAAAACATTTTCACAACCTTGGTGTTGTCAAAGATATCCTGTACATGAAACTAGAAGAACTAAACATCAAAGAAAAAAAAAACAAAAACTGATAAGTTAGACTTCAAAATTCAAAACTTCCACTCACGTGAAATTACATTATTAAGAAATAAAAAGAAAGCAATCGACTCAAAAACTAGTCATTGTACCTATATCTGACATTGAACTTATATCCAGAATTGATAAAATGAGGAATTCTTACTATCAATAGAAAATGTCAAACTCTCCCTCACCACACACACAGACACAGACATACACACACACACACACACACACACACACACACAATTGGTAAATGATTTGAACTGACATTTCACAAAAAGATGATGGTCATTTGAGACATGAAAAGATGGAGTTTTGAAGATTTCCCCTCTTTTTGAACCAGAATATGTATGACTATTATTCTGTATCTGCCCCACATTATATGTGGCATATATTGAGGGTATATATTTGTTTCTTTAGTTTCACAGGTCCAAAGATGAAGAGCATTTGTGGCCCAGGAGCTGTACTTAATGGTTTATACCCAGGATTCTCATTCATACCTGATATAGATGTAGATAATTTTGATACTATAGGCTTAAACTGATAAGATAATAAGATTTAGCTAAGATGATATGATGTGGGACTTGAGTTGGCACTCTAATAGGATGAAACTTGGGATAAAGTATTTTGCATTTGAGAGGGAAATAAATCGTTGGAGGCCAGAGGATGGATGATGGGAGGCAGAATTCTAAGGTGGACCTCAGAATTGCTATTTCTAATGTACTGTTATTATATGCCTTATATAACTCTCTTCCCTTGAATGTGGACAGGACTACTGAATATGATGGAACGTCATTCCTGAGATTGTTTCATTACATAATTTTCAGATTTAATTAATTAATCATTAGTAATTAAGTTTACTAATTAACTAATTTGTAATTAGTGATTAATTACTAACTAATTTGTGATTACTTTTGAACTAATAGCAATTAAAGGTACTAAGTAAGTTCATCAAAAAAGAGATTATCTTGTTGGATCTGATTTAAGATGATAAGCACTTCAATGGGATTGACCCTTTCTGAGGTTAAAAAGATAAGATGTGATAGACCTACTCTATTGACAGACTTGTAGATTGAAGCAGGCAATATGGCAAGGATTTGAGAACAACCTCTAGGAATTGTCAGCAAATTCTGGCCAACAGCCAGCAATAAAACAGGGATCTTAGTCTTACAACCACAAGGAATTGAAACTTTGTCAATAATATGCGTGGATTTGGAGAAGAACCCCAAGTTCCAGATGGGAATGTAGCTGGTTGACATTTATTTTAGCCTTATGAGATGCTGAGCAGAGAATGCAGTTGAGTTCTACCTGGACTGCTAAACTGTAGAACTGTGAGATAATAAATTTGTGTTGTGTTAAGCCAGTAAATTTGTGGTAACATGTTACACAGCAATTAAAAGCTAATAGCTTTACATGATTAAGTCTCATATAAAGCATGATTATAGTGTATGATGAGTCTTCACTTTTCTGTGCTCTGTATCATTTTCCTTCAGATGACTGAAGCATATTTGTACACTTGCCCAATGAGCAGATCACCTGTAGCCAGCGATATGCTAAAACTGTTGTGTGAAACCATCATATTTTTTTGTGAAGAATTTGAAATTTGACTTTTAGGATCCTAGACTTATTAGTAGTGGATACATAATCAAAAGACATATCAAGAAAATATACTTATAGGATAATTATTATTATTGAGAGTTACCATACTATAAGGAAACTGGAAAATATGTTTGACCATGTGCAATAAAACTAAACTTTAAGAAGTCAGTCCACTGAGAGAAGAATGAAAGAAAAAGATATTCAGAGGAACAGAAACTATGACCACCTGGATCCAGAGAGAGGGACAGAGAGAATTTTCAAAGCCTTAATGGTCCCCCTGCTTCACTTCCTATAAAGTTTTGTTGTTATATAGGGGGTCTTTAAAATATTATTTCTCAGTAATACAACTTAACTAGCTTTTAGTAACATACCTCATTATACTAGGAATAGTGCAACTGATAATAGACTCTCAGAGAAAACATGGAAATGTATTATGTGTTTTGTATAGAGGGTGGTCAATCCCCTCCACTCTGGAATATTAGTGAGAAAACTAATAGCATTATAGAGTAAGATCTGTGGAATTCCTCAAAAACAATACAAAGTTTGGAGGATTTTAATAAACTTATGGAAAGATAGAAGAGTTGTCTCCCTATTTCTAATAAACTTAAGTATATCAAGAAAGGAGTAAACTTGATCCCAAGTTATACTGCTGGAAATATAAAAGAAATGCAGCAGCAAAAAGTGACCCTGTTTCAAAAAGGCCATTTTGCCCAAAGCAGGCAGTCTGAGATTGGAGAAACTAACAACCAAAATTGGCATAATTCAGTATAAAACTAGTTCTCACCACATTTTCTTCCTAATTGTCAAAATTACCCTCTGGTTGGTAGATTGAGATCAGGACAATTCAGAGAGAATTCTCAGGGTAGCAACAGTCCTTAAACCTCTTAAAACCTCCATGTCATTGGTCATCTCTATCACAGTCCTCCTATTTCTCTCTGCTTCCCATTTATTTATTTTTTGAATTTTATTTTATTTTAATTTTTATACAGCAGGTTCTTATTAGTTACTTATCTTATATATATTAGTGAATATATGTCAATCCCAATCTCCTAATTCATCCCACCACCACACCACCCACCACTCACCGCTTTCTCCTCTTGGTGTCCATATGTGTATTCTCTACATCTGTGCCTCTATTTCTGCAAACCGGTTCATCTGTACCATTCTTCTAGATTCCACATATATGCATTAATATACAATATTTGTTTTTCTCTTTCTGACTTTTCACTCTGTATGACAGTCTCTAGGTCCATCCATGTTTCTATAAATGACCCAATTTTGTTCCTTTTTATGGCTGAGTAATATTCCATTGTGTATATGTACCAAATCTTCTTTACCCATTCATCTGTCAATGGACATTTAGGTTGCTTCCATGACCTGGCTATAGTCAATAGTGTGGCAATGAACATTTGGGTGCACGTGTCCTTTCAAATTATGGTTTTCCCTGTGTATATGTCCAGTAGTGGGATTGCTGGGTCATAAGGTAATTCTATTTTGAGATTTTTAAGGAACCTCCATACTGTTCTCCATAGTGGCTGTATCAATTTACATCCCCACCAACAGTGCAAGAGGGTTCCCTTTTCTCCACACCTTCTCCAGCATTTGTTGTTTGCAGATTTTCTGCTGATGCCCATTCTAACCAGTGTGAGGTGATAACTCATTGTAGTTTTGATTTGCATTTCTCTAATAATTAATGATGTTGAGCACCATTTCATGTGCTTTGCGGGCCTCTCACTTTTGTGGTCTCTCCCATTGTGGAGCACAGGCTCTGGGCATGTAGGCTCATTGGCCATGTCTCACAGGCCCAGCTGCTCTGCGGCATGTGGGATCTTCCTGGACCGGAGCATGAACCTGTGTCCCCTGCATCAGCAGGCGGACTCTCAACCACTGTGCCACCAGGGAAGCCTGGGTTGTTTCTTTTTTAAATATTGAGCTGCATGTGCTGTTTATATATTTTGGAGATTAATCCTTTGTCCATTGATTCATTTGCAAACATTTTCTCCCATTCTGAGGGTTGTCTTTTTGTCTTATTTATAGTTTCCTTTGTTGTGCAAAAGCTTTTAAGTTTCATTAGGTCTCATTTGTTTATTTTGTTTTTATTTTCATTACTCTAGGAGGTGGGTCAAAAAGGATCTTGCTGTGATTTATGTCAAAGAGTGCTCTTTGTATGTTTTCCTCTAAGAATTTTATAGTGTCTGGTCTTACATTTATGTTTTTAATCCATGTGGAGTTTATTTTTGTATATGGTGCTAGGTAGGATTCTAATTTCATTCTTTTACATGTAGCTGTCCAGCTTTCCCAGCACCACTTATTGAACAGGCTGTCTTTTCTCCACTGTATATCCTTGTCTCCTTTGTCATAGATTAGTTGACCATAAGTGCATGGGTTTATCTCTGGGCTTTCTATCCTGTTCCATTGATCTATATTTCTGTTTTTGTGCCAGTACTATACTCTCTTGATTACTGTAGCTTTGTTGTATAGTCTGGAGTCAGGGAGTCTGATTCCTCTAGCTCTGCTTTTATTGCCTCAAGATTGCTTTGTCTATTTGGGGTGTTTTTTGTCTCCATATAAATTTAAAAAATTTTTGTTCTAGTTCTGTAAAAAATTCCACAGTTAATTTGATAGGGATTGCATTGAATCTGCTGATTGCTTTGGGTAGTATAGTCATTTTCACAATATTGATTCTTCCAATCCAAGAACATGGTATATCTCTCCATCTGTTTGTATCATCTTGATTTCTTTCATCAGTGTCTTATAGTTTTCTGAGTATTTACCTCCTTAGGTAGGTTTATTCTTAGGTATTCTATACTTTTTCTTGCAATGGTGAATGGGATTGTTTCTTTAATTTCTTTTTCTGATCTTACATTGTTAGTGTATAGGAAAGCAAGAGATTTCTGTGCATTAATTTTGTATCCTGCAACTTTACCAAATTCATTGATTAGCTCTAGTAGTTTTCTGGTTGCATCTTTTGGATTTTCTATGTATAACATCATGTCATCTTCAAACAGTTATGGTTTTACTTTTTTTTTCCAATTTGTATTACTTTTATTTCTTTTTCTTCTCTGATTGCTGTGGTTAGGTCTTCCAAAATTATGTTGAATATTAGTGGTGAGAGTAGACATCCTTTCCTTGTTCCTGATCTTAGAGGAAATGCTTTCAGTTTTTCACCATTGAAAATGATGTTTGCTGTGGGTTTGTCATATATGGCCTTTATTATGTTGAGGTAGGTTCCCTCTGTGCCCAGTTTTTAGAGAATTTTTATCATAAATGGGTGCTGACTTTTGTCAAAAGCTTTATCTGCATTTATTGAGATGATCATATGGTTATTCCTTTTGGATTTTCTATGTATAACATCATGTCATCTTCAAACAGTTATGGTTTTACTTTTTTTTTCCAATTTGTATTACTTTTATTTCTTTTTCTTCTCTGATTGCTGTGGTTAGGTCTTCCAAAATTATGTTGAATATTAGTGGTGAGAGTAGACATCCTTTCCTTGTTCCTGATCTTAGAGGAAATGCTTTCAGTTTTTCACCATTGAAAATGATGTTTGCTGTGGGTTTGTCATATATGGCCTTTATTATGTTGAGGTAGGTTCCCTCTGTGCCCAGTTTTTAGAGAATTTTTATCATAAATGGGTGCTGACTTTTGTCAAAAGCTTTATCTGCATTTATTGAGATGATCATATGGTTATTCTTCAGTTTGTTGATATGGTGTATCACGTTGATTGATTTGCGTATATTGAAGAATCCTTGCATTCCTGGAGTAAACCCCACTTGATCATGGTGTATGATCTTTTTAATGTGCTGTTGGATTCTGTCTGCTAGTATTTTGTTGAGGACTTTTGCATCTATATTCATCAGTGATATTGGTCTGTAACTTTCTTTTTTTTGTAGCATCTTTGTCTGGTTTTGGTATCTGGGTGATGGTGGTCTCATAGAATGAGTTTGGGAGTACTCCTTCCTCTGAAACTTTTTGGAAGAGTTTGAGAAATATGGGTGTTATCTCCTCATTAAATGTTTCATAGAATTCACCTGTGAAGCCGTCTGGTCCTGGACTTCTGTTTGTTGGAAGATTTTTAATCACAGTTTCAATTGCATTACTTGTGATTGGTCTGTTCATATTTTCTGTTTCTTCCTGGTTCAGTTTGGAAGGTTATACTTTTCTAAGAATGTGTCCATTTCTTCCAGGTTTTCCATTGTATTGGCATAGAGTTGCTTGTAGTAGTCTCTTATGATGCTGTGTATTTCTGTGGTGTCCACTGTAACTTCTCCTTTTTAATTTCTAATTTTATTTATTTGAGTCTTCTCCCTCTTTTTCTTGATGAGTCTGGCTAAAGGTTTATCAATTTTCTTTATCTTCTCAAAGAACCAGCTTTTATTTTTATTGATCTATGTTACTGTTTTCTTTGTTTCTATTTCATTTATTTCTGCTCTGAACTTTGATTTCTTTCCCTCTACTAACTTTGGGTTTCATTTGTTCTTTTTTCCCTAGTACCTTTATGTGCACTGTTAGATTATTTGGGATTTTTCTTGTTTCTTAAGGTAGGATTGTATTGCTATAAACTTCTCTCGTAGAACTGCTTTCGCTGCATCCCATGGTTTTGGATCATTGTGTTTTCATTGTCATTTTTCTCTCAGTATTTTTTAATTTCCTCTTTGATATCTTCAGTGATCTCTTGCTTATTTAGTAATGTTTTGTTTAGCTTCCATGTGTTTGTATTTTTTTACCTTTTTTTTTCCTTGTAATTGATTTGTAATCTCATAGCATTGTGGTCAGAAAAGATGCTTGATATGGTTTAAATGTTCTTGAATTTAGTGAGCCTTGATTTGTGACCCAAGATATGATCTATCCTGGAGAATGATCCATGTTCACTTGAGAAGAAAGTGTAATCTGCTGTTTTCAGATGGAATGTCCTGTAA
>NC_041226.1:36372824-36379918 GCF_002837175.3 Physeter macrocephalus | reverse complement strand
CCCTCTTTTTCTTGATGAGTCTGGCTAAAGGTTTATCAATTTTCTTTATCTTCTCAAAGAACCAGCTTTTATTTTTATTGATCTATGTTACTGTTTTCTTTGTTTCTATTTCATTTATTTCTGCTCTGAACTTTGATTTCTTTCCCTCTACTAACTTTGGGTTTCATTTGTTCTTTTTTCCCTAGTACCTTTATGTGCACTGTTAGATTATTTGGGATTTTTCTTGTTTCTTAAGGTAGGATTGTATTGCTATAAACTTCTCTCGTAGAACTGCTTTCGCTGCATCCCATGGTTTTGGATCATTGTGTTTTCATTGTCATTTTTCTCTCAGTATTTTTTAATTTCCTCTTTGATATCTTCAGTGATCTCTTGCTTATTTAGTAATGTTTTGTTTAGCTTCCATGTGTTTGTATTTTTTTACCTTTTTTTTTCCTTGTAATTGATTTGTAATCTCATAGCATTGTGGTCAGAAAAGATGCTTGATATGGTTTAAATGTTCTTGAATTTAGTGAGCCTTGATTTGTGACCCAAGATATGATCTATCCTGGAGAATGATCCATGTTCACTTGAGAAGAAAGTGTAATCTGCTGTTTTCAGATGGAATGTCCTGTAAATATCAAGTAAATCTAACAAGTCTATTGTGTCATTTAAAGCCTGTGTTTCCTTATTAATTTTCTGTCTGGATGATCTTTCCACTGGTGTAAGTGAAGTGTTAAAATCTCCCACTCTTGTTGTGTTACTGTCAATTTCTCTTTTATAGATTTTAGTATTTGCCTTATGTATTGAGGTGTTCCTATGTTGGGTGCATATATATTTATAATTGTTATATCTTCTTCTTGGATTGATCCCTTGATCATTATGTAGTGTCTTTCCTTGTGTCTGGTAACATTCTTTTTTTTTCTTTTTTTTTTTTTTGTGGTATGCGGGCCTCCCTCTGTTGTGGCCTCTCCCGTTGCGGAGCACAGGCTCCGGACGCGCAGGCTCAGCGGCCATGGCCCACGGGCCCAGCCGCTCCGCGGCACGTGGGATCCTCCCAGACCGGGGCGCGAACCCAGTTCCCCTGCATCGGCAGGCGGACGCGCAACCACTGCACCACCAGGGAAGCCCTGGTAACATTCTTTATTGTAAAGTCTATATTATGTGATGTGAGTTTTGCTGCTCCAGTTTTCTTTTGATAACCATTTACATGGAATATCTTTTTCCATCCCCTCACTTTCAATCTGTATGTGTCCCTAGGTTTGAAGTGTCTCTCTTGTAGACAGCATATATAGGGATCTTGTTTTTGTATCCATTCAGTCAGCCTTTGTCTTTTGGTTGGAGCATTTAATACTTTCACGTTTAAGGTAATTATCGATATGTATGTTCCTATTACAATTTTCTTAATTGTTTTGGGTTTGTTTTTGTAGGTATTTTTCTCCTCTTGTGTTTCCCACTTTGAGAAGTTCCTTTAGCATTTATTGTAAAGCTGGTTTAGTGGTACTGAATTCTCTTAGCTTTTGCTTTTCTGTAAAGCTTTTGATTTCTCCATCGAATCTGAATAAGATCCTTGCCTGGTAGAGTAATCTTGGTTGTAGTTTCTTCTCTTTCATCTCTTTAAGTATATCATGCCACTCCCTTCTGGTTTGTAGAGTTTCTGCTGAGAAATCAGCTGTTAACCTTATGGGAGTTCCCTTGTATGTTATTTGTCATTTTTCCCTTGTTGTTTTTAATAATTTTTCTTTGTCTTTAATTTTTGACAATTTGATTATTATGTGTCTCGGCATGATTCTTCTGCCTTGAACTCTGTGCTTCCTGGACTTGGGTGGCTATTTCCTTTCCCATGTTAGGGTAATTTTTGACTATAATCTCTTGAAATATTTTCTCGGGTCCTTTCTCTCTCCCTTCTCCTCTAGGTCTCCTATAATGTGAATATTGTTGTGTTTAATGTTATTCCAGATGTCTCTTTGGCTGACTTCATTTCTTTTCATTCTTTTTTCTTTATTCTGTTCTGCAGCAGTGAATTCCACCCTTGTGTCTTCCAGGTCACTTATGCTTTCTTCTGCCTCAGTTATTCTGCTATTGTTTCCTTCTAGTATATTTTTCTTTTAAGATATTTTTTTGTTCATCTGTCTTTGTTTGTTCTTTAATTCTTTTAGGTGTTAGTTCTTCAATTCTTCTAGGTCTTTGTTAAACATTTCTTGCATCTTCTCAATCTTTCCCTTCATTTTTTTTATGAGGTCCTGGATCATCTTCACTAACATTTTTCTGAATTCTCTTTCTAGGAAGTTGCCTATCTCCACTTAGCTGTTCTTCTGGGGTTTTATCTTGTTCCTTTATCTAGTACATAGTCCTCTGCCTTTTCATTTTGTCTATCTTTCTATGAATGTGGTTTTTGTTCCACAAGCTGCAGGACTGTAGTTCTTTTTGCTTCTGCTTTCTGCCCTCTGGTAGTTGATGCTCTCTAAGAAGCTTGTGCAAGCTACCTGACTGGAGGGAATGGTGCTGGGTAGAGCTGGGTATTGCTCTGGTGGGCAGAGTTCAGTAATACTTTAATCCACTTGTCTGCTGATGGGTGGGGCTGAGTTCCCTCCTTGTTGGTTCATTGGCCTGATGTATCCCAGCACTGGAGGCTACAGGCTCTTTTCTGGGGTTAATGGTGGACTCCAGGAGGGCTCATGCCAAGGAGTACTTCCCAGAATTTCTGCTGCTAGTATCCTTGTCCCTGCAGTGAGCCACAGCCCCACCCCCTGACTCTGCAGGAGACACTCCAACGCTAGTAGGTAAGTCTAGTTCAGTCTCCTATGGAGTCACTGTTCCTCCCCCCAGGTCCTGATGCACACAGTAGTTTGTGTGTGTCCTCCAAGAGTGGAATCTCTTTTTCTTCCAGTCCTGTTGAAGTGCTGCAAACAAATCCCATTAGGCTTCAAAGTCTGATTCTCTGGGATTCCTCTTCCCATTGCCGGACCTCCAGGTTGGGAAGCCTGATGTGGGGCTCAGAACGTTCACTCAAGTGGGCAGACTTCTGTGGTATAATTGTCTTCAAGTTTGTGAGTCACCCACACAGCCAGTTATGGGATTTGATTTTATTGTGATTGCACCACTCCTACCATCTCATTGTGGCTTCTCCTTTGTCTTTGGATGTGAGGTGTCTTTTTTGGTGAGTTCCAGTGTCTTCCTGTCAATGATTGTTCAGCAGTTTGTTATGATTCCAGTGCTGTCACAAAAAGGAGTCTGTTTCCCATTTATTTTTGATATAATTAAATAAATGAGATATCCACCAAATTGGAAATTGAAGGTAAAATTATGATGTATAAATTACCTTTGGTGGAGAAAACTTCAACATAATATTTCACCCAAATGGTCCTGATACTTCAATGACTCAGCAAAGAACAATTAGGATGAGAATCCTGTGCTTGGTAAATTGTGGGTTGCTGCTTCACAAAGGAAGGATACTTTTAGGCATAGCTTTATAAGTTTGCATGTTCTGAGAACTCAGAAAATAAGTGGCTTGCTAAAATTTGCATATTCTGGATATAATGCTGGGACTGAATTGATATACTTCTGTTTGGAATTTCTGAATTATTTTTTATAATATATCATTAATCATAATAATTTGATAATATTTGGCAGGGATATTTAGAAAAATTTATACAAATCAAGGTTTGTATATTATACATGCAGGAAGTGAAATATAGAAAATAAATATAATCACTCTCTGCACACAGAGCTTTCTTGCCTCAGCAACCATAATGTATAAAATATTGCTTTACTAAGGGTCCACATGCAAAATAAATCTAAAAAACTGACCTAGAGAAAGATTAGACTCTGACTAAATATACAAATAAAATAAGAAATGACATGATTATGTAGCCTGAAATATTGGATAATCTCTAAAGATCTCTCTACAGTAAATTTTATGAGAACTTGTTAAGTAGTGATCACTGACTTAAAATCACTGTAATATTCATTGCACCTTATGATATTTTCTCCTTTCATTCGCTACCATAAGTGATTCTGTATTTCCTGTTGGGACTAAGATAACATAGTAAATGTGGCCTCTGGGCCTCTTAGTTTAGAGCACCTTTGGAAGAGACTATGTCCAGCAACATTTATGTGCTTCCTTTCTTTCCTGGGATGTAGCTGAACCACACTTTGTAGACTCCCTCACTGTGAACCTTGGTCACCTCACTGAGTTCTAGCCAATAAAATGTCTGCCCAAGTGATAGGTGTGCCATCCAGGTCGGCCCCATGTAAATCTTTTGCACTGTATCTTCTTCTCTTTCCCCATCTGCAGAGAAAAAAGAGAAATCTCAGCTCCTAGAGAACATTGTATCCTTAAGACTGAGGGAGGATTGCTTTCAGAATTACTAGTTAGAAAGCTGCCTGTTGAAATCTGTTTGAATTATGACCACCAGGATTAAATTTCTATTGTGCTAAGCCATTTTTATTTTATTGTTATATATTACAAGTACTCACTTCTAATGCAAAACTGCATTACTAAGTACAAGTATTAACCTAAAATATACATTAAATATATGTTCCTGGATTAGTGATAAAGTGACAGGCAGGAAGGCAACAGAGATCACAGGTAGGAAGAGTGACAAATTGTGATTTGCTCTCGGGAAAAAATTTGCTAAACTGTTATCTGCAATTACCACATGCAACTGTGTCTGATGTGCTAGCTGAACTGGCAAGAGAGAGTCAAGCTGATAGTATCTGTTGGGTCCTATTAGTTGCTTATAGTAAGATTTTATATGAAGAAGACAACAAAGGAAAAATTAAGTGGTTTTCAAGTAGAAATTCTAGTAATAGAGAAAATCCAGAAATATGGGAACTTAGAGTGTTAAATCAACTTCTAGAATATAAACAAAATGATGGAAAAACTCTTTAGGGACAAAAATCTTAGTAAGAACTCATCCTTGAAACAAAGTTCATATTAATGGTGTCTGCTCTGCCTAACCCCAATGACATGGAGACAACCACTATTAATTTAGGAGAGAGGCATGGCAGTGAGAAAGCATTAAATATATCAGAATTGACAATTATATTTAAGAATATATTTTACTGTGATTACTGGAACTTGAAACTGACTGAAAGCAAATACAAAAAGAGTCCATGAAAGTACCATCTTTGGGGATGGAGAGAAGATGGCAGAAGAGTAAGATGCGGAGATCACCTTCCTCCTCACAGATACATCAGAAATACATCTACATGTGGAACTGCTCCTATAGAACACCCACTGAACGCTGGCAGAAGACCTCAGACCTCCCAAAAGGCAAGAAACACCTCACGTACCTGGGTAGGGCAAAAGAAAAAAGAATAAACAGAGACAAAAGAATAGGGACGGGACCTGCACCAGTGGGAGGGAGCTGTGAAGGAGGAAAGGTTTCCACACACTAGAAGCCCCTTCACGGGCGGAGACTGAGGGTGGCGGAGGGGGAAAGCTTCGGAGCTGCAGAGGAGAGCGCAGCAACAGGGTGCAGAGGGCAAAGCGGAGAGATTCCCGCACAGAGGATCGGGGCCGACCGGCACTCACCAGCCCGAGAGGCTTGTCTGCTCACCTGCTGGGGTGGGGGGGGGGATGGGAGCTGAGCCTCGGGCTTCAGTCGGATCCCAGGGAGAGGTCTGGAGTTGGCAGAGTGAAAACAGCCTGAAGGGGTTAGTGCACCACGACTAGCCAGGAGGGAGTCCTGGAGAAGTCTGGACCTGCCGAAGAGGCCAGAGACCTTTTCTTCCCTCTTTGCTTCCTGGTGCGCGAGGAGAGGGGTTTAAGCATGCTGCTTAAAGGAGCTCCAGAAACAGGCGCGGAGCTGCCAAAGAGACAAGAGACTTTTTCTTGCCTCTTTGTTTCCTGGTGCGAGAGCAGAGGGGATTAAGCACACTGCATAAAGGAGCTCCAGAAATGGTCACGGAGCTCCCGAAGAGACAGGAGACTTTTTCTTGCCTCTTTGCTTCCTGGGGCGCGAGGAGAGGGGATTAAGTGCACTGCTTAAAGGAGCTCCAGAATCGGACGCGAGCCATGGCTGTTGGCGCGGACACCAGAGACTGGTGTGGGAGGCTAGGGTTGCTGCTGCTGCCACCAAGAGGCCTGTGTGCGAGCACAGGTCACTCTCCACACCTCCCCTCCCGGGAGCCTGTGCAGCCTGCCACTGCCAGTGTCCCAGGATTCAGGGACAGCTTCCCCAGGAGAACGCGGAGCGTGCCTCGGGCTAGTTCATTGTCACGCTGGCCTCTGCCACCGCAGGCTCGCCCTGCATCCATGCCCCTCCCTCCCCCCGGCCTATGCCAGGGCCCCCGAATCAGCTGCTCCTTTAACCCAGTCCTGTCTGAGCGAAGAGCAGATGCCCTCCGACGACCTACGTGCAGAGGCGGGGCCACGTCCAAAGCTGAACCCCAGGAGCTGTGCAAACAAAGAGGAGAGGGGGAGGTCTCTCCCAGCAGCCTCAGAAGCAGCAGATTAAAGCTCCACAATCAACTTGAAGTGCCCTGCATCTGTGGAAAACCTGAATAGACAGCGAAATATCCCAAGTTGAGGAGGTGGACTTTGGGAGCAAGATATACTATTATTTTCCCCTTTTTTCTTTTTGTGAGTGTGTATGTGTGTGCTGCGGTGTGAGATTTTGTCTGTATAGCTTT
The DNA here is from genome assembly GCF_002837175.3 of Physeter macrocephalus. Classification (NCBI taxonomy): domain Eukaryota; kingdom Metazoa; phylum Chordata; class Mammalia; order Artiodactyla; family Physeteridae; genus Physeter; species Physeter macrocephalus. Next base: position 36,373,303 of record NC_041226.1, on the reverse strand, counting down.
GTTTCCACCATTTGTCCCTTTCTTCCTCTCTTCCTTCCTTCCTTCCTTCATTTCTTGCTTTCTTCCTTCCTTCATTTCTTCCTTCCTTCTTTCCTTTCTTCCTTTCTCCCTTCCTTCCTTCCTTCCTTCCTTTCTTCCTCTCTTCCTTTCTCCCTTTCTTCCTCTCTTCCTTCCTTCCTTCCTTCCTTCATTTCTTGCTTTCTTCCTTCCTTCCTTCTTTCCTTTCTTCCTTCCTCCCTTCCTTCCTCACTTTCTTTCCTTTCTATTTTTTCTCCCTTTTATTTTGAGCTGTGTGGATTAAAGGCTCTTGGCGCTCCAGCCAGGCGTCAAGGCTGTGTCTCTGAGGTGGGAGAACCTGCAAAAAGGAGACCCCAAACAAAGTAAGATAAGCAAAATGAGAAGACAGAAAAACACACAGCAGATGAAGGAGCAAGATAAAAACCCACCAGACCTAACAAATGAAGAGAAAATAGGCAGTT
>NC_041226.1:36371154-36372358 GCF_002837175.3 Physeter macrocephalus | reverse complement strand
AAATGGTAATAGGAACATACATATTGATAATTACCTTAAATGTAAATGGATTAAATGCTCCCACCAAAAGACACAGACTGGCTGAATGGATACAAAAACAAGACCCATATATATGCTGTCTACAAGAGACCCACTTCAGACCTAGGGACACATACAGACTGAAAGTGAGGGGATGGAAAAAGATATTCCATGCAAATGGAAATCAGAAGAAAGCTGGAGTAGCAATTCTCTTATCAGACAAAATAGACTTTAAAGTAAAAACTATAACAAGAGACAAAGAAGGACACTATATAATGATCAAGGGATCGATCCATGAAGAAGATATAACAATTGTAAATATTTATGCACCCAACATAGGAGCACCTCAATACATAAGGCAAATACTAACAGCCATAAAAGGGGAAATTGACAGTAACACAATCATAGTAGGGGACTTTAACACCTCACTTTCACCAATGGACAGATCATCCAAAATGAAAATAAATAAGGAAACACAAGCTTCAAATGATACATTACACAAGAGAGACTTAATTGATATTTGTAGGACATTCCATCCAAAAACAGCAGAATACACATGCTTCTCAAGTGCTCATGGAACATTCTCCAGGATAGGTCATATATCGGGTCACAAATCTAGCCTTGGTAAATTTAAGAAAATTGAAATTGTGTCAAGTATCTTTTCCGACCACAACGCTATGAGACTAGATATCAATTACAGGAAAAGATCTGTAAAAAATACAAACACATGGAGGCTAAACAATACACTACTTAATAACGAAGTGATCACTGAAGAAATCAAAGAGGAAATCAAAAAATACTTAGAAACAAATGACAATGGAGACACGACGACCCAAAACCTATGGGACACAGCAAAAGCAGTTCTAAGAGGGAAGTTTATAGCAATACAATCCTACCTTAAGAAACAGGAAACATCTCGTATAAACAACCTAACTTTGCACCTAAAGCAACTAGAGAAAGAAGAACAAAAAAACCCCAAATTTAGCAGAAGGAAAGAAATCATAAAGATCAGATCAGAAATAAATGAAAAAGAAATGAAGGAAACAATAGCAAAGATCAATAAAACTAAAAGCTGGTTCTTTGAGAAGATAAATAAAATTGATAAACCATTAGCCAGACTCATCAAGAATAAAAGGGAGAAGACTCAAATCAATAGAATTAGAAATGAAAAAGGAGACGTAACAAC
>NC_041226.1:36369366-36369807 GCF_002837175.3 Physeter macrocephalus | reverse complement strand
TACTACCCAAAGCAATCTACAGGTTCAATGCAATCCCTATCAAACTACCACTGGCATTTTTTACAGAACTAGAACAAAAATTTTCACAATTTGTATGGAAACACAAAAGGCCCCCAATAGCCAAAGCAATCTTGAGAACCTAAAATGGAGCTGGAGGAATCAGGCTCCCTGACTTCAGACTATACTACAAAGCTACAGTAATAAAAAGAGTATGGTACTGGCACAAAAACAGAAATATAGATCAATGGAACAGGCTAGAAAGCCCTATAAACCCACACACATATGGTCACCTTATCTTTGATAAAGGAGGGAAGGATATACAGTGGAGAAAAGAGAGCCTCTTCAATAAGTGGTGCTGGGAAAACTGGACAGCTACATGTAAAAGTATGAAATTAGAACACTCCCTAACACCATACACAAAAATAAACTCAAAATGGATTA
>NC_041226.1:36294730-36368533 GCF_002837175.3 Physeter macrocephalus | reverse complement strand
ATGGAATATTACTCAGCCATAAAATAAATGAAACTGAGTTATTTGTAATGAGGAGGATAGACCTGGAGTCTGTCATACAGAGTGAAGTAAGTCAAAAGGAGAAATACATATACCATATGCTAACACATATATATGGAATCTAAGAAAAAAAATGTCATGAAGCTATTAGTGGTAGGACGGGAATAAAACACAGATCTACTAGAGCATGGACTTGAGGATATGAGGAGGGGCAAGGGTAAGCTGTGACTAAGTGAGAGAGTGGCATGGACATACATACACTACCAAATGTGAAATAGATAAAACAAACAAACAAGAAAACAACAACAACAAAAAAGAATTAACCACATAACAGCTGCGTAACTAGTTTTTTTTAGTAAGGCACTATATTATGTATTGATATGTTTTCAATTTAAACTAGCTTCTTACAGTTAAAAAAATAACAAACACACTTAAAAAAAGTTAAAGTTGTACATAAAACAAAAAGTAAAAGTTTCCTAACATGAGAATTTTAGCCATCAATTTCCAGAGATAATTAGTTAGCAATTTTTTGTGTATCCTTCCAGAGATTTTCTACACATATACAAGGATTCTCTATTAGAAATATCATAAGTACACATGCACATATATAAGTTAATCATTAGACAAAGAGGAACTATTTTGTATGATACACTAAATAACATGAAACTACTGAAATTTGTAAATTTTTTGTTATGCTTTTAGTAAACAAAATCCATTTAATCTAAACATATAATATGTACTGTATTGGAAAGTAATAAACTACATTTAATCAAAAAAAAAGAAAGTATCATCTTTAACAACACAAAAGCTTTTAACTTTGCAAGAATTAAAAAGTGTTGTCTTCATTTTTATACCAACAGGAAGCACATGCTATATCTATAATACAGAGAAACAGATTGTATGAAGAAAAATGGAAATTTTGTGACTGGTGATGAGAGGAAATATTTGGTGTATCAACTGTAGTAACAGAAAAATACAATTTTATGCATAAAACTTGCAACAAACAGTTCAATCATATACAAGAGAACATGATTTCATGCGTGCACACTCAGGAATTTGCACACACACACATGCACACACAAATATGCATTATGTATATTATATACATAATATACACATATGCACATAAATGTATGTCTACATATACTGTAATAAGTGTATATAAGTACACATACGTGCATATATTTATAAACTATACACCTGTCTATATACAATATATAAATATGTAAATAACCTTATAAAAAGAATATGCCTGTTGCTGTGGTCTAAAATTTGTGTCCCCCCAAAGCTCACATGTTGTAACACTAACACCAGGTGTGATGATATTAAAAGGTTGGGTCCTTGGGAAGTGGTTAGATCATGAGAGTGAAGCCCTCATGAAGAAGACTAGTGCTCTTGGAAAAGAGATCCCACAGAGCACTTTAGTCCCTTCCAACATGTGAGGATACATCAAAAAGGTGTCAGCTACAAACTAGGAAAAGGCCCTCACCCAACCACGCTGGCACCCTGATCTTGAACTTCCCAGCCTCCAGCACTGTGAGAAATGTTTTGATTGTTTATAAGCTACCAGTCTGTGGTATTTCGTTATAGCAGCCCAAAAAGACTAAGAAATCTATATTAAAGAAGTACAAGCTATTCTAATACACACACACACACACACACACACACACACACACACATACACACATATTTCTGCATTCCTTGTAAAATTAGTGGTCACAAATATTATCCTCATACAACCATAGCCTCTCTTCTAAATATTAATTATATACATTAATAACTGGCAGACTTAAGAACAGCTGTGAAGAAGGGGAAGGTAGGTTTTAGGTTCTGAAACCTTAAAATAAGCATAATCTCTTTTTGACTTGGAAGTATGATTGCAGATATTGATGTTGCTAGTAATAGTTTCAGAGGAGGAGTTCATCTTGGTATATTGGTTTTAGGGATGGCATAATTTTGTAAATTCTTTTTCAATAAAATATCTACCCAATACATGCAAATTTCAAAATTAATCCAAGGAGTGAGCTGACAGAGCTCATTCAATATGTTTAGCCAGACTGACGTGAGATCAAAGTTTGCGGGCCCTGAATACTGTACTGGAAGTTGAAGAATTCAATTTCCACTTCAGTTCACATTCTGGGAAATAAAATCTCAGAGTCCCAAAAAAGCAGCTTTCTCATTACCTGAAAGTATTTAAATATTGGGCTTTGTTAAATCAATCTTCACTAAAATATAAGTCAAATGAAAAAAAAAAGCAACATGCTCTTATGGAACTATTCTGCATCACAAGAGGATATTCATAGGAGTCACAGCTTTAAAAAATTTGCTTTGCTAAACAGAAAGAAATTTCAGGAAATAGTTAACATTATTACTCTCAATAATGTTAGACTCTGTGGACTTTCTCAACTAGGATCAGGGTGCTACAATGTATAAAACAGGCTGCAGTCGACTGAATTGAAAATAAAGTGATGTGAATTTAGAAAAAAATTATCTGTAGAAGTCCAACATGATGTAATACATTTAATATCTGAAACAATTAATGCCAAAAGTTACATTGTGAACATTGTAATCACTGCTTAGGAGGGCAAACTTCTCCCAGAAGTAAAGGGCATGTAAATAAAATAGTTTAAAAGTGAAAGAAAATGTAGAAATGGATGAAATTTTGAAGATATAATATAGAGATAACATTTCCTTTTAAAAATAAATTGATAACAAATATTATATGAAACACAAAAAAATATAGAACAGTAATACTATTATGTGGCATCTGCCATTCAGAGTGTATCTGAATTTTTAAATTATATATCATTTCACTGATCTCTGAATATAAGATCTAGATGAAGTATATTCTGATTTACAATTTATGCATGTAATGCAGATTACATTATATACATTATATATATATGTAAACACATATATACATGAATACATTAATTCACTTAAACAAACTACTCTAAGAGATGAAAATGTTCTTATGATATATTCTCCTCCTCTCCCTGAAGACTTCTTTGGCTGAAGCACCCTCCTTTTTTGGAATTACAAAGAAAAGGAAAACACTGTTTTGTAATCAGATACTCTGAGTACATATTTATCTTACTTAATAGATTATAGGGCCATAGATTATGAATACATGAATTCTACTCAGAACTTAAGAGTGAGTCTTGCTTGTAATAGATTACAATGCATGAATAACACAAAATAAAATCTTTAAACTATTTTTAAATTATATTTTGGTAGAATCTGAGATAACTGCTGTAAACTTTCATATCTATGTGAACTGATCACGCTGTGGTTTGAGCTAATATAATTGAAATGGTTTTCAACCCATTAATCAATCTACACTAAGTCACAGATAGAAGTCTGTGTTATAACTAATATCCTTAAACTTTCTCCCTTAATTATAGTAAGAAAGAAATGTTTTTAAAAAATTACATTTTGGACTTCCCTGAAAGTCCAGTGGTTAAGACTGCGTTTCCAACACAGGGGGTGTGGGTTCCATCCCTGGTCAGGGAGTAAGATCCCACATGCTGTGCAGCACAGGCAAAAGATTTTTTAAAAACCACCAAGGAAGTCTAAATAAAATATGGACTTTATTAATAAAAAATAAAATAAGATAGATAAAAATTGTGTTTCACTTACTTTATATAAAATAGGAGATATGGGCTTTGTACATTTATTTGCTCATGAATTTCTTTGGCTTTGTGTTTTTATTTGGACATGTGTGGAAGTAAGTCTCTTGGAAAATTATTTCTCTTGGAATAATGTAGTTATTGCCAGGTTTTGAGCAGTCTCTTTAAAAGTGCTGTCAGAACAAATACATCAGGTCACACAGCAGGTAGTTTATCTCTGTGAAAGTGTGAGCATTAAAATAGAGAAGACTGCAGACTAGTAATTAGATACTGATTGGTTTATCTAACACATTCTGCACATTTGTAAACAAATGCAACATCGTTTCTGATTCTTTTCTTCTAAACATTGAAATTGGTCAATCCATTCATCTCAAAGATTACAAAATATGAAGTGCAGCTTTTACAACTGATTCACTGATCTCAATTGAACCCAATCAATAAACTTCACAAAATAATTCCATTCTTAGAAAATCAAAGATCACAAAGGTCACAAAGATCAAAAGAAGCCCAATTTTTCAACCAATTATTACTATCACTTTATACCATCAGAAATATATATTTTAAACATTAAAAGACTGACACACATGGGCTTTTCTTTTAGAAGCATGGAACATAGCAGTATCCCGCAGAGTTAACCAGAGAAGCGTGAAGTCACAAAGCAAATTACTAAGGGTCACCTCATTAATCAGGGCACCAAGGTGAGACGATACATGAAAAAGTCAAGTTTGGAGAACAAATAAGTACATAACTAAACAGATATATGAAAAGCAAGTAATGGATTATAACAGAAAAAAATGTTAAATACATAGATTTGCAAGATTATGATAGTCTTTAGTATTACAGCATTTAAATTCTTACTTTGTTCAACAATCATCACAGTCTTAAAGGATCAGGACTTCAAAATTAGGGAAATAAAAAATATCTGACTTTTAAAATAATAATGAGTGGTTTTTCAGAGGGTAGGGAAATCAGGACAGATAAAAAAATCAAGGGATAAAAAGAAATAATTTATGTAGATTTACACTATGGGATTTTCTACAGTAATACAGTAAAAAAACCCACAAATGTATTTTTTCTTTACTGATAAATCTTCACATATTATCAAAAATAACAGATTTAATTTAATTTAGATATGAGTATAACAGAAACAATACAGTGGTTCTAATATATTGAAAAATGAAATATTCTATAGTATAACTTGATATTGTTCTATCTTTAATACCAAGAATGCCACACTTTCCTTGAATACTGTATTTGAGCTAAGTGCCTAATGTCATATCTCATTTCCTCCTTAGAGTACTCCATTCCTAATTAAAAGATGTTACTTGCCTTGTCAAAGTCACCTAAGTGCTGTAACAAATTTCAAAATTTAATCCAGGTAAGGGTACTTTAGAACCAGACTTTCTACTATTATGTTTAAGGATCTCTATTGCTAAGGAGCAAATCAGAATCTAATAAATAAAAATGCTTAGAATTTAGCTCATATATACTTATTATGGAAGTTCTCTGCTTGTCCTTACACATTTTCCACCATGGTGCCAAAGAGGAGACCCAAATGAAACCATGTTATATTTTACATATGTATATAGATTTTTTTTCACGCACACAAAATCTTTATTTATGACAAAAAATATTTGGTCTCCTGTGGAGATGAGGTATGTGTGTGTGTGTGTTTATGTGTGTGCATATGTTGAGCTCTACATCAAGTCAAGTTAGGGGCTCAGAGAGTTTGTTTAGTATTTATGCAAGATATTGTCAAATGTAAATATCTTTTCCAATTGTCTTATTTCATATATAAATATATATGTTTTACACATTGGTTTTATATCATCCTTCCAATTGGAATGTATACATTTTATTTTAGAGAAAAAATAGAAACAGACTGCAGAAAGATATGACTAATGTGTTACAAACTAAGAAAATTACTTCTGTTCGCTGGCTTCATCCAATGTATTACAATGCTTTATTGTCTACTGGTATTTTGAGAGCTTGTATAACCAAATGGAAGCAGGATGTAAATGTGGAAAAGGTTACCAAGGCAGTCATATATTTTCATGTGAGAAAAGCAAACTGGGAAAACACATTTTTTAAACTTCTTGCTCTAAAAAGCTTATTTGTGGCTATATAAAAACATATAATGGAAAAATGTGCATCTTCACTCATCTTTTTTTAATACCTCTCTTTGCCGTGGCTGAAAGGATGAACAAATAGCTGTCTCTATGCATTGCACAATGACTACTCACCGTTTGATTTTTATGCAGATGACAGATGATTCTTTCACTCCACATGACTGCACAAAACAAACTAGATTAACATATGTATACATATATTTAAAATGTATACATACATATATACATATATATATGTTTTTTTCTATTAAGAAAAAGTGTGAGTCCTATTTTACCCCAGCCAGCTAAAATTTCTACAAGGGTCAGTTAATAAGTGGAAAAATAGACAAATGTTGTGAATTTTATATATATATATATATATATATATATTTTTTTTTTTTTTTTTTTTGCTCCGGACGCGCAGGCCCAGCAGCCATGGCCCACGGGCCCAGCCGCTCCACGGCATGCGGGACCCTCCCGGACAGGGGCACGAACCCGTGTACCCTGCATCGACAGACGGATTCTCAACCACTGTGCCACCAGGGAAGCCCGAATGATGTATATTTGATAAAACATTCTACACACTGATTTATGTAGCCTACAATGGTACATAATGGTTGAAGACTAGGATGGGCAAAATGATTATCTGTAGTGGAAGATTTTAAAATTATATGACCAAAGGAATATTTTGACATCTAAAATCTGGAAACGCTAATAGCTGATAATTCTATAGTGAATCAACAACTTATTAAAATACTCACTCATTTAACCAACGTATTTATTGAGTACCTACTATGGTTCAGGCACTCTCCTAGGTGCTTGAGGTACATCAGCAAAGAAAACAGATGAAAAATATATAATTGTGTGTAGTGTATACTTTAGTAGAGATATTACTTAGTATAGAATCTTGAATAGGCTTTTTAAATTCATAAGTATAAAATAGATCTTATAAAGGATATTGAAATAGTTAACTCAATTTTTGCAAAAGTGTCTTTTGAACTTTAAAATGTCTGATGTCATAAGAGTATTGTAAGTATGGAAATAATTGTTTTATTTAATTAGTTTCGGTACATATTTGTTAAATTTATTGGCCAAATAATGTTGAAAAGTGTGATTTTTTTTTTTTTTTTTTTTTGTGGTATGGGGTCCTCCCTCTGTTGCGGAGCACAGGCTCCGGACGCGCAGGCTCAGCCAGCGGCCATGGCTCACGGGCCCAGCCGCTCCGCGGCATGTGGGATCCTCCCAGACCGGGGCGCGAACCCGGTTCCCCTGCATCGGCAGGCAGACACGCAACCACTGCGCCACCAGGGAAGCCCCGAAAAGAGTGATTTTTATTTGTCATCTACCACATAGAGTTGTTTTTATCAGTAACACATAAAAGTAAGAAAGCAACAAAGGATACTATAACGTTCATGGTGTCATAATAAGAATGACAAATTGTCCCTTTAATATGACTATATAAAGTGACATACTTTGAATGCATGATTTAATTCTTCTTAACATAAAATACAGTCCTCTTATTTTTTGACAATTGAGCCCCTGATCATATACCTAGCATCACTTCCCTTCATTTTACTTTTGTTCTGTTCTCCCTTCCCTACTTTTAGTTCTTTGAGCAGAACATCTTTGCCTTTGTACCTGAAGTGTAATGCCTGGAACATTCCACTCCTGCCTCTTGCCTACTCAATTTCTGCTCTTCCTCTAAGAGTACAGGTCAGGCAAACTCAAACTTTACTGCACATCAAAATCTCCTACAACACAGCAATACAGGTTACTGGATCTCACTACCCAGACTTTCTGATTTAGTAGGTCTGGGGTGGGGCTCGATAATTTCTATTTTGTACAAGTTCCTACATATTTCCCAAGAGAACAACTCCTTTAGGCTTCAACTGAAAAATGTTTTCCTCACAGAGGTTTTCCTTGGCCCCTTACAGCAGATTAAAGCATTCCGTTATAGATTTCCAGTGTTTCCATGTTTCCTTTTCCATAATATTAATCATTATTTTCTTATTCAAAATATATCATCCTGGTTTGAAATCTCTGAGAAAGCAGTAATTCTGGCACTTTCGTCTCTACATTCCTATCAATTACAGTTAATGTAGTAATATACTGGGAGCTCAATAATTAAATGGATGTAATCTATGTTGGACAATTGTTGGTATAAAATTCAAAGTGGAACTTAATCTTAGTATTTTGAAATTATTAATTCTTTTATAAAATCAATATGTATAATTTAAAAATTGTGGACTGTAATGTAAACAGGACGCCATTTAATACTTTTATTGATCATGCTCCCTGTTTAAATAACATCCTGCCTAAGATCTTTCTCCTGAGATAAAACAAAAACAAACATGTATAGGTATACATATATTTGTAATTAAAACTTAAATTAAAATAATGTAAATTGAAATACTATTTTAAGAGTATCTTTGCATTATTCCAAAACATTAGGCTCTATAATTAGTTAAAAGTTAATATTTTATATGCATGTAATTTTGCTCATTTCCCTTTATTTTGTTTTTCTTTTTATTATAGTATTTATTTTAAATTTCAGAAAAATTCTATATTACAGTATAATAGAAAGGAAGCCCTGAGTATATACAATTAATTAAAATGGGGGCATAGATTAAAGAATTGAGAATTACTACATGTGATTCTTTTCTTCAATTTAACCTTCACAAAACTATGAAATTAATCTCCAAAAGTTCTCCAAATGAGTTGTTTGTTCAGTAAAAACTCTTTGACCAAAATAAACCAAACATTTAAATAGGAATTTATAGAGCATAGTAATTTATCTCCAACATATGTATTAAACATTTTCTCTTGTATACACCCATTTATGCGTTCTAGAGACAATAAATTTCTTTAATGCCTGCCATTTCTTAGAAATGTCACTTTTTATTTGCATTTTATGTCTTTAGTCAAGGTCCAACTCTTTAGCTAGATTATTCTCCACATGCTATCACATCTGGTAATAAACTCTCATAAAGGCCCAGAACAAATGGCACTTTATTCCTTGATCATATCTTCCTTGATTCTAGCAGTATTCCTAGTGCTTTAGAGAACTTCTAATATTTTAATAACTTATATGTATGCCTAGTGACCTCTTTGGATTGTAAGTTCTATGAAAGTGATTTTTAAAAATTATTCTCACATTTCAGTTATTTTTGAGGGGATATGATCTAAATCTGTTTTATATAGACAGACAGATGCTTGATAAAAATCCATGGAAATGTGTGCTAGAATCCAGAAATCCCCAAAGAATCTACTTAGCTAACATATAGCAATATTTTCTTATAGGAATTTTTGTTCAAGTTTATGCATTATAAGTACAGATAAAAGGTAATAAAGTTGTACTTTTGAATGAAAAGATTAGCAGAAAAACAAATTTTAGTTAAATCATATCCTAAGGCAACAGAATAATTCCAAAATATTTTTATAAAAGAGCTTTATTAAAAATTCACATAATGTACATATATGTATTGTATCCCTATTCTGATTTTTAAACTTTTAGTCCACAAATAACATAAGATTTTGTTCTTTTAGGATATTATAACACTGAGAAAAAATGAAGTTATCCTTTTGCAACAAACACAAAATATGCCAAATCTCATATCTAAAGTTTTTATCTTTATAAATAAGTGTGTTTTGTTGCAATATCATTTGTGGAATAAGTAACTTTATAAAGATTAATTTACATGCCAAATCTGATAAGACACCATAAGTAAGAATATAAAACATTTTGATAATATTCTGTGTAAGAACTATAGATATGAAAATATTCTATGATACTAATAACATATTCATTTGGCATTATGCTATTTGGACAACTGGCATGAAGACTGGGGGGAAAGTGAAAAATTTTTGTTCTATTTCTAATTGTAATCTTTACATGATACTTGTTTTAAATAGACAGTTTGTTATGTGTTTGCAATAATATTTATACCACTTTCAATCATTCAATTGACGTACTATTATTTTATTACTTTTAAAAAGAATATATTTAGCAAATATTCCCAGAGCATCAATTTTAATATGCTTATAGATGAACATAAAAAATGGAAAGCATTTTTTTCCGTGACTATTTGGTTGTCCAAATATTTTTCTTTTGAGTACATTTTATATTTCTACTTCTTAAGAAGAATGACATTTTATTAAATAATGACAATAAAAAATATTTTATTTTTAAATAAAATCTTTTTCAATCATATGCTTTCTTTCAAACAATTAGTTTGCACAACTGAAAGGGCATCTTCACATGTGTTTCTGGGAAAGGTTGAATTTATCTCTTGGGTTAGATTACTCTGTATGAAAAAGTTAAGGATTTGGAAATTTATTTTCCTTCTCTATTATCCTTTACTAGGAAAGAACTTTTTGATTCAAAGATGAAATTTTTCTGGAAATCCCATGGGAGTATTAAGTTACCTTGGACTAAACTGAATCATCAGTGATCATCTTAGCTGTCAATGACCTATAGATGACATTTGCATCTAATTAAAAGATGTCTTCTTTTGAAAGAAACAGTGCATTGTGCATAATTAGAAAATTGGAGTCATTGGCTTATTAATCTAATGAAGCTAGCCTATGTCATTTATATTACTCTGTGGAGAAGTTGTTTTATTTGCAATTAACAATGCTGTATATGAAATGCTAATTCTTGATAAAGAACATAAAAATTAAGCACATCATATTTTTTCAGAAGAAACTTCAATTTCAGTTCTTTGCTATATACCCCTGTCACTTATTTCTGTTACTAGAGTATGAAACACTTGTATATTGTTTTTCACTAACCAGTCCCTTAGACTTGCACACCAACCATCCATTCATCCTATTCTATCCCTGTCACAGAGATAAACATGCATCCCCTCCTCAGCAGTGATGTTGGTTCTAGCTGTAGGCATACGACATGATCCAAGTATGTCTGTGTCCTTTCTTAGGAATTTTCAAATTATTTTGAGGATGAAGTCATTCCTTTTCCTCTTTGATCACAGAACTCTTAGAATATAAACCTAGAGAAATAGCCAGCCATGAATCCAGCTGACTTGAGATCATAAAACCATCAGAGAAAAACAGAGATAAGAGAATAAAAAGTCCCTGATTTCATTAAAAACTTTGGGCTAGCCACTTCTGAAATAATGTTTTGTTTTGTTTAATTAAGAAATATAATTGTCTTCTGTTGTTTTGTCTTCTTAGAAGTGAATTTCCATTAGTTGCAATTGAAAGAGGTCTGATTATACAAGATATATTTGACTTTTATACAAATTCAAAAAAATGATTCAGAATAAAGTAAAGATAAAAACAAATAGAGAATAGTATTGTATTGTAAATTAATCTTAAATAACCTTTTTGTATAGAAAGTTTATTATTATTTTTACTTCCATTATGTGGAAGATTTTTGGTATCTGTGAAAATTTGTGGCACATGAAACTATGTATTAGAGAGGATTGAAACTCAGTTTCATTTGCCTCAAACCTATATGTATTGTATATAATTAGGTTAGGGTTTTATATATATATATATATATATATATATATATATATATGCCAAAGAAAACACATAGATGATTTTAAACCACAGGCATTCACTTAATATTATATTAATTAAGGTTACCTTTCACACAAAATGGTTATTTAGCTTTTTCAATCTTAACCTACTTATTGTGAATGATAGACTCATAACTGGAACATGTTTATTTGATAGTGCTTATAAAACCTGAAAAGAAGAAAAATTGAATATGTTATCAATCTGCACAGCAAAAGCATCAACAGCAATTTGGACTCATTTAATGTAGGGACAAACCACTTTATATGAATCAAAGATCACATACCATTAAAAAAATAACATCATTGAATTATGACTAAAATAATTGGAAAGTAGCATTGTGTCATATTTTGAAAAGTATTTTTAACTAAGATAATTTTAATTAGAAATAATTAAAACAAAGTTGAGCCTCAAATGTGCAATTTCAGATATTTGCAGAATGAATATAAGTGGAAAACATCATTCCTAGAATAAACAAATGTGTGTACAGTTAATGAGATGGCATTTCTGAGATGAATATGTTCCAATGTAATCATTATAGAAATAACCAAAAAAAATGATTGTAAAATACCATAATTACCCCTACAAATAAACAAAATCATAGAAAACTTCAGCCTTCAAGTTTTTTCAGGCTCAAAATTCACAAAGTGCATGACCTCTGTCAATTTTCTTAACTACTCTAAACCTCAGTTTTCTGTTGGAATGATAATAGTATCTCCTTTACAGGGAGATACAAGAATACCATTTGGCAATGTGTGAAAACAGGCATAATGTATATTGCATGACAAATTATTTATTAAATCTCAGCTCCTATTACCAGTTTTTATACAGATACTTGTATTCAATGAAATTGTTTAAAATTTGAAGATTCACTGAAGATTTACTTTTAAATCGGTAATATAAATTTATTAATACCAAATATATATAAATATATGAATAATCGTAGCATTGACGGGTTTCAAATAAATTATGTTCTTCATTAGAATTCAGAGGACAGCAAGACTTAAATTTCTCTTGGGCTTTTAATATACCAAAGTATTCTATAAACCTTGATAATAACTATCAAAGCAAAGATTTCACTGGAAAAAGTAAACAGATAAGGAAGAACTTATTCAAGGTTATTGCAATTAGAGGGAGACCAGAGTGTGTTCTGAACTCAACTCCACAGAAAAAAGGGCAGGAGAGTTTTTAAGAGCTGGGGTGGAGGGAATTGTAAGGCTATCTATGTTTGCTAATTGGCCTTATCCAGATATCTCATGACAGGCGGAAGTTTTACAAATTGAAGCAAGGCTGTCACAAGAGTTTGGCTCCTTACCCTCCCAGAGAAACTGGCACAGGGGAACACTATATTGATCGATATTTACATTTCAAAGTGATGGCTCCTGGGTCTTTGAAAAATACATCCCTGGATTGTAAAACCAGCAAGAAACTTTTCGAAAGTATTTACATACACTTCAAGGCACAAAGAAAGACAAGTTTTCTCAAGTAAATAGTTTAAGAAATGGAAGAGGAGGGACCTCTGTGGTCAGGCCATTTGGAATCTGGAAGAGCTGCTATGAGAAAAGGTCAGGAACCTAACAGCAGCAAGAAGTCTGCCTGGCATTTAGTCAAGCTGATAGAAATGTTAAGGTCTTCTTGGACTTTATCTCTTGCAGTTAGTTTAAAATCCATGGCATTGTTGATTTTAATATTCTGGCAAATTCTTTTGTGGGTAAATAGAAAAGACAGCAATCTTATTAAATCCTAAGCCAAAGTGACCTCAAATATTTGTAAGATTTTGAATGCTAAAGAGACAAGATGAAATGCCATCATTATCATATGCATAAAGTCTTCTATTTTATGCTTATTGTTTCGTGTCCATGGATATATCATCTGCCTTGAAGCCTGAAGAGTTTTTAACTTGTTTTGCTGTTAATAATTTACTTAACAGGAAGAAATATTTCATGTATTTTATTGCAATTGTATGATAAGATATTTAAAATAGAATGTGAGTAGCTGGGTAGTTCAAATATTAGAGAAAAGTGCAAAGCAACATGCGCCACGTAGCCAATGTTACTTCCTTGGGTCTCTGGCCTCCAATTAAGAATCTATCATAAATTTCTTCACTTTAGACATTTTCATAAAGTATCTGAGAGAGATGAGTTAGATGATACAAATAAGTTACCACTAGACAAAGCTATAAAGTATTCAATATTTGATTTGTGTGTTTTGCCTTTCATTGTATTTTGTCCACTTTCCTCCTTACCGTCATTCTTCTTTCTTAAATGTGTGTGTGTGTGTGCATGTGAATCAATTATGCAGCACATCTGCCAATCTTTTCATGGCAACGATTCTTTTTTTTTTTTTTTTTTCTGCTTTACGAGGGCCTCTCACTGTTGTGGCCTCTCCTGTTGTGGAGCACAGGCTCCGGACGCGCAGGCTCAGCGGCCATGGCTCACGGGCCCAGCCGCTCCGCGGCATGTGGGATCTTCCCGGACCCAGGCACGAACCCGTATCCCCTGCATCGGCAGGCGGGCTCTCAACCACTGCGCCACCAGGGAAGCCCTTGGCAATGATTCTTAAGAGAACTCCTCAAAAATGTGTAAGAATCACTTGAGAAGTCTTCTCCCTAGTTATAGTTCTCTGTCCTTTCATTTTTCTAATATTCATTTCAGAATGCTTAATTCCCATTTGAAAATCACTTGCATAATGGGAACTGTGAAATATTTCTCAAGTTTGTCAGAGTGGTGAAAAGAATTTTGGGGACCACTATGGTAACTTATTAATTAGTAATCAAACACTACTTACAATAGCTCTCTTTTTTCATTTCAGTATAACAATAGAATGTTTTCTTCAAGGATATAGAGAATTTAATACTATATTATTCTGGCTTTTTTAATAAATAAGAGATTTTTAAAATTTAGAAATATGCACTTACCTTAGAAGGTAGCTTAGAGTTATAAATACAAGTGTAAATGTGGAAAGTAAGCTTGAAATTAAGTATGGAAAGTGAATTAGTATAAGCAAAATCTTTCTAAAAGTCACGTAAGTCAACTATAAAGAACCCTATTAATTAGGTTCTACAGTTAGTTTATCTCCTAGCATTCTTAAAATGATTAGAGGTAAAATTAGTAAGCAAGTGATATGAAAAATCTGTATCGTACATGTGAACACTCTACATTATACACTGCATTGTGAGATGCTCAAACCATTACAGGTCTTGCTGCTGTTGAATTTAACCAATAGAAAGCAGTTTTCTGTCTTCCTTCTCATGCCTACTCACTAGCATAAGCTCATTGAGTAATTTACATGTCAACCTGTCCACCCTATTTAAATATCTCTCTCCTCTACACTCTATTTAGATCTTCTTCTCTCTCTCTCTCCCTCTCTTTCTAATACATATAATCATAGTCACCTAAATTAAACACACCTATGATAAATGTCACTGTTGGCTTTCTAAATTTCTTTTGTGTCATCATACACATGAGAAATCTATATACTAATTTACTGAAGTAAATTTGAAAATTTAATTGATATTTAGGTAAATTTATGAATAATGAAAAGTTACTCTTATTTGCTATAAAATATGTAAAACTTACAAATGATATTATCATGCTATTGATGCACTAGAGGCTTTACTAAATGTCAAATCGTTTATCCTGTATAAAATAATTACCTTGATGAAAAACAAGCAAAAACAAAATATTTCCTGATAAGTTGCTCAAGATTTATATTTAACAAGAAAAACTCCTAATATTAGTAATTTTCAGCCCAGTTTCCTCAAACTGAAAGAGGAATTGATACAAATAATAATGGGTGACACACAGATGTGGTAATATATTCCCTAGAAAATCTCACTGACTTTCAAATAATTAAAAAACAAATTTTCCTTGTCACTCATTTTTTGTTCGGCCCATATAAGAATTATGAGATGATGATGAGTAAGTCTAAATTAATTTCTATGAATGTGACTATATACTTTATTAATTCACTTATTAGAGAAGCAGATATCTATTGAGGTCCTCCCTATCTTAAGCAATATGACGGGTGCTGATGTAGAGTAATGAAAGACAAATAATATGACATTAAATAATTTTTAAATTTATGATATTCAGTTGTCTTTAGGTATATCTAAATAAAGTCTCAATCAATTTACAGTTTTTGAGAAATATAAAAAGAGTAAAAGCAGTAAAACTACTTCTAAATTTTTAAGTAGATTAAGTACATCAGGTAAAATTAGTCCTGTGATTTTTGAAAGCCTAAATATAGTCTTTGATTCTGACATTTATATTGCAATCAATACAATATATGCTCTCCTATGGCAATATCTACATTAAAATATTTGTAGAAGTATGAATAAAATATCATAGATAAAATCTGTAATCTCTATTATAAAGCTGAGTCACAAATGTGTTAAAGAGTTTGATAGAAACCTTCAAGACGGTGGAGGAGTAAGACGTGGAGATCACCTTCCTCCCCACAAATACATCAGAAACACATCTACATGTGGAACAACTCCTACAGAACACCTACTGAATGCTGGCAGAAAACCTCAGACTCTCCAAAAGGCAAGAAACTCCCCACGTACCTGGGTAGGGCAAAAGAAAACAGAAAAAGAATAGGGATGGGACCTGAACGACTGGGAGGAAACGTTTCCACACGCTAGGAAGCCACTTCACTGGTGGAGATGGGGGTGGGGGTGGGGAAGGGGGAAACTTCAGAGCCACGGAGGAGAGCGCAGCAACAGGGGTGCAGAGGACAAAGCGGAGAGATTCCTGCACAGAGGATTGGTGCCGACAAACAGCACCCACCAGCCCAAGAAGCTTATCTGCTTATCTGCCGGCCGGGACGGGTGGGGGCTGGGAGCTGAGGCTCAGGCTTCCGAGGTCAGATCTCAGTGGGGTTGGCTGCATAAACACAGCCTGAAGGGGGCTACTGCACCACAGCTAGCCTGGAGGGTGTCTGGGAAAAAGTCTGGACCTGTCTAAGAGGCAAGAGACAATTGTTTTGGGTTGCAAGAGGAGAGGGGATTCAGAGCACCGCCTAAACAAGCTCCAGAGATGGGCGTGAGCCACGGCTATCAGCACAGACACCAGAGATGGGCAGGAAATCCTAAGACTGCTGCTGCAGCCACCAAGAAGACTGTGTGCAAGCACAGGTCACTATCCACAACTCCTGTCCCGGGACACTGTGCAGCCCGCCTCTGCCAGGGTCCTGTGATACAGGAACAATTTCGCCTGGAGAACAAACGGCACACCTCAGCCAGTTGCAAGGTCACGCTGGTCTCTGCCACCACAGGCTCACTCTGCATTCCATCCCCTCCCTGCCCCCGGTCTGAGTGAGCCAGAGCCCCCTAATCAGCTGCTGCTTTAACCCCGTCATGGCTGAGCGAGGGAGAGACACCCTCATGAGACCTACATACAGAGGTGGAGCCAAAACCAAAGCTGAACTCCAGGAGCTGTGCGAACAAAGAAGAGAAAGAGAAATCTCTCCCAGCAGCTTCAGGAGCAGCAGGTTAAATCTCCACAATCAAATTGTTGTACCCTGCATCTGTGGAATACCAGAACAGACTAGGAATCAACCCAAAATTGAGGCAGTGGAATTTGGGAGCAACGATATTATATTTTCTTCCTTCTCTTTTTGTGAGTGTGTATGTGTATGCTCCTTTGTGTGATTTTGTCTGTATAGCTTTGTGTTTACCATTGGTTCTGTGTTCTATCTGTCTGTTTTTTGTCATTATTGTTATTTTTTGTTTTGTTATTTTTTTGTATAGTTTTTAACACTGGTTATAATTTGTGGATTTGTTTTTTGGTTTGGTTGCTCTCTTCTTTCTTTTTTATTTTTAATAATTTTATTTATTATTTATTTTTAAAAATTTATTTTATTTTATTCTTCCTTTCTTTCTCCCTTTTCTTCTGAGCTGTGTGGCTGACTGGGTCTTGGTGCTCCAGCTGGGTGTCAGGCCTGTGCCTCTGATGTGGGAGAGAGAGCATTGGTTCACAAAACACCTCCCACTCCACGTAATATCAACCGGCAAAACCTCTCCCAGAAATCTCCATTTTAATGTTAAGACCCAACTCCAATCAACGAACAGTAAGATAAAGGGCTGGACACCCTAAGCCAAAAAACTAGAAAGACAGAAACACAACCCCACCATTAGTAGAAAGTCTGCCTAAATTCATAATAAGGTCACAGACACCCTAAAACACACCAGTGGATGTGGTCCTGCCCACCAGAAAGACAAGATCCAACCTCATCCAACTGAACACTGGCACTAGTCTCCTCCACCAGGAAGCCTACACAACCCACTGAACCAACATTAGCCACTGGGGGCAGACACCAAAAACAACAGGAACTATGGACCTGAAGCCTGTGGAAAGGAGACCCCCAAACACAGTAAATTAAGCAAAATAGGAAGACAGAGAAACCCACAGCAGATGAAGGAGCAAGGTAAAAAACCACCAGACCAAACAAATGAAGAGGAAATAGGCAGGATACCTGAAAAAGATTTCAGAGTAATGTTAGTAAAGATGATCTAAAATCTTGGAAATAGAAAGCAGAAAATACAAAAAATGTTTAAAAAAGGCCTAGAAGAACTAAAGAACAAACATACAATAATGACCAACAAAATAAATGAAATTTAAAATTCTCTAAGATGAACCACTAACAGAATAACTGAGGCAGAAGAACAGATAAGTGACTTTGAAGATAAAATAGTGGAAATAACTACTGCAGCTCAGAATAAAGAAAAAAAATGAAAAGAATTGAGGATGGTCTTAGAAACTTCTGGGAAACATTAAACACACCTACGTTCGAAATATAGGGGTCCCAGAAAAAGAAGAGAAAAAGAAAGGGACTGAGAAAATATTTGAAGAGATTATAGTTGAAAACTTCCCTAAAATGGGAAAGGAAATAGTTATTCAAGTCCAGGAAGCACAGAGAGTCCCACACAGGATAAATCCAAGGGGAAACACGCCACGACACCTATTAATCAAACTATCAAAAATTAAATACAAAGAACAAATATTAAAAGCAGCAAGGGAAAAACAACAAATAACACATAAGGGAAAACCCATAAGGTTAACAGCTGACCTTTCAGCAGAAACTCTGCAAACCAGAAGGGAGTGGCAGGACAAATTTAAAGTGATGAAGGAGAAAAACCTACAACCAAGATTACTCTACCCAGCAAGGATCTCATTCAGATTTGACAGAGAAATTAAAACCTTCACAGACAAGCAAAAGCTAAGGAAATTCATCACCACCAAACCAGCATTACCACAAATGCTGAAGGAACTTCTCTAAGCAGGAAACACAAGAGAAGGAAAAGACCTACAATAACAAACCCAAAACAATTAAGAAAATGGAAATAGGAACATGCATATTGATAACTACTTAAAAGTAAATGGATTAAATGCTCCAACAAAAAGACAGACTGGCTGAATGGAAACACAAAGAAGACCCATATATATGCTGTCTAGAAGAGGCCCACTTCAGACCTAGGGACACATACAGACTGAAAGTGAGGGGATGGAAAAGGATATTCCATGGAAATGGAAATCAAAAAAATCTGGAGTAACAATTCTCATATCAGACAAAATAGACTTTAAAATAAAAACTATTACAAGAGATAAAGAAGGATGCTACATAATGATCAAGGGATCAATCCAAGAAGAAGATATAACCATTGTAAATATCTATGCACCCAACATAGGAGCACCTCAGTACACAAGGCAAATACAAACAGCCATAAAAGGGGAAATTGACAGTAACACAATAAGAGTAGGGGATATTGACACCCCATTTACACCAATGGACAGACCTTTCAAATTGAAAATAAATAAGGAAAAACAAGCTTTAAATGATACATTAAATAAGATGGACTTAATTGATATTTATAGGACATTCCATCCAAAAGAAACAGAATACACATGCTTCTCAAGTGCTAGATCATATCTTGGGTCACAAATCAAGCCTTGGTAAATTTAAGAAAATTGAAATTGTGTCAAGTATCTTTTCCGACCACAACGCTATGAGACTAGATATCAATTATACGAAAAATATCTGTAAAAAATACAAACACATGGGGACTAAACAATACACTACTTAATAAGGGAGGGATTACAGAAGAAATCAAAGAGGAAATCAAAAAATACCTAGAAAAAAATAACAATGAAAACACAATGACCAAAAACCTATGGGATGTTGCAAAAACAGTTCTTAGAGGGAAGTTTAGAGCAATACAATCCTACCTCAAGAAACAAGAAACATCTCAAATAAACAACCTAAACTTACACCTAAAGGAGTTACAGAAAGAACAAAAAAAAAAAATCCCCCGAAATTAGCAGAAGGAAAGAAATCATAAAAATCAGATGAGAAATAAATAAAAAAGAAAACAAAATACCCCTAAAAGCCAAAGCAATCTTGTGAAAGAAAAACGGAGCTGGAGGAATCCGGCTCTCTGTCTTCAGACTATACTACAAAGCTACAGTAATCTAGACAGTATGGTACTGGCATAAAAACAGAAATACTGGTCAATGGAACAGGATAGAAAGCCCAGAGATAAACCCAGGCACATATGGTCACCTTATCTTTGATAAAGGAGGGAAAGATATACAGTGGAGAAAAGAGAGCCTCTTCAATAAGTGGTGCTGGGAAAACTGGACAGTACATGTAAAAGTATGAAATTAGAACACTACCTAACACCACACACAAAAATAAACTCAAAATGGATTAAAGACTTAAATGTAAGGCCAGACACTATCAAACTCTTAGAGGAAAACATAGGCAGAACACTCTATGACATAAATCACAGCAAGATCCTTTTTGACCCACCTCCTAGAGAAATGGAAATAAAAACAAAAATAAACAAATGGGACCTAATGAAACTTAAAAGCTTTTGCACAGCAAAGGATACCATAAAAAACAAACAACCCAATCAAAAAATGGGCAGAAGACCTAAATAGACATTTCTCCAAAGAAAATATAAAGATTTCCAGCAAATACATGAAAGAATGCTCAACATCGCTAATCATTAGAGAAATGCAAGTTAAAACTACAATGAGGTATCACTTCACACCAGTCAGAATGGCCATTATCAAAAAATCTACAAACAGTAAATGCTGGAGAGGGTGTGGAGAAAAGGGAACCCTCTTGTACGGTTGCTTGGAATATAAATTGACACAGCCATTATGGAGAACAGTATGGAGGTTCCTTAAAAAACTAAAAATAGAACTATGATATGACCCAGCAATCCCACTACTGGGCATATACCTGAGAAAAACTTACTTCAAAAAGAGTCATGTACCACATTGTTCATTGCAGCACTCTTTACAATAGCCAAGACATGGAACCAACCTAAGTGTCCATCAACAGATGAATGGATAAAGAATATGTAGCACTTATATACAATGGAATATTGCTCAGCCATAAAAAGAAACAAAATTGAGATATTTGTAGTGATTTGGATGGACCTAGGGTCTGTCATACAGAGTGAAGTAAGTCAGAAAGAGAAAAGCAAATATGGTATGCTAGCACATATATATGGAATCAAAAAAAAAAAAAAGTTAAGAAGAACGTAGGGGCAAGCCAGGAATAAAGACACAGATGTAGAGAATTGACTTGAGGACACAGGGAGGGGAAAGGTAAGCTGAGACAAAGTGAGAGAGTGCCATGGACTTATATATACTACCAAATGTAAAATGATAGCTAGTGGGAAGCAGCCACAGAGCACATAGAGATCAGCTCAGTGCTTTGTGACCACCTAGAGGGGTGGGATAGGGAGTATTTGTAGTGATTTGGATGGACCTAGGGTCTGTCATACAGAGTGAAGTAAGTCAGAAAGAGAAAAGCAAATATGGTATGCTAGCACATATATATGGAATCAAAAAAAAAAAAAAGTTAAGAAGAACGTAGGGGCAAGCCAGGAATAAAGACACAGATGTAGAGAATTGACTTGAGGACACAGGGAGGGGAAAGGTAAGCTGAGACAAAGTGAGAGAGTGCCATGGACTTATATATACTACCAAATGTAAAATGATAGCTAGTGGGAAGCAGCCACAGAGCACATAGAGATCAGCTCAGTGCTTTGTGACCACCTAGAGGGGTGGGATAGGGAGGGTGGGAGGGAGGCACAAGAGGGAGGAGATATGGGGATATGTTTATATGTATAGCTGATTCACTTTGTTATAAAGCAGAAACTAACACAGCATTGTAAAGCAATTATACTCCAATAAAGATGTTTAAAAAAAAGTTTGATAACTTGAGATGAATAACTAGATAAGCTTTCTGCTCTACAAAGTGAATATATTTATGTTCCTTTATATTCAAGGAAGTAAATGCATAAATAATATATTGAAACCTTGCAAGCGGACTCTTGCCCTGAGGCTGTAATAAAATATATAAGACTTCTCTTTGGAAAAGAGAAAATTCTTCCATCTCCATATACAACAGCAAGGACTCCCCTTTCCAGTGATACTTCTATAAATGTAGATAAAAGTGCTCTTCCTTAATTAACAGTTATAAAAAATAAACATTCATATAAATTAAGCTACACATTTTTTTCTTTTTTCTCTTTACTCAGAGGAAGAATGCAGTTAAAACAGACAAATATATTTTCAGTATGAGTGAAGCTTTACATCTCCCTTGCTAGTTGCATCACCCCCAATTATATTTTTGCCACAAATAGGTGAAGCTTGTACTTGCCAATCTCTTTAGTGATATCTCCCGGAGAGAGCAATCACAGTCATCCTCACTAATTGCCACTGAACTGTGACTTGGTCAAGCTGCTCCATTGCACATTTCTGTAAGTTTACTCTTTGTTTGCAAAGGACTAAGAAAGTTTTGTGAATTTTTGTTTGTTTGTTTTGCACTGTGCTACCATGAATATAATAAAAAATAAATACTTTTTCTCCTCTCTTAACATTGAGAAGTGGCAGTTTAACTGAATACATTTGATTTATACAGGTGACAGTGGCACAGGTATGAATTCTGTATTCATTCACTTACAATACTTTTATGAATTTCTAAGTCCCTTCAAAATTAGACAAAAAAAAAAAGAAGAAAGGGAAGGGAGGAAAGGGAAGAGA
This sequence comes from Physeter macrocephalus, assembly GCF_002837175.3. Lineage (NCBI taxonomy): Eukaryota > Metazoa > Chordata > Mammalia > Artiodactyla > Physeteridae > Physeter > Physeter macrocephalus. The sequence continues at coordinate 36,346,174 of NC_041226.1, read as the reverse complement.
AGGGGAAGAAAGGGAAGGAAAGGATAGAAAAGAAAAGAAAAGAGAAGATGGTGGTGTGGGAAGACACCAAGTTAGTGTCTCTCAACAACTAAGGCACCTGCCAGCCGCTGGCAGGAGACTCGGACACCCAAAGAGATGGGAGGAATCCCCAAGTGAACCGATAGGACGTAGGGGGACTGAGGGGGCAGGAGAAGTGGAGGCCAGACAGGATGAGCACTCCTGTGGCTGGGAGATCAGGAGAGGCTATCAGGAGGGGCTCTCCAGGAGGAGCAGGAGAGGAGGAGAGGGTGTTTGCCCCACCCACTCAGGCTCCTGTAACAAGCTGAGCTCCCAGGTTTTGTCCTCCAACATCTGAGACCAGGGGTTGGGTGCATACCTGGACCCCTTCTGTTCCACTGAGCCAGAGTCCCACCACCCACAGCCAACAGGGCCTTTTCCAGCCCTGTGGGTCATAAGCATAAGCCCTGCACACAACCCAAACCTTGCCCATCCTTAGGCATGGCCCAGCACAGCCAAGGCCTTTTCCCTCTTTTCTTTTTTTCCCTCCTCCTTTTTTTTACTATTTTGATACTGTTGTACATTCCAGTTGTTGATTCTTCTATACTTATTATTATATTCTTTCTAGCATATCTGTTAATTTCCTAGTGTAATTTTATATTTTGCTTTGCTATTGTTCTCTATCTTTTTAAATTTTTTTTGGCCACCACATGTAGCTTGCGGGATCTTGGTTCATGAGCCAGGGGTCAGGCTGAAGCTCCGCTGGTGGGACCTCCAAGTCCGAACCACTGGACTAACAGAGAACCTCAGACCCCACTGAATATTCATCAGATTGAAATCTCACGGAGGTCTTCATCAGCACCAAGACCAATCTCTACCCAACAGCCTACAGACTCCAGTGTTGGAAGCCTCAGGCCAAACAATGAGTAAGATAGGAACACAATCCAACTCATTAAAAAAAAAAAAAAAAAAACTAGAGATGGCAAAAAAATATGTCACAAATGAAGGAGCAAGGTAAAAACTTACAAGACCAAATAAATGAAGAGGAAATAGGCAATATACCTGAAAAAGAATTCAGAGTATTGATAGTAAAGATGATCCAGAATCTCAGAAATAGAAGGAGGTATGGATTAAAAAAATACAAGAAATGTTTATAAAGATCTAGAAGAACTAAAGAAAAACAAAATAGAGATGAATAACACAATAACTGAAATGAAAAATACACTAGAAGGAATAAATATAGAATAACTGAGGCAGAAGAAAGAATAAATGAGCTGGAAGACAAAATGGTGGAAATAACTGCTGAGGAGCAGAATAAATAAAAAGAATGAAAAGTATTGAAGACAATCTCAGAGACCTCTGGGACAACATTAAATCCCCCAACATTCAAGTTATAGGGGTCCCAGAAGAAGAGAAAGAGAAAGGGTCTGAGAAAATATTTGAAGAGATTATAGTCAAAAACTTCCCTAACATGGGAAAGGAAATAGTCACTCAAGTCCAGGACGCACAGAGAGTCCCATACAGTATAAACCCAAGGAAAAACACACCAAGACACATATTAATCAAACTAACAAAAATTAAATACAAAGAAATAATATTAACAGCATCAAGGGCAAAACAAAAATGACACACAAAGGAATCCGAATAAGGATATCAGCTGATTTTTCAGCAGAAATTCTGCAGGCCAGAAAGGAGTGGCAGGACATAATTAAAGTGATGAAAGAGAAAAATCTGCAACCAAGATTACTCTACCCAGCAAGGATCTCATTCAGATTCGATGTAGAAATCAAAAGATTTTCAAACAAACAAAAGTTAAGTGAATTCAGCACCACCAAACAAGCTTTACAACAAATGCTAAAGAAACTTCTCTAGGCGGGAAACACAAGAAAATAAACAGACCCACAAAAACAAACCCAAAACAATTATGAAAATGGTAATAGGAACATACATATCAATAATAACCTTGAACATAAATGGATTAAATGCCCCAACCAAAAGACACAGACTGGCTGAATGTTTACAAAAACAAGACCCATATATATCCTGCCTACAAGAGACACACTCCTAGGGACACATAAAGACTGAAAGTAAAAGGATGGAAAAAGATATTCTATGCAAAAGGAAATCAAAAGAAAGCTGGAATAGCAATACTCATATCAGATAAGATAGACTTCAAAATAAAGACTGTTGCAAGATATAAGGAGGGACACTACATAATGATCAAAGGATCCATTCAAGAAGAAGATATAACAATTATAAATGTTTATGCACCCAACATCGGTGTACCTCACTACATAAGGCAAATGCTAACAACCATGAAAGGAGATATTGACAGTAACACAATAATAGTAGGGGACTTTAACACCACACTTACAGCAATGGACAGATGATCCAAACAGAAAATAAATAAGGAAACACAAGCTTTAAATGACACAATAGACCAGATAGATTTAATTGATATTTATAGAACATTCTACCCAAACGTGGCAGAATACACTTTCTTCTCAAGTGCACACAGAACGTTCTCCAGGATAGATCACATCTTGGGTCACAAATCAAGCCCTGGAAAATTTAAGAAAATTGAAATCATATCAAACACCTTTACTGACCACAATGCTATGAGATTGGAAATCAATTACAGGGAAAAAACTGTAAAAAACACAAATATATTGAGGCTAAACAATGCACTACTAAATAACCAAGATATCACTGAAGAAATCAAAGAAGAAATAAAAATATACATAGAAACAAATGACAACAAAAACATGAAGACCCAAAACCTATGGGATGCAGCAAAAGCAGTTCTAACAGGGAAGTTTATAGCAATTCAATCTCACCTCAAGAAACAAGAAAAATCTCAAATAAACAATCTAACACTACACTTAAAACAACTAGAGAAAGAAGAACAAGGAAAACCCAAATTTAGCAGAAGGAAAGAAATCATAAAGAGCAGATCAGAAATAAATGAAAAAGATATGAAGAAAACAGTAGCAGAGATCAATAAAACTAAAAGCTGGTTCTTTGAGAAGAAAATCAAAATTAATAAACCCTTAGCCAGACTCATCAGGAAAAAAGGGAGAGGACACAACTCAATAAAATTAGAAATGGAAAAGGATAAATCACAACTGACACCACAGAAATACAAAGGATTATAAGAGACTATTACAAGCAACTATATGCCAATAAAATGGACAACCATGAAGAAATGGACAAATTCTTGGAAAGGTACAATTTTCCAAGACTGAAGCAGGAAAAATTAGAAAATATAAACAGACCTATCACAAGTAATGAAATTAAACTGTAATTAAAAATCTTCCAACAAACAATAGACCAGGACCAGATGGCTTCACAGACAAATTCTATCAAACATTTAGAGAAGACCTAACATCCATTCTTCTCAAACTATTCCAAAAAAATTGCAGAAGGAGAAACACTCCCAAATTCATTCTACGAAGCCACCAATGGGCATAGAGGGAACTGACCTCCACCTACTAAAGGCCATATATGACAAACCCACAGCAAACATAATACTCAATGGTGAAAAACTGAAAGCATTTCCTCTAAGATCAGGAACAAGCAAGGATGTCCATTCTCACTGATCTTATTCAGCATAGTTTTGGAAGGCGTAGCCATGGTAAGCAGAGAAGAAAAAGGTATAAAAGGAATACAAATTGGAAAAGAAAAAGTAAAACTGTCACTGTTTTCAAATGACATGATACTATACATAGAAAATCCTAAAGATGCCACTAGAAAACTACTAGAAGTAATCATTGAATTTGGAAAGGTTGCAGGGTACAAAATTAATGCACATAAATCTCTGGCATCCCTATACACCAAGAAGTAAAAATCAGGAAGAGAAATTAAGGAAACATTTACCATTGCAACAAAAAGAATAAAATACCTAGGAATAAACCTGCCTAAGGAGGTGAAAGACTTGTACTCAGAAAATTATAAAACACTGATGAAAGAAATCAAAGATGACATAAACAGATGAAGAAATATACTATGTTCCTGTATTGGAAGAATCAATTTTGTGAAAATGACTATACTTCCCAAAGCAATCTACAGATTCAATGCAATCCCTATCAAACTACCAATGGCATTCTTCACGGAATTAGAACAAAAAATTTTACAATTCGTGTGGAAAAACAAAAGACCCCAAGTAGTCAAAGCAATCTTGAGAAAGACAAACAGAGCTGGAGGAATTAGTCTTCCTGACTTCAAACTATACCACAAAGCTTCAGCAATCAAGACAGTATGGTACTGGCAAAATATATATATATATATATATAGATCAATGGAACAGGATAGAATGCCCAGAGATAAACCCACACACATATAGTCACCTAATTTACGACAAAGGAGGCAAGTACATACAATGGAGAAAAGACAGCTTCTTCAATAAATGGTGCTGGGAAAACTGGACAGCTACATGTAAAAGTATGAAATTAGAACACTCCCTAACACCATACACAAAAATAAAGTCCACATGGATTAAAGACCTAAATGTAAGGCCAGACACTATCAAACTCTTAGAGGAAAACATAGAAAAACACTCTTGGCCATAATCCACAGCAAGATCTTTTTTGACCTACCTCCTAGAGTAACAGAAATAAAAACAAAAAAGAAACAAATGGGACTTAATTAAACTAAAAAGCTTTTGCACAGCAAGGGTAACCATAAACAAGACAAAAAACAACCCTCAGAATGGGAGAAAATATTTGCAAATGAAACAACAGAAAAAGGGTTAATCTCCAAAATATACAAACAGCCCATGCACCTCAATATCAAATAAAACAAACAATCCAATTTAAAAATGGGTGGAAAACCTAAATATACAATTCCCCCAAGAAAACATACAGATGGCCAAGAGGCACATGAAAAGAGGCTCAACATCACTAACTATTAGAGAAATGTAAATCAAAACTACACTGGGGTATCACCTCACACCGGTCAGAATAGCCATTGTCAAAAAATCTAGAAACAATTAGTGCTGGAAAGCGTGTGGTGAAAAGGGAACCCTCCTGCACTATTGGTGGAAATGTAAATTGATACAACCATTATGGAAAACTGTATGGAAGTGTCTTAAAAAACTAAAACTAGAACTAGTCTATGACCCAGCAATCCCACTACTGGGCATATAACCGGAGACAACCATAATTCAAAAAGAGACATGTACCACAATGTTCATTGCAGCACTATTTACAATAGCTAAGACATGGAACCAACCTAAATGTCCATCAACAGATGAATGGATAAAGAAGATATGGCACATATATACAATGGAATATTACTCAGCCATAAAAATAAATGAAATTGAGTTATTAGTAGTGAGGTGGATGGACCTAGTGTCTGCCATACAGAGTGAAGTTAAGTCAGAAAGAGAAAAACAAATACTATATGCTAATGCGTATATATGAAATCTAAAAAAAAAAAAAAGAAATGAACCTAGTTGCAGGGCAGGAATAAAGATATAGACATAGAGAATGGACTAGAGGACATGGGGTGGGGGGGGAGCTGGGACAAAGTGATAGTAGCATCAACATATATACACTACCGAATGTAAAATAATTAGCTAGTGGGAAGCAGCAGCATAGCACAGGGAGATCAGCTTGGTGCTTTGAGATGACCTATAGGGATGGGATAGGGAGTTTGTGAGGGAGGCTCAAGAGGGAGGGAATATGGGGACATATGTATGCATATGGCTGATTCACTGTGACATATAACAGAAACTAACACAGTACTGTGAAGCAATTATACTCCAATAAATATCTATTAAAAAATATTAGCAAAGTTTATTGTACGTTAGTTATACCTGAATAAAGCTAGAGAAAAACAGGCATGACAAAAATTAAAACAGAGCCTGGATAAAACTGAAATAACTTCAAGAGGACTGATTTAAAAAGCAAAGGACAGCAAGAATAAAAAATATTAGAAAAGAAAAAATAAAGAAAAGAAAAAGAAACTAAGTAGGACTCATGGAGACTGTAGAACTCACAGTAAAGCTGTGGATTTTTTCGATTATTGTGCTTCTAAAATCTATTTATTACATTTAACTTCATTTTGAGTGTTGACAAGGATGAATTAATTTTGATTTATTAAAAAAATAGCAAAACATGATGGAATCTGAACATGTCTAAAAGGTGACATTTACTCATAATTTATTTACCAAAACAAGCTTAAATTTCAAATTATGTTCATATCTATTTGCCATAGCAATTCACATATATTTGTATTTAAATCAAATGTGAATATTTTCTATTATTAGAATCCCTTTCTCATTAAAGTTTTGAGGTGTTATGAATATTATTATTATTCCTAATTAATCATTAGATTATGAGATTACCTCTAGAGTTGATAGCATCTTTTTCACTGTAAAGAGGGGCATTCTATATGTCTCCTTAATCTGTTTTAATTTAATGGATTGATGTATATACTGGTTATAATTCAATGAGTTTATCTCCTTCCATCATCCTTTATAGTCCTAGAATTAGTGCACTGATTGGCACATAGAAAGAGATCAATGAGTGTATACTAAATTGAATATAAAGCAGTGACTTTGGAATGTAGAACTGACTTTCAAGAAGCTGTGAACTTTAGTGAAAAATCATTGCATTCAAAATGCATTCATTATTCATAGTACTTTGATACTATTGCAATAAAAAATTTTAAATGCTTTATATCTAATATATGTTTTTTTGTGCAATATGTTAGTTTTATTAATTCCACTTACTCTTCTCTTCAGTTGGTTTATCAGAGATACAACTTAAATTCTGGAGAGAGAGGCTCAGCCTCCCACAGTCAAACAGTTAGGCCCAGTAATGCCTTCTACATGTTCAGTGAGTTGCAAGGTCATTCATATATTAGACACTTTCTATCATTGCCTGGATAAGTTGATTTATTTTCTATAAAGGTTACATTTAGAATGTTATGATAACATCTTAAATACATACCCTAGATTGAGATTTAATCTTCACTCTGTCTACCATTTCCCTGACAATATGAATGTACGGAGTATGTAAACACATATTTATACATATTCTAACTCACAACTATAAACCATGATATTTGGATAACCCATAAAGAAGTTAATTTTTTTATATAAATAAAAAAGCCTCTATTTTCTAACCACACTAAATTTTCAGTTTCCTAAAATTCCCACTGTAATTACTGTGGTCCTATATTTCTACCTCCCTCTCATGGTGACTTCTACAGCCACCTCTTTGCCTCTCTGCCTCTGGTATCATTTACAATCATTTATTTTTAATCTGAAGTTAACCCTGCCTGCAAACTGGGCACTTCTAACAATGTCAATCTGTTTATATTGCAGTTCTATTTAAATCCCTCCATGGTTCACTTTTCCATATAGAAAGCTCTGAACATAATACAAAATGCTCACATTGTTCTAGCTGTGGTCTCTCTTTCTAGTTTTTTCCCCATTTTCCTATTCCTGAGTCACAAAATTCCCTGTCACATATCACATACCTTTATACATCTGTCATTCATAAACTTCCTTCCTTCTAAAGCCCACCTCTTCCTTATGATCTCTTCTGAATCATCCTTTGAATCATCTAAAAAGCCATCTTTCCATGAAGAACACATGTGTTACAGACTGAATGGATGATCCCTACTTTCACACAATTCATTTACAGACCTGTGCTATAGCATTTTCCATAGTAAAATGAACAACTGTGTGTTAATATGTCTGTCTTCTTCAGTGGATCATGTAGTGTGAACAATGAGAGGCTTGAAATTGAGCCATATTCATCCTATTATCTTTAGATTCCACCACGCACTCTGGCCCATGGTAAGTTACATGTTATAATGGTTGATTTAGTTAAACATACAAGCTACGTAAATATTAAAATTTAATTTAGATATATCATGAACTAGGATAATAACTAAATAATAATACAAAGACTATGAGCATCATATTAATCTAGATTTTTAAGATAGTATTTTTCACCTTTTTTCTTTTTAAGAAAATTGCATTCTTCATAATTCTCCATCTATTTCTCATGCTGTTCTTTCTTCTCGTATCACAAGTTATTTTTTTCTCTTCTCCCTTTACTTCCTTCCACTCCTGTTTCCTCTTCTTCTAATAATAATAATAAAAGTATTCCCATAAATCTATTTCCTTGCATTCTTCTCTTCCAGCACTCTTTTCAATTGTTATCAGCTCCTAGACTTTAAAACATCGAAATTTATCAACTCACAAAATGATTTATTAAGCCTTATGTTTCTCCTAATTCTAAGCTCCCATTGACTACAAACTAAATATTATACTGGTAACTCAGACTCAAAATACTGACACTTATATTCATTATATTCTCAAAAAATGTTATAGTGAAACTTAAGAACCAGGTAATGAAATGCTGTAATAAAATCCTGACTCTACCCTTTATTAGCTCTACAATCTGGGGAAAAGTGTCTATCTTTTATGTGCCTTGAAGTTCTTTCCTGTAAAATGAGCATAATACAGTTATTTATTAGTCTTATATTAAAGATTCAATGAAGCCAAGTCTGTAAAACTCTTAGCTTAAAACTAATACAAGAATAGATCTTAATAAATGACAGGTAATATTATTGAAAGTGCTGATTGCTAATTTCTATTAATGGTATCTCCCTTCTTTTAGGCATTGATTTTTTTAAGTTTTCATGGGCTCTTTTCTTTTCCTGCTGCATATATCGAGTACTTGACAAGTCCTATTGATTCTGTACTAGTAATATATTGTTCATGTATGCTCATTTTTCATTTTCCAAATTAATCATTCTATTTCAATCATCTGTTTGTTTTTTTCCTGAACTACTCATGATCTCTCACCCCTTTCCTGTCCTGCATGCTACCCAGGTGAAAATTTTCGAACTTAACACTATCAGTGCTAATTTTTTGTTCTAAACTAGTCAATGGTTCCACATCTACTGAGTCATTTCTAAACTCAGCTGCTCATTTTGAACCCTTCAATTTTTAGCCACAACCTGCATTTTCAGTCTTATATCCCACTAATTTTATATGTAGCCTATTCTACATATATAGACTATGCTAGAATAGTCTACAGATATATAATCTACATATATAATTAGTTATCTATATATATATATATATATATTCACAATACAGACTAGAGTCCAGCCAAATTAAACTACCAAACTTTACCTAAAATATTACCTTTCCCTAATAGATCTATATTATGCCACTTCACTTACATAAAATATACTTTTGTCTCATACTCCCACAAACTTCTGCCTGTCACAATTCTCTTTACCTCGTCAGTAAAATAAAGGGGTGGAAGTAGAGGATCGCAAAAGCCCTTTTGTCTGTGAAATTCTATGGTTGCATTAAAAATCTATCCATTTTTTTTAGCCCATTTTAAATGCTACCAATGTTATCAAGCCTTTAATTTCCCTGCTAGGTATGTGAAGGTATTTTCACAAGTGTTTAAGAACCCAAGCTTTTGACTTAGACCCACTGAATTTCAACACAGCTCTGCCTCATACCAGTTTTGTGACTTTGGCCCAGCTATTGTGACTCTCATTCTTGCCCTCAGTGATCTTATCAAGAAAAGGAAATAGTAATAAAATTGACCCCACAGAACTGTTGTGACTTGTTAACAAGATCTTGCAATTTAAGCCAAGTGATGTACTACAAAATCTGAGTCTTAAGTTCTTGCCCTCTTAACATGTATAGTAATTTTTGTCATCGTAATGTATTATAACTTACATTAAAAATAATAATACACGTGTTTTCCCCATGACATAAGTTATTTAAGAATATAATCCTGTCTATGTATTGTGAAAGAGCACACACCAATAGTAAATATCAAATACATATTTAATGAATTAATCAGTATACATTTAGGGAATATTACTGATTAGAAGAAACATTAAAATGCTGACCAATGGAATCTGAGACATAACTAGGCAATTGTCCTGTCTCATATTTAAGTTCAACCACCGATATTGGACTTAGTAACATAGACATTCTGTGCTATAGATTCTTTATTTGTATATCATAATAATATCTTCCTCTCAGGTTACTAAAGGCAGAAAGAAATAATTTGTATAACTTTCAATAATTTTATAAAAATATAGTTTATTTTTATAATATTAATTGTGACCTAATAAGAAAACAATAAATACAATTTGCTTCTATAATATGTTTAATTCATCTGCATCTCATAACATTATAACCAATTACAACTATAACAAAACAGTCAGAAGTCGGCAAATTTTGTTTTTAAACTTTGTGTTTTATTTTTTTACTATTTATTATCTCTTACGCATGTGACACAACTTCTTACACAGAGGCTTTGGGCATCATGTGGCTACCCAGTGCTTCATCCTCCAGGCTTGCTCTAGTTCAGATGTGATGCATTAGCTCCATTTTACTACCTATTTATAGAGCACCACGCTGCATTCTAGCCCCTCTAACACTGTATCAACACCAATTCCTCACACTTTAGTCTTACTAATGAAATTGGTATTAAGTACTTCCTAGGTGCCATATATTAAAATAACTGCTTTAATCAGAATATCTTAGAACATTTTTCACAACATTTCAATGAAGTAAGCTTTATTATTGTTGTTATTATTATCCATAAAATAGGGATAAGAAAACAAATGAAGAAAAGCAGGGTACTTGGTCAGTGTAACACAGGACAGCCAGCACCTGGGCAGTCTAAAAGTTGAGCCCCAAACATCCTACTCTTTACCACTTTGTTGGAGGAGTTCATCGAGAGGACATGACCACAAGGTGACCTGCGAGAGGGACCCTGGCAATCAGAGGCTCCTTATTTTCTCCCATCTTTGGAATGGGCATTCTGCCCACTCTGCCCACACTAGGAGCCACTTCAAGAATGCAGCCTTGAGAGTAATGTATTGTTGAGACCATCTGGACTGAATACATGACTGAACATTTTTCAAGGCCTATCTATACATTTTTAAGAAATGGAGAGGAAGAGGAGTGTGGGCTGTGGAGATCTACTTGTCTTGTAGTCTCCCAAGACAAGCCTCATACGTAAGTCCCTTGTTTATTAAACCTGCCACATGCCAATCTGGTGTGGTCCTTTTTCATTACCCTTGCCCTCCAGGGACGAGTTTCGAATTTCATCGCAGGTACTCCTGAAGTTTCAAACCAACACACTCCCCTGTAAGGAGTGGGGGTGTTTAAGGGAACCTACAGGATAGCTGTCTGTAGTCAGAGAAGGGAAAGGAAAAGAATCAAAGAGGAATACATATGAGCTGGGAATTTCCCTTTTATATCTTAGAATTCCCCAGAATAAAAAGAGCACGATTTAGCAAATAAATAAGAGCCTCATGAATACAATTGTAAAAAGGAAAAAAAAAAAATTATTAAGAAGTTTAAAAGTCATAAAATGTAAAAGTAAATATCTTAGGAAAATAGTAGCACTTAAGAAATTGAAATCTCACACTGTCTGTTTGTTTGTTTGTTTTGTTTTTTTTGCGGTACGCGGGCCTCTCACTGTTGTGGACTCTCTCGTTGCGGAGCACAGGCTCCAGACGCGCAGGCTCAGCGGCCATGGCTCACAGGCCCAGCCGCTCCATGGCATGTGGAATCTTCCCGGACCGGGGCACAAACCCGTGTCCCCTGCATCGGCAGGCGGATTCTCAACCACTGCGCCACCAGAGAAGCCCCTCACCCTGTCTTTTTAACTCAGATTCCTGTCACTATGATCTTTGGAAGAATTTTAATAGGCAGAGCTCCTTCTGCTAAGAGATCAGACAACAGTATGGAAAGATCACGGGAACAATGCAGTAGATAGGATGATCTTGATCTGATTATAGAGCTTGATCTCGTTTCCCTTGTTGCCTGAGATATTCTCATTTAGAATTCAAGATCCCTTTCCTGGAAACACTTTTAAGTTATAAATGTCTTAATTATTAAAATTAGAAAAAAATTTTTCTAATGACATAGAAAAGTTTAAGAGTAAAAATCAGAGAGATAAAAGATCAGTCTGATATTAGACTGGCAGAAAAATCAGGAAAAATTTTCTCTACTATACAGTCTTTTTCCTTAGTCGGCTCCAATGGCACTTGCATTTCGCTTTTAATCAAGCCACTTCATCTGTTTTGTCTTTAATCTGTTGCTCTTAGGCTCCATCCTTGAGGAGACAGATAATCTTGGTTGACTTAGGCTCTAAGTTTTCTGTTAAAGTTCCAATAATTAAGCATGTAAAATCTATCTCCGGGCTTCCCTGGTGGCGCAATGCTTGAGAGTCCGCCTGCCGATGCAGGGGACACGGGTTCGTGCCCCGGTCCGGAAAGATCCCACATGCTGCGGAGCGGCTGGGCCCGTGAGCCATGGCCGCTGAGCCTGCGCGTCCGGAGCCTGTGCTCCGCAACGGAGAGGCCACAACAGTGAAAGGCCAGCGTACCGCAAAAAAAAAATAAAAATAAAAAAAATAAATAAAATAAAATCTATCTCCCATGGTAGTTGGAGAAATGTTTCTGTTTATAGGTAGTCGTTTCAAGTATCAAATGACTTCCATTTTATAATTGTTTCTAATTAAATGAAGAAAGACTCATGACAATTTTAATGAAATAAAAATGGGATTTCTTTCTCACTTATTTTAAAAGCAGTGCTTTAACTCTTTTTAAAAGTAAATTTCATATATTTAAATTTAGTTGAATCTTCAGAATCCCCAAATCACTCTATCAAATTCACCCTTATTTATTCTCTTCTTTACATATGAAGAAAACAGTTTGTCATGGCTTAGATGCCAGGCAAAGTTACTTATATCTGGAATTGCAAATATCCACATTTTCCTGTGAGGTACAATATGAATGAAGGGTCTTGGGATAAGTGGTCATAAAAGGTAAAGCTAGAGGATCAGAGCCAGCAATAGTGAGGTTAATGGGTATGGTATGAGTTTCACACTTTCATTCACCCCAAATATTGTCCACGTGTGTGGTTCAGGAAAAGATAGGATGAAAAATTATTCTAATTTTGCTTTTCTCTTACTCACTGATCTCTTGGAAATGTAAAAAAGGCAATGATTTTGTGAGTTAGGTGAAAGGCTTTATTCATTTAGATTTGTTCCACAATACTTCTAGTAGCTATAGCATGATAATTTTCCATTTGAATTAGAATTCCACTTGGGAAGCAGGGAGGGAATGGATCACGGGTTGTTAGAAAGACTGAAGAGTCAGAACAACACTAGAGGCTCTCTGCTCATGACAGACACGGAGAAACCACAAACCCCATTCATCCAGCTTCTGTCTGATCACTACCAAACCTCTCCTCCAGGGAGTTAATGATTCCAAAGTATGGCTATTTTAAGCAGCTGCTTGGGTAAAATTACACACAAAAGCAAAACAGCATTTATTTATTTTACAAGTAGTTGGATAAAAATGATACTGAAACTTTGCTCAGGAAACTTGGCTTTAAAAATGACTGTTTTGAGACAGATAAACATACCAAAAATAAGACACACATATGCTGCTGCAAACTTAGAGAAGCCAGGAACTTATTTTCCAGGTGTAAGCATTTTGTGCTTCCACGTGCCTGTAGCTCTGCAGTGAATGAGATCATTACTGGGGGCAGAAGAAGGAAGCTGTGGGTCTTGTATCTTCTTTGTTGGGAAATTTTCTGACATTGAAGCCCTGCCATGCAGAAAAATGATGGGCTTTCTATTCTGTTTGATTCTCGTGTGTGCAGTTTTTGCTGTGCCCACACTACAAATTTTTTTTGCTTAGAAAGTCTCTATACCAATCATCTAAAGTCTGTTTTGTGAGCTGAATAAACGGTTCCATTACTTTCCTACTTGATGGGTTTTCTTCACTTCAAATTTTCAATGAAGTGGTCTTTAAACCCAAAATCCCCCCCAGACCTTTTCTTCTGATCTCTCCATTACTTGCCATCTATTAACTTCCTACCTTCTTCAATTCCTGGAGTGTTTCTAATTTTCTCAGTCCTTAATCCTCCACTAGAGAGATACTCTTGCTTTGCAGAAATCCAAATTATGTCATTCATATTGAATCTTTCCCTGGAAAGGATAAAATGGATTTACAGAAAACATGAAGAATGCTATATAGGGGACTTCTTCCCTCCAACTCGTACTCTATAGCACTGCAGTCATTAGCTTCTGGGAGCACGCCTTCCCCATTTTCCTGGGTAGTCCTTCTAACAGGACTTCCTGTACTGAACATTATGCTGTCATCAGCATTGTGCAGAGAAGAACTAAAATGTTTTTCTATTCAAACAGAATAAGGTCCTACAGATATTTTAAAGATTGGCCTTTTTCTTATAGTCACAGGAAGTCATACACAAGAATTTATCTATGAAAGCATATGATGAAACAAAATCCTTTGATTATAGCACACAATTCTACTAGAACCCTATTCTACTTTCTGTCCCCTATCTTCAATCAGTACAATTTACCGGAAGACTACTTCATACAACAGATGTCACACATTCTTAATTCAGCAAAGTTTGAATCCTTTCTAAGTGCTAGGTGCTAGGGATTGAATGTGTTAGGTAAAGATGCAAAACATATAGGTTCTGATTACCCTCTCATGGGAACCATTTCTTTATAGTTACCAAAAATCTATTAGAGTAGACCTTCAGGATTGTCTCTTATGCCCCATATTCTAACTATACATATGTGGATATATATTTTTTCCTTTAAAAATTTCCTACCAGTTACTTATCTTTTTTCTGTATTTCTGTTAGGGATCTGATAAACTAATCTGACCCGATATTAATAAATTACAGTGCCAATGCTTGTTCCAATGTGTTATTTTCTTAATTTTTAAAAAAATAACCTAAAGAAGTAAGTAACATGATGAAATGGCAGAGTAGAGAAAACATTTTGAACTCTTTTGTTCTTTTGTCATAAGACTCTATTTTAAGACACTATTTATAAAAAATTAAAAATGGAATGGCATAACTCACAATGAGGAACTGATTTCTCTCAGTACAAGTATTTGTGGCTGAAAAAATTTTCCCTCTGAGAGTCTCCAAACCTAAACTTGTTAAATGCTAATACTGGAATTTTAGAGCTTTCCAAAAGTGTTCACACATTTTACAAGGGGAAAAAAAAAATCAAAGTGAAATTGATTCTTTAATCATGGATTACTAAACTATATAAATTGGGATTAAAGGATTTTGGATCAGTTTAAATCTAATATGATTTAGATCCATTATGAGCTTAAAAAAATATTGGACAGGAAAACAAACAAAACAAAAAATATCAGCTTCCAGATATGTCCTTGACTAGCTTTTAAGGAAAGGGCTCAAGAATAGAGTATTTCAATTTTTTTTTTTTCAAATGAAATTTCTACATCTGGTAAAACCTACAAACAAATCTGTTAAATAGAACTAAGTCTGTCAAAAATGAATATGGTTTTCTATATTAAAGCCTTAACTTTTCTTGGAGGCTACCTAAAGAGTTATATAGCATGAAAATTTGGCACTAGGAAATGAAACTTGAAAAACATGATTCTGACAGTGTGCCAGCATTTCATGGAGGCTAAAAGCAACCATTTTATTCAAAAGCTCAGCTTGGTGGTGAGCAACCTAGGACTTTGAAGACTAAATAGGAAGGCTCATTCTAGGTAGACTTCTTTTCTTTTCTGCAGGATTCAAATGGACTACTTGAAATATCTACAAGTCGTTCATTTAAACAGCAGTGCCTCATCACAAGAGCTAATTGCTCATTATTTTTGCAGTCCAGTGTAAAAGAAATATATGAAAGAGTTCTCAGAGGGCTCATGTTTCAATTTTGAAACCTGGGGTGAAAGAACTTAGACTCTGATCCATTGTGAGAGCTGACTAACAAATAGAGCTTGTTGCAAACTCCCACTGTGCCCCATGTTCTAAAAGAATGCAAGCCTACTGTGTCAGCAGTTGTATCACACACACATGAATGAACTTTCAGAATGACCGTCTTATTATGTGTATCTAAAAATGAGACAAACCCATGTGCCTGGAGTTTTGGTCTTCAGAAACGAGGATGCATCAAGGCCTGTGGTTTGATTAAGCATTTTACCTTATTTTAGAAAGGATGGTACTTGTGAGATCAAACTAAGACAGGTCCCTGCTTGTTCTCTATGAATCTGACATGCCTTCATATAGAGAGGATACTAGTGGGCTGCTGAGCTATTAATGAAATTCAATTTCAAACCATGCCTTATGGCCAACCATGCTGGTAGGATACAAGAACAACAAGCACACCACTTTTAACAGCACTTTCAGTTGAATTAAATAAAATGATAGAAAAATCCCATGTATAGCAAATAAAAAAGCATTAAATAATGGAATCGGGATCAGGTGGCAACGTAATTCATTGTCAACATCTTACAACCTCAGAATATATGTCTCTATCATGTTTGGGCATTATGCGATTGATGAAATGATGAAAAAATGGATTGAAATGCAGTGCACTTGGTGACTTTTTAAAAATTCTTAGAATTATATGATAAAAATGAGCAAACTTACAATTTTAGATACCTTTTTTTGTCTCAGTAGAATTTCACTAAAAACTGATCTAAAATTTTACATCTCTGATATGCTTTTCTCTTTTTATTAATAATCAGAAGCTTTTCTGTTAAATGTGATAAGCCTTAAGCATGTGTACCATTATTTTACATATAATAATATTTAGATACTTTTATTTAAATTATAACACAGCAACCCTCTTGTATTTCTTTATTTGGTAGGATTTATTACCCACCTTTATCCTTCCACTATTACTACAAATTTACAAATTGTTTATACAAATATTCTTATACTTGTCAAATTAATATTTCCAAATGTTTATCCACTTTTGGTTTCTTTTTGCATCTATATTTTATATTTTTATTTATACATTATAAATAAAAGCACCCTTTATCTAAAGTAGTATGACTTATTAAAGGGTTCCTTAATTTAAAATCATTTTCTTAATGTGGGACAATTCCTTTTCAATCCCAGCTTATCTTTAATATTTGCATATATTTTGTTGTTTAAACCTTCTTTTTCTATCTCTGTGATTTCGTTAGAACCCAAGGATAGAATCAGAAATTTTATTTCAATAGAGTCTTTGGAAATTATTTATCCAAAACTCTCATTCCACAGAGTGGATAATTGTGGTTCAGAGTTATTCAAGGACAGGCAGTAGAGGTCAACAACATATTTCTAATAGATAAGTACTGGGAAGCAAATCTCCTTAGTTCTAATCCACTGCTATTTCTATCATCTAATCTGCAATATTGACAATGAGCAAATAATTTTTTAAGATAAATTAAATTGTTTATTCTTAATTCAGTGCTCTAGCTTTTCAAACTGCTCTGCTTTGCAGACGAGCACTCCTTAAAAACAGATGACATAGAGTTAAGATACAAGTCAGAATTAGTATGTACATATCCAAGTGATCTTTCATGATTCTTCCTCCTTTCTTAACCCAAATTAATTGATTGGCTGATTGATCTAACCCAGCAGTTTGTGTTACTGATGCCTATCTGAATCAATTCCTGTTTCTAATTACTATTTGGCCTGCTTCCTTTCCCTAATTGCACTATGTGAGGACTACTCTCAGTGACCTTTTTTGTGAGCTCATTAACAGCTTTGTTCAGTCTCAGGGAGGTTAAGGTAGTCACTCAAGGTCATAAACCTATTTAATGAGGAGTCTGGTTTTGAAACCACATCTGACTGAAAGCAATTCCATTCTGAGCTTTGAAGGCTCAGAAGACACAACCATGCTGAGAAAAGGTGAATTAACTCTGTGAGTTCCAGGACCAAAGCCTGGATTTAGAAATGAAGCAATGAATGAACCAATATTTAACTCATCATTTTTACAAATAGGTCTAGGTTAGAGAAAGAGAACATTGGATTTAGAGTCAAACAGGCAGGAGTTATAATCTTACCCTTGCTAATTTGTGATGCTTGGTAAGTGTTAAACTCTCACAGCTTCCTATTTTCCCATTCTGATATATACAGGGATTCTTTGTGTAAATTGTGTTCTCCATGAAAGTTACATAAATGACTTTTTAAATTAAGGAAGAATGTATTTCCTTATCTCCATAGCTTAGCAAATTCAGTGCACTTAACAAGATGGTAATCAACAAACATAACCTAAAATAATCTTCCTTCAGGAGTTCTCTATTCTAGTTTAAAAGTACATACTATACTGTTTCTACTTAACAAGGTTTGAAACTTAGGAATCACCTTAAGTTCTTAGTTTTTCTTGCCATGACATTTAGGCAGGGAACATATTTTGTTAATCACACCTCCTTGATCTCTCTCATAACCATCTGCCCTTGCTTTCCATTCTCATTGCCTCTTTCTTAGTACATGACAGTGATTCTTATAATCATTTAGAAAACTATACTGAATTCTCACTTTTTTGAAGGTTCTATATCACTTTGCTAAGTATCTGTGGTATATCAATACATACTAAAGGTTTTTAAAGTCACTTCCTTAGTAAGATATGTGCTATAAATTTAAATTTCTTTATCTCAGTGAGGTAAAACTCTGATATCAGCAACTTCCTAATTAACATTTTTAAGCTACCTTCCTTTCAGTTGGAGCACTTGGATTGTTGTTTAATCATACAATATCTGAAGCTTTTATGAATTCTACTTCAGCTTCAAGTTTTATTACTGTATATTTATTGTTTCTGACAATGGTGAACAGGAGAAGGGCAAGAACAAACCTGTAGAAGATTACTAAACTTTTTCATTCCACGTTTAGAGTGTAGATGTTGTCCTGGAGTGTCTTATGAGAGACTTTGCTTTATTACAATCTTAATTGATATATATCTATGTTTTCATGGTTTCATAATCTAGAAAAGATCTTAAGCATACTCAAAAGGGGTGCATACTCAAAATTATGCTTAGCATAATTTTCCTCAGTAAAATTGTATTAGTCATTGATCTTTCTTTAAAAATGCAACCAAATCATATTTTCTAAATGATTCTGGAGTTTTACTAGTTATTTATATCGATGCCCTTGGTCCAAAATTTCCATATCAACAGCTCACACTATATCAGAAGGATGTTTGCTTACCTGTATTTTTCTAACTTTTCTTGAGTTCCTAAATTTTGATGATGATACTTCTTTGAAATAAGAGTTCTATTTTGCCATTTGTTGTTGTTTTTTGTTGTTTTTAGATTCTGCCTTTAGATAATATTTGTCAGATATTAGAAACTTGATTTCATTTGGATAAGTCTTCACTGACATGACTGTTATGTATTTAAAATATTTATGTTCTATGGTTTATAATTTATAGATCATTCTCTTCAAAATAGATATTTTTATATAGTTAAAATCATTTAATTTTCCTTAAAACTTTTGTAAAACTCAAGCTGTATTTGACTTAACCTTTATATACATTAGCCATGTACATTTCTTTGCTAAGATATCTTCCTGTCCCTCACTATCCTTGTAATATGATTAATAACAGTCTTTGCTGCAGCCGTGTGTTTTTTTTTACGTATTTCTGTTTTTGTTCCTTATTTGATTCATTTCTGATTATGATGCTATGTGTTTTCTTAGCAGTTTCTTATTAACTCTGAGCTAATTTTTTTCCTTTTAAATTTTTTTTCCTTTTCCTCAGAAAACCCTAGAAATATTGTTTCCCTTTGAATTTCTACTAAATTCTAGAAAAATAACACACTACTTCTTTTGTATTTCTTTTAAGGTAGGTATTTATCAAAGTTATTTGTAAACATGATTTTGAAAAATATACATTTTAGTTTACTCACTCTTTTCTTTACTCTTTCCTATCCCACCCTAAAGAAGGGCAGTTTAATCTGATTTTTCAGATTCCAGATCAAAGATAATGTCATTTTCATTATTTGAGTACCTATAAAATAATTTAATCCAAGATATCTTATCTCTCTCACACACAGTCTTCAGAAGTGGGAAATGGATTCATGCTCTTTTTGGAGAGAGTGTCAAACATCCCTTTCTCCTGTGATCCAGGACATTTTCTTCTCATGCTTTTCCTATTTATTTTGAGTGAGAACTGAGGAGAAAAGAAAATTAAGGAAGTCTTGAGCCTAAGCCAAGTATTCTATCTGATTTTCCCCCTTTTCCTGTACTGAGATTTAAGTATAAGCATAAATTATCAAGTGTTACATTGTTTTCACTTGTAATTGCTCCTTTTATTTTTTGTCTTTCCAGGAATATCTCTGATGAATTGGGGTCTGTGGCCTATACTTCTGTTATTCTTCATTATTTTCTCATAATGCTATTTAATTATTATAAATAATAAGTGTTTTATTTTACCAGTGCAATGACCAGTATAATTCTGAATACATATTTTTAACTAAAAAAAAAGTTCAATTTTCTGTTTTATTTTTCATTTGTTGTAGAAAATTTTGATTCTATGGTGATTTATGTGATCATAAAATATTTTCAATGGATATCTGTAAGCTTCAGAAATATGTATCTTGAATTGTAACTTCTCAAAAGAAAAATGTGTTGACTAATGTATTTATTATGCATATGGCATGAGACTCTACTTCTTTTGTTGGTGCTCATTAGTACTTATAGTTTTTTTTTTTTATATTGTTTTTATCAGAACTTTGAAGCAATGTTAGAATGTCCTACATTTAGCCTTCCTAATGAATCCAGGTTGTTCCTTAGATATTTATAATTCCAGTACTAGAATTTACAACACATGCATTAATCCCAATAGTTTCTATTTTATCTTTCTGTGCATCCTTTTGGTACAAGAACACCAGTACCTAAATATAATCCTCAGTGTTCCACTTCAGCCACATCCCTTTTTCCTTTTTGCAGAAAAATATTATCTTTCACATAAGCTTTTTTTTTTTTTGTCTTATTCTTCCTCACAGTGTGACAGTTTGCTTTGTCAGTGAATAAATCATCTTCATTTAGAAATACACTACACTATGTTTGACCTTTTAGCAGTGCTTTAAATTTAGATACAGTTTATAATAACACTAAAGATGAGTCTATTCTTTAAATGAAGAGTGGAATGCAAAACACGTATGCATAAAACATGCATCTGCCTTGAGGGTCCCTGTTGTCTTCTTTTCAAGTGTTCATATCTGTGTTGATGGGAAAATCTAGAGCTGTATGCCTTGTTTTGACTCACAGAACAAAGATAATATCAAGTTCAAAATAAATTTTACCCATAACAATGTTCATTATCATGATTAAATAAGGAGACATCTCAATAATTACTAAACATCACACAATTTTACATGAGAATGCAGCTTGTTTAGTTGTTGGTTTTTTCTTGCTGTCTGAGGTATTGCTCTTGTATGAGGCAGAGAAAATAATTTTTTAGCTTAACCCTGCCCTCACACTTTCAGCAAAGCAAATGTGAGCTTTCAGTCTGCCTTGGTATTTATATGAAAGTAGTCTAGGCTTTGGGGCAATTTGGGTTTTCTCCAACTGATTTCTTCTCAGGATCCAGGCTTAAGAAGCAACACTGTGTTTTTCTTGTGGTATAGAGCAAACATACAAAAAGGTTGGTTGAAGTTTTTGATGCTTCTTATGGCATTAGCCTCAACACTTAACACTGCCAATTTCTCTTCTTTTTCTTAAACTCCATTGGTCAATGAAAGCCAACCCCCATGTGAAGGGATCAGGGATAAATACTCACCTGACTAATGGGAACAAAAGCAATGTCACATGACAAAGGCATTGGATGTTTGTTTTGTTTTCAGAGAGGGAATACAAAGTGTGGGGCATTAATTTAATCTATAATAGACAGAGTAGAAAGTGTTGTCATGATTTTTTAAAATGAAATAAATATCACCTAAATAGCATTCATTGCTCCTTAAGTATGTCTCTTTTCTTTTCTCTTGTAGGATTCTCCCTTAGCAGTGACTCATTCTTTTACAATAAGAGAGAAGTTGAAGAGGTGAAGTTATTAAATGAAAGTTATCATATCTCCTACTTCATTACAATATATCTGGATCTTGAATATCTCAATATGGGTTGACATAGCCAAACCTTACATCACATGAGGCATGCTTAGGTAAAACATGCATAAGGCAGAACATGACACAATGCCCTTCTTGGCTTCAGGGTACCTTGACTAAAGGACATTTGCAGACACAAATATGTTTAATTTTTCTTCAGATTTGTATTCCAACATACTTTATAATCAGTGAGAGTTCATCATAGAAAAATTCTCGTGGGTTAAAATTAGAATTTTATTTGGTTACATGCAAAAGGACAATTGTCAAAGGGCATCTTTTCAGACACATCTATATTAAGAAAGAACACAATTGACATTGAAACTATGGAAATTGATTCTCTTAAAATCATTAAAGTCTGTGTAGTGTTTTAAAGTTTTTTTGAACATTTAAGGGTCTATAACCCTTATTCAACTTTGAAAATGAATTAAATAGAATATTTTGAGAAATTACTTAGAAATTGATAAATTATTACCCTCACAGACGGATGTTTAAAAATAGTTAACAAATGTCAACATTCATTTGTTATTTAAAGAGGATATAAGAAAGATAAATAAAATGTTCTTAACTTAATAAATGACATACATTAAAAATAAATAGTAAACTTGGCATTAAGAAATACTGACATTAAAGGAGGAATATAGTCCTTTCCACCATGCCTATTCAACCTTGTGTTGGAGGCAGTCGGCAAATGCCATAAAATCAGAAACGATATGTAAATCACAAGAATCATTAAGAGAAATACAAACTTCATTGCTTTTAATTGACTTGGTTAACTACATAGAAAACCCAGCAACTCATTTATACAAAACACTTGAATTAATAGGATAACTAACCTAGTTGGTTAACTAAAAATTATCACATAAAAATAATTATCACTCTTTGGAGACAACAATCCCATTCATAATTGACAAAAAAATCAAAATGTAGCGAGGAATAAACCTAGCCAAAGGCATAAAAAGTGTCTTAGGAGATAGATACACAAATAATAGAAAGACAAAAAGGCAACCTGATTGTTCATGGACTGACTCAATGAAGTAATACATTTAATCCTCCCCTAAGCGAGATATTT
Source organism: Physeter macrocephalus (assembly GCF_002837175.3). Taxonomy (NCBI): domain Eukaryota; kingdom Metazoa; phylum Chordata; class Mammalia; order Artiodactyla; family Physeteridae; genus Physeter; species Physeter macrocephalus. The sequence continues at coordinate 36,323,208 of NC_041226.1, read as the reverse complement.
TATAAATGCAAGCAGAGATATTCTATACATTTACAAAAATTAAGACAGTGTAGTACTTATGAGAGTGGAGACATCAATAAATGTAACAGAAAAATATTGTTAAAATTAGACCAATCATATACAGAAATGATGTAAGGCAGTAGTAGTATTATAAATCATTGAAGTAAGGTGATAAGTAATCAATTACAGTACATTAAAATGTTTTTAACACAATAAGCAATGCCATAAAGAAATATTAAGAATATCACACACTTGAATATAATGCTAAAACACATAAAATTAATAAATATTTATATCCAGAATGCCTACAAATCAAATTAAACTTGTTTAGCTGTCCAATTTCCCAGCACAACTTATTGAAGGGACCACCTTTTCTCTATTGTGTGTTCTTGCCTCCTTCATCATAAATTAGGTGACCCTATTTACATGGGCTTATCTACGGACTTTCTATCCTGTAGTATTGATCTATATTTCTGTTTTTGTGCCAATACTATACTGTCTTGATTATTGCAGATTTGTAGTATAGTTTGAAGTCAAGTAGCCTGATTCCTCTAGCTCCATTTTTCGTTCTCAAGACTGCTTTGGCTGTTTGGGGTATTTTATGTTTCCATACAAATTGTAAAATTTTTTGTTCTAATTCTGTGAAGAATGCCATTGATAGTCTGATAGGGATTGCATTGAATCTACAGATTACTTTGGGTAATACAGTCATTTTCACAATACTGATTCTTCCAATCCAAGAACATGGTATATTTCTCCATTTGTTTATATCATCTTTGATTTCTTTCATCAGTGTTTTATAGTCTTCTGAGTACAAGTCTTTTGCCTCCTTACATAGGTTTATTCCTAAGTATTTTCTCCTTTTTGTTGTGATGGTAAATGGGATTGTTTCCTTAATTTCTCTTTCTGATTTTTCATTGTTAGTGTATAGGAATGCCAGAGATTTCTGAAATTAGAACAGTACTTAACACCATACACAAAAATAAACTCAAAATGGATTAAAGACCTAAATGTAAGACTGGACACTATAAAACTCTTAGAGGAAAACGTAGGGAAAACACTCTCTGACATAAAACACAACAAGGTCTTTTTTTGACCCACATCTAGAGTAATGAAAATAAAAAGAAAAATAAACAAATGGACCTCATTAAACTTAAAAACTTTTGCACAGCAAAGGAAACCATAAACAATACTATAAGGCAACTCTCAGAATGGGAGAAAATATTTGCAAATGAAGCAACGGACAAAGGATTAAAATATACAAACAACTCATGGAGGTCAATATCAAAAAACAACAACAACAACAACAACTACAAATAACCCAATTAAAAAATGGGTGGAAGACCTAAATAGACATTTCACCAAAGAAGACATGCAGATGGCCAAGATGCAGATGGCCAAGATGCACATGAAAAGATGCTCAACATCACTAATTATTAGAGAAATGCAAATCAAAACCACAATGAGGTATCATCTTACACTGGTCAGAATGGCCATCATCAAAAAATCTACAAACAATAAATGCTGGAGAGGGTGTGGAGAAAACGAACCCTCCTGCACTGTTGGGGGGGAATGTAAATTGATACAGCCACTATGGAGAACAGTATGGAGGTTCCTTAAAAAACTAAAAATAGAACTACCATATGACCCAGCAATCCCACTACTGAGCATATACCCTGAGAAAACCATAATTCAAAAGGACATATGCACCCCAGTATTCATTGCAGCACTATTTACAATAGCCAGGACATGGAAACAACATAACTGTCCAACAATAGATGAATGGTTAAAGAAGATGTGGTACATATATACAATGAAATATTATTCAGCCATAAAAAGGAACAAAATTCAGTCATTTGTAGAGATGTGGATGGACACAGAATCGGCCATACAGAGTGAAGTAAGCCAGAAAGAGAAAAACAAATATTGAACATTAATGCATATATGTGGAATCCAGAAATATGGTACAGATGAAACTATTTGTAGGTCAGGAATAAAGATGTAGATGTAGAGAAAGGACATGTGGACACAGGGTGGGGAAGGGAAGGGTGGGACAAATTGGGAGATTAGGTTTGATATAAATACACTACCACGTGTAAAATAGATAGTTAGTGGGAACTTGCTGTGTAACACAGGGAACTCAGCTTGGTGCTCTGTGACTACCTAGATGGGTGAGATGAAGAGGTTGTGAGGAAGGTCCAAGAGGGAGGGGATATAGGTATACATATAGCTGATTCACTTCATTGTACAGCAGAAACTAACACAACACTGTAAAGCAAATTTACTCCAAATTAAAAAAAAAAATTAAACTCATTTAAACCACTCAATTTTCAATATAAGAAAAAAATAATTAGACTGGGCTAGTTTTATTAAAAAAGTGACAGATTATACTTGAGAATTTTCAGGTTTATAAAATTCACCCAGGTAGTTACCAAATAAAGAGCCCAGATAGTGACTAAACGTGTCTGGTACAACATTGAAACAAAACAAAACAAAACAAAACAAAAATAGTGAAAGCTATACTTGCATTAGAAAAAGGAAACAAGCATAGACCTATCAAGTTTATATTTTGTTCTGTCTCCCACAGCATTATAATATGCCAATTTATTGTCATAAATATCTTTATGTACTTTGTATTAAAATAATTTTTAATTATTACCAAGTAAAGGCACACTATGAATTTTTTAAAGTAATATTTAACTATAAAATTCTGAATTTATAAAATAAAAATTAAAAGTTCTTAATAAAATACTTTCTTATTGTTTAGAATTTTGTAGCTGTCATGCATACATACCTCCCATAAGAAAATCATTATCATGGATTTACACAATTTGGTTTCCTATACTTCATGTTTCTCGTTCTTTCTTCTAAATAAATATATAGAGAGAAGTTAAAAACCAACACATGCAAATTCTAAGAAGTGACACTATGCAATTTTCAAAGTCATCCTACCTTCCAGAAGCAGCTTCCCCTAGGAGGTTATACTCCCATGGTCACACCCAATTCTGATTACCTAAGCACTGGCCTGCTCTAAAACAAATATCTGAAAACCATTGGTTTACTGGCTCAGTCTTGTCCAGGATCTGGACAATAAGCACCAAACATTCTACATTTGGCTTTGTCTCTTTGCTGATAGGTAGGGCCTCAAAAGATTCTGCAGCCCTTAAATCTGTAATATGAGGTGCTAGCACTAAGCTTATGGATGCCCTGTTATGAAGTAAGGAGTATCCCATTTATACTCCTTCTTCTTCTTCTTCTTTTGTTTGTTTCCATCCCTAATACTGGACTTTTGTTTGTATATGAACTCAATTTCTCACTGTTGCTATAACCCACCCTGAGTCACAGTTCAAGTTGTGAATTTCTACATCCATCATGGAAGATAAACTTTGCACTTGAATGTTTGTTTATAATATGAGCTCTGATTTACCCTGAGTGGGCATTTTTGCAAAACCACTCTTTGAAGAGGATACCTTCTGAACTTACTACTCTCATATTGTGGGTGGTCATCTAACTATTTGAGGCAAATTAGTTCAACTTTTTGTAAACACATTTTGGAGCTAGACCTGCATCTGTAGAGTACTATAACACCTCCCCTCCCCTTTCTGGCTTATTCTCTATTACAAAACTTACCATGAAGGTCTGACAAAAAGACCCATGTGAGCTTGGATTCATGCTTTTTTATAAGCCAATAAATTAGGAAACTGTGATCAATACTAACAAAACGTGTATTTGAAAATTAATGATTGTGATGATTTTGTTGAGCAAATTGTATTGGAGATTATGAGAGCTCTGTTCATACATGATTGTGTTTCCTAGTGAAGTGGAATGGGTATCAGGATACAACCTAACTACTCATGAGTTGGTGGTATTTTGGAAGTGACAGATCCTGAGCCCCATGTTCCTTTTCTGTAAATAGAAGCAATAAAACAATAGCTTTCTTATATCACTGCAGAGGTCAAGAAGACTGTTTTAAAGTGTTTTGTTAAATTATATGCAAATGTTATAGAAAGAAACCAGTGCCCTGCTGAGTTAAATGTCATATTCAGTCCACTTTCTCATTAAAAAATGAGAAAGTAAATAAATCAAAATTCTCATCAAAAAATTTTTTTCATTTTTTTAACAAAATTTTAAACTGTATTTTAAAATAATTTTTGTAGTGAAATTATGTATTTGCAAATTATATTTAATGGTGAGAGGAACTTAGTCTATTTTATGTATACAATAACTTGATGCCAATGTGTGATGAAAAGGAATCAAATAAAAACCTGAGCTGATCATCATGAGGGTGAGCCAGAGCTTCCAGCTTATAACTATGTTTCTGATCTGTGCCAGTTAGTTCAGAATACTAGATGCTAGCAAATTCTTTTGTCTCTAGTGTATGTTTTCAGATTTTAGACCAATGTGGAGCAAAAGGTAAATAAAAGACTGCATTTATTTTTTCACTTAAAATATTTATTGAGCAGTTACCACATGCAAAGCTCTGTTCTAGGCAAATGGGAATAGAGCAGGAGACAAACCAAATAATGCTGTATCCTTCTAGGCATATAACATGTAGTTCAGAGGACAGAACATAACATGTGGAAAAGTAAATATTGTGGTAGACTCTTGTTTAGGGATAACCAGTACCATTTCCTTGTTCTGAGCACATAGCACACATAGACTCATATTTTTACAGTCTCCTTTTCAGTTATAATGAGCACACATGACTGGGTGCTGGCTTAAGGGAAACATTAATGTATGCCATTCTTAAACCTGGCCATCCTGCCTTGTTCTTTACTGTCTATCTCTATGTTAATTCACTGACAATGCCAAGGACCTTAGAAAATGAGAGAGACACATGATGGAAGAATACATGACTCAAGTGTCAGTGCTTGGAAGAGAACCTCCTGACAAGAGTCTAAAGTCTAATGTGAATTAGAAATCAAATTTTACTAGATTAAACAGGGATGATTTGTTCATTGTTTGTTACAGAAGCTAAGAGGATGAAAATATGTAACTTATTGACAGCTAGTTGTATATACTGTGAAAAATAAATTACAGTAAGGGGATATATAGAGGAAGGAAGTGCTGTTATAGATAATATAATCAGAAAAGCCCTTTTTGTTTTGGTGAAGACTGAACAGAGTGATGAATAAAGTGAGGGAGGAAACCATGTGAATATTTGGGGAATGGACATTCAATAGGTACAGAACACCTACAAATACTCTGAAGCAAAACCATAATTGGCTTTTTTGAGGAACTGAGAAAAGAAATATAGTTGAAAATATTGGAGAGAGAGCTAAGGACCTTTGTAAGCCACAATAAGGACATGATTTGAAACTAAGAAAAGAGTTCATCAAAATGTTTCCATTAAGGTCATAATGATGGACAACAAAATTGAAGTCCAATGAAAACTAATACTTTACAAGTGCTAAATCAAAGTACATATTTGATCTACAGGAACTTTGTTCTTCACAGCACTTGCTGGTAGTCACATCTTTAACATTAACTCATTCATAATGCTTTGCAATGCTATGATATTGTATAGATATTTGTCACTTAGGTCATATAGACCTTCTTTATAGCAGTAATGCTGCCATAGAATCTTGGTGTTTACAAATTCCTAAAACCCTCATGCTTGCATTACATAATACTTTTAGGTCGTTTTGACCAATAATTACTAGCTACTTTTTGTATATTCTTATCATACAGTATAATATCAACAACAATTAAGCAGCCAACACATGTAGGTTTATTTTACTCTAAATCCTCTACATTCTTCCTTTTTAAGTAAAAATATAAGCAAAAAATTTGCTTTTCAGAGTTATATTATTTTATTGCTTTAGAATTGAACCCTAAAAATAAAGAGAATTGTTCAAGGTCACATATATTTTAAGTGATAACACTGGTTGTAGATTAAATTTCTTCCTGGCTCCAAAGTATCCAACTGCTTTAGAATAATTCTAGAGGAAGAGCATTTTTATGTGTGGAAGAAAGAAAATATGTTTTTAAAATACTGCAGTGGGTCATTTTAAATTCACTATTATCTACTGATTTTTATTATATATTCTTTTAGCCACTAAAAGAAAAAGTAGTCAGATTTTTTTTAGCATAATTATATTTTTATTACTTAAAATTTGCAGTAAGAAGCAAAATAAAATTCTGTCTGTGAAAGTAGTGATGGTCATAAATGCGTCTTTTCATTTACGGTCACATATCAAAATAAAAATCACCACTATCAGAATACTTTTCAGAAACAAAGAAAAGTAAGACTTTGTTAATCAATAGATTTAAAAAGCTAAAACATATGAAGGAAAGTTGCAATATAATAGTTCAATTATGGATTACTTTTCCATAAATTGAATTCCCCAATTAAATGCACCATTCATGTAGCAAAGTGATTTAGATATTCTGCTCCACAGTTTTACAGTAATAAAAAAATATGAAAAACCACCACCTAGATAATACTAATTATTAATTGGTCTTAATGGGATAATGTTTAAGATGTCATTGAAATCTCATAGCAAACACATTATAGTGCACCACATATTTTCTCTAAATTTGCAGTATTTAAGTGCAAATAGATATTTCAGTTTACTCTGTAAACAATTATAGTGAATTGAAAGATAAAACAAATGGGGAAAAGATTGAGTCTAAAGTTTATAGTGATTATTCAATATTATTTAGGAAATAATCTACCTAGACTCTGTCATCAGTATTCTAAAGCCAAGTAAGGAAAAATTACTACTTCCAATTATCATTGTTAAAATTAAGATTACCTGAAATGATTTTGAAATGCTTTATGAAATATTTATTATTTTCACTTATATTTTTGAAAATCATAATAGAAGTCTATTTACAATGTTCTGGCATTTTCAAATGTGCATCATGATTAAAATATTTTGATCAATTCTGGTTGTCATCCTCCATTGTTACCATAAAATATACAAATAAACAAGAATGACTCAACATTAAAAATTAAATTTGAAAACTACAGAATGTCTTAATGACTTGTTCATTATCAACCATCATCAGTAGTTTTTGTTTATTCAACAAAGAACAGAAATTTAATTGGGTTCTATTACACCAAATCTCATCATCTGAAAGAATTACCATTAAGAAAAGTTTCCAGTATGATGGGTTTAGTCTTACCTTCTGGTGCTGTAAATAGTCTAATGCTTTGCAGAGAGCAGAAAGTCAGCAGCATTTTCTGAATGAATGCGTATAATTAACAAATGAAACTATACTTTTATAATAGAATAATTTTTGCTATTATTCGAACAAATGATGTTTTTGAACATGCTACAACTAACAAAGAGAGGGTTTCTGTGAGAATAAATGCTTTTTATCTGTAGAATATATATAATTAGCTGTCAAAAAATCTCATTTTCATCTTAAGCTTAAGAAAAAGACATGTTTTACAAACACAGCTAGGCACGTCTAGATAAAAAAATAATAACAGCAGGATTTTTGGGAGGCAGTTAGGTATCCTTTCAAAGTAATCTCTTGCTTTCATAAATCAGCAATTCAGGGGAAACTGCAACACATTTTTTAAGTGTATTCTTGATAAAAGACAGATGGGTTAACTTTCAATATTATGAATTCTGAATGAAAGCCTAATAGAAACTCATCAACCAAATCAAGAAAATATCATGTTATAATATTTCACATGCTGTTTTTTTAATGTTGGAAGTTTTTGCTTGATGTTACCATTAGCATCTAAATCTAGTAGCCATGACTGAGTGGAGGAGTACATCTGAGGATCATGCAACAGCATGACTGAGGGGTTAGGTTGAGTTGGCTGCTTTGATAGGCTAAGTAGGTGCCCTTCCTTTCTCGCACTTATCACTATTTCCCTCATAATTGTGTCCTTAACACAAAAGGATCAATCTCACACGTAAGAATAGTTTTACTAAGAAAGTACCAGTGATTGGACTCTTAAGAGTATGGAAATGACAATACGAGTTTGAAACATTGAAAGAAACATTTCATTAAAAACAATATTCCACTCAAATAGTGAGTTAAGAGAGTAGTATCGACATATATACACCTCCAAATGTAAAATAGATAGCTAGTGGGAAGCAGCGGCATAACACAGGGAGATCAGCTCTGTGCTTTGCGACGATCTAGAGGGATGGGATGGGGAGAGTGGGAGGGAGGCTCAAGAAGGAGGGGATATGGGGATATATGTATGCATATGGCTGATTCACTTTGTTGTACAACAGAAACTAACACAGTATTGTAAAGGAATTATACTCCAATAGTGATGTATTAAAAAAATATGGAAAGAATATTTTGAAATAACAAATGCATCTTGTTCGAATAACTGATAAAGATTTTTGGGGATCTATTTTTCTGTCATGGGGAAAAATACCTTTAAAATTTTTGCTCCTTACCCACGCTGTCCTGTAGAATGATAATGCATGCTAAAATTTTGAGCCAAATATGTAATTTTAAACTTTTAAATAGACACTTATAATATCAAAAGGAAATATTAAAATTATTTTGATAGTGTTTTATTTAATCCAATACACACAAAATATTATCATTTTAACATGGTATCAACATATTAATTTTCATTTTCTATGTTTTATTTGTTATATTTGTTTGTTTTATTTGTTTATTATGCTTAAAGTAATTATGAAGAAGAAGGAAGGCTGTCAAAAATTGACAGGGAGAAGAAAATTGTGATGTGAAGGAAATCTAACAGTAATTGATCAAATAAAGGTAATTATTTTTGCTGTATCTACAAAGAACAAAAGAATTACAATGTAAAAGATTATTAACTGAGAAAACAAAACGACTCTACAGCAGGGCTAAAAATATTTCTTAATATTAACCAGATTGTGACAAAAGTTCAGATTCTTACAGTAGGCAGCCTAGTAGAATTTCCTTTAAACCATTCTGAGTAGATCTTGCTAATGTACTTACACTGCCCACTCTCATTATGTGTTATATTAGGGAAAGTGAATGATTGATTCCATCCAAGTCAGTGGATTTTTAAACTATGGGCTGTTATATTAGTCTTTGCATGCATTTTGTAGTGGGTTATTTTTCACTAACTACCCTCATCGTTACTAATTGCATTTGAAATAATCAAAAGGATCATTGGAAACTCAAGTCAAGTAATCTATGATCTTAAGGTTGAATGGGCACGTAGAGTTACAAATAAGCTTCGGGTTCACTCTTTGCCTTATATTTAAAACAGTTGTCATTCAGTAGCAGAGTAAAGTGCTTATCCTTTTATCTATATAAAACCAGAATTTGTGACCTTCAGGTTACCTTTTCTTGCATGTCAAAGATGTTAATAATGCATCCGCCTACCAATGTGATGAAGAATATGTGTCTGCTGGGTTCTTTTCTTTGGGGTGAACTGAAACTGAAAACTTTCATTTTGTCATTGAAAATGCTTTCCATATAGTTCTTCCATTTCACACCACCTGTGGAGCACTATAATCTAGGTTAACTCTGGGCATAAAAAATTCATGGACTTCCCCCTGATTAGTAGATAATAGAAAAAAGAATTTATACCAGTGACACAATTCTTCTCTTGTGTTTATGTGGTTGAAGGAATATATGACTGCTAACACTTCATAAAAATTGTAAAATATATGCATTTTTTAAAAATGTGAAACCCAAAGCTGAGCTAAGTAAATAACACTGCCAAATAAATATGAAAATCTGTCACCACTTTAGGAGTGCCTGCTTTTGATATAGCACTATATTTCTGAAGGCAAGGCTCTAATAACTAATAAAAATAGTAAATAGCATTGAGTTATTTGCTTATCACTTTCCATGTGAAAATATTCCAATATTGACTGTAATTGAATACTCAAGTTTTTAGATGTATTTACTATTCATTTTGTTATAAACACATCCAATAGCATGTTAAAATACTTGCATTCCCATCAAGAACAAAATAATATAATCGACTGGTCAGCGTGCTAAGTAAAAACATGAGTGGCTATACAAAAACTTGTCCTTTTGGGAGGATGAAAATAAAGTGTATAATTGGAGCAGTCTTTCATACTGCAGCATGGACAATTTAAAAATGAAAATAATAGTATCATTAATTGTCAGTCCCCAATGCCATGAAATTTGTGTTAAAGATCTCTGTTCCCTTTGCTAGTTAGCAAGGACCAAAGCCATCAAAAATAACTATTCTGTCTAATTTACACTCTTTGTGTCAAAACAAGAAATGAACAATAGGGGATGACTGAGGTGAATGAAGCTGTCCTTCCATTAATTTTATGTAACTCACCATAACCAGTTCTCTCAAAATGTGCTCCAGAAATAATTTATTTTTTATATTATCCTCCAGCACCACCAAGTGGTAAAAGGTTTACTTTCTCTTGAAGATGTACATCCCAGTACTATTTTCACTTGAAGACAAACATTAAAATAGTACTGGGATGTTGTTAGGACTAATTAAGCACCTTAAATGTATCTCATAAAAAGTACATCTCAGAATCCCCAGTCTCTATCAAAAAGCCACTGAAAATAATATACTTCAGAAATAAAGAAACAAGATAATTTAATGAATAGATTGTTTGCTTATACTTATTGTTCTTGTTTTATGTTATCTATATTCTGTTCCCCAAAGAGATCTTTGCACTATAGCAATTTATTTTAGTTTTATTTCCCCAAACCTCCAATATTACTCTAATAGTATAAAATATATAATCTTCTGGTTGTGTATTATTTGATTTGGTGGCAGAATTTTGAAGAATAAAAAGAGAGCTGGTAGCTTAAATATTTGTTATTTGAGTGGTATAGCATATTAATGGCCATAGAATTTTAAGTTGATGTAAGAAAATCATTCAGTTTAGTGATAATATAAAAATAAGGCATAAAGAAAATACTATAAATAAAATTGTACACACTTATACACTTTCTTATTTGTTTTAAAAATGACACAGTTTTTAAATGCATTTTAGAGTTTTCTTTTAGCTATTTAATTTCCTAAAATGTAATACATCATTTGTAAAAATAAGCAGTGACATAAATTGAATGGCAAGAAAATCATATTAAAGTTTGCCAGGTAAAAAGTGCCAGGGCCCCAGTCACAAGTTGTGTTACAGTCATCTAGGCAATGTGGAGCATTAAGCACTAGCAGTGTCAGATACTTTGAGCATTAAGAGAAATTTAGATCTAATGTTAGTGCATTCTGTATTGAAAATACAGAGTCCCTGTTTCCAGCATTAGTCCAATTAATCTTAGGGGTCTTTTATTAAATATGAAATATATATCTTCTTCTACCTATGCTATCTTGTCAAGTGATGATTAAATATGGAAAATTAATATCAAGGTTTCAAAACCAACCATTATGGAAAATATTGAACTTTTAAAATTATTGTATACCCATTGCTAACCTGATCATTCTTATTGTTGGTCAAGCAAAGCTAACAGTATTAGACTTACAGAAAAGAAATGGAACACTGCTTTGACAGAACCTAAATAGTGTCTCAGAAGGAGGATGTCTCAGGTGCTGCTATGATCTGAATGTTTGAGTTCCTCAAAATTCATTTGTTGAAATCCTAACCCCAAAGGTGAGGCTTTTGGAAGTGGAGTCACTGGTAGGTGACTAGGACATGAGTATGGAACCCTCATGAATGGAATTTGTTCCCTCATAAAAGCAGCTTCAGAGATACCTTACCTCTTCTGCCATGTGAGAACACAGGAAAAGACAGTTGTCTATGAACCAGGAAACCCTTACAAAACCCCAAATCTGCTGGTACCATGATCCTGGACTTCCAGTCTCTAGAACTGTGAAATGTTTGTTGTTTATAAACAGCCCCCCCACCCCGAGTCTGTGGCATTTTGCTATAGCATCCTGAATAGACAAAAATAGATGGATTTTAGAGTCTGGTCTGTGCAATTTTGATAGTCTTGCAAGATGGGGATCTAGTTCAGTTGGCATAGTTTATAACATATAGCTTTGGATTGATGGCACAGGGAGGTAATTGTCCTGATGTGTGTATTGATGATTAAGCTATGAGTCTTGATAAGTAAGTTATTTTAGTTGGTTCACTGTCTTATCTTTCAGAAACAAGTGTTTCCCAAAAAAGAGCTAAATAATTTTTGCTTAACCCCAGTATTGTTTAGCACAAACACAGATAAGTAATCTTTATCAAAGAATTGTTCAGATAGCGACAGAAAAGTATGTTAAGAATTACTCAAATAGAGACAAAAAAGTATGTTTGGCTAAGAATTGCTTAATATAAGAAAGAGTGAAATATTGTGGTTTTATTTTTCTATTTCTGTAAACAACAATAAGAAAAAGAGCATCAACAAAATTATGTCTATTACAACTGTTAAAAGACAACCCACTATGGGTCTTTTGCATTACTTCAAGTCTGGGAAACAGAATCACTGACTGTCTTTGTTCTGGATCATCTTTTCAAGGATATTTGTATAGTGACCAGTCTTAGAAAATAGAACTAGTGGCTTCTTCTGGAGCTAAATCAGGGATTCCCAAGGCTAATAGATGATGTTAGTAATGAGGTCCTCAATATCTAATATATAGCATTAGATCAAAACCACATATATACAATGGAATATTACTCAGCCATAAAAAAGAACAAAATAATGCCATTTGCAGCAACATGGATGGACTTAGAGATTGTCATACTGAGTGAAGTAAGTCAGACAGAGAAAGACAAATATCATATGATGTTGCTTATATGTTGAATCTAAATAAAAGTGTGAATGAACTTATTTACAAAACAGAAATAGAGTCACAGATGTAGAAAACAAAATTATGGTTACCAGAGGTAAGGGTGGAGGGATAAATTGGGAGGTTGAGATTGATATATACTATATATCACTATATATAAAATAGATACCTAATAAAGACCTACTGTATAGCATAGGAAACTCTACTCAGTACTCTGTAATGACCTATATGGGAAAATAATCTAAAAAAGAGTGGATATATGTATATGTATAACTAATTCATTTGGCTGTACACCTGAAACTAACACAACATTGTAAATCAACTATACTCTAATTTTTTTTAATATATTGGAAAGTTTATTTGGTTGAGCCATACCTGTTGTCATGGAGTTTAAACAAAATTAAGTGTTAAGTTTTATTTAGACACAGAACAACTATCTCACTGTGTGTCTCCTGATCAATCTATCCTCCTCTATTTAGAGCTCAGGAACTTTATAGAGAAAGATTATTAGAGGTAAGAGTAAGGATATCTTGTCATCAAGGGGAAGAAGCAAAGTCTATATGCACCCATCTGAGTATACTGGGGTATTCTGAGGCAAATAACTCAATCAGTTATGGCTCTGTTGAATACAGGATCCAAAGTTGTTATCTTACCCACAACTGTGGAAGAAAAAGATGCCTTTATTCAGCTACCAGTGTTTGGGCAGTGTTCACAGTGGGGAAGATCGCTAACTTGACCCTGCTGATGGCTCCCTTTGGGTCAGTTAATTGTATTATTGTTGTTCCTACATATGAATGTTTAGTAGGAATTAATGTGTTATACCCATGTGCCTCTTGTTCCATAGGGCCAAAGGATATTGTTCTATTCAGGAAGACTCACATGTATAGAAGTGCGAGTGGGACACATAAATGGTTATCCAACTTATCTCCCTACAACGTCTTGGGTGGTTCAACATAACCAGTGTAGAATGCCAGGAGGAGAAATAAAAACAAATACTTTAATTAAAGACTTAAAGGTAGCAGAAGTAGTATGAGATGCAATATCTCAATACAATAGCCTTGTATGTCCAGTAGAAAAGAAAACTTACAATGGATTATTGTTAAGTGAAATCAGTTGTTGCTCCCATAGCTCTCACAGTTCCAAACTTTGCAACTATAACCAAATTCATTACAGAGACTAATATCACTTGGACATACCAGGATCAAGAAAAGTTCACATTCATGTCACAAAGTCTCCAATATGTGTTTGTAGTACACCAATAGGAGAATCTAAACTACCATGTTTTTTCCAAACCTGAGTGGATTAGGATTTAGCATGAATGGCTCTAACTTCTAATGTTCAGAACTTTCACTTTGTAGATGATGCACGGTTGGATGACACATAAGAAGCCTAGGTCTCAATGATGCTTGCCCTGGTGCTATCACACCTCCTTCAGAAGGTGCCAAAGATAAACTCTGACAAAAGTAAGGGGACTTCATGGCAATGACTGATCCCTGTGGCAGTGAAGGGACAATGTCTCTCTTCAGCTCCCCTTCACCTAAATAGAAACCTAGCACCTTACTGCACTCTTTATATATTGGAGAAAGCATATGTCTCACTTGGGTATTCTATTTGTTACTTTATATAGGTTAAACCTATAAGCTATATAGGTTTATATAAACACATAAGCTTATCTTGAGTGTCACCCAAACCAATAGATTCAAACCTTTAGAATCCATCCATCAAGGTGTTAGCATGTTTTATTATATTTGGGGCACCGCAACCCTGGTGATCCCTTACAGCCACATGTCTCAGTGAATGAAGATTATGCTGATTGGAGCTTCTGGCAAAGAGAAGCCACTTCTCCTTGGAGGCACCCTTTGAGTTTTGGACTCTCCTTCCAGATATGACTACCAATTTCACCAGTTTTTACAAAGAAGCTATTAGCTTGCTACTTAGCTCTTACTGAAACTTGACTCCTGACCCATGGACTCTCTGTCATGACATTGCCATTTAGGGGTAAGTCAATTCAAATTCAATGCTTAGCAAGTTGAGAAGAATTCAATAAGCTTTACTTGTGAAATGAGTATGTAATATTCAAGAACACAGAAAGCAGGGTCCCAGTGTTATTTCACCTGTATATGAAAAATCAGCAGCTATCAATTTAGGGGGAAATTTATCCTCAACTATGGTGGTTGAAGCAAAGCTGTTGAATCAGCTGGGCTCTTAATTCGAAGAGATTCTCTTAAATTCCAGGCCTGGTTCGATGATGGTTTAGATAAGCTGAAACCTGAAGTTGTCCATTAGGCTGCTACAGATGTTGAACCTCAGCACCAACTAAGGAAGACCAAAAATGGATATGTTTGCTTCCCTCATTGGGCAGAAATCTAAGCTGTTTTTATTGCTCTGTCTAAAACTTTGTCTAATGAAATTTGTTATATTTTTACTGACCATTGGTCCATTGCTATTGGGCTGGATGTTTGTCTGACATTTGGAAAACTATGACTGGCAGATTTAAAACATCTCTCTTTGGAACCACTGATTAGTAAGGAAAGATTCTCTGATTAAACTGACTGAAATCAAGCTACTAATCAAATGGCAACCAGTTTTCCATCATTTGTGTCTCAACTGATCATTACATCAAACATGGAAACAAGTCACCAACATAAACTGGGCTCTCAGTAAACAACTCTATGTTTCTGATACAGAGGTTTGTCAGATTTCTGACACTTGACCAAAGTTGACTCAGTCATCTCCTGTTGAAAGAAGTGCTGTCCCTACCTGCAGATTGACTACGTATGATTTTGATCCCCCTATTAGGACTATCAGAGATGTGAGAAAGTTGATGATATGTTTTCAGTTTATGGTGATGCTGTTTCAGTCTGATCATCTGACTTTGGCTATATCACACTGGCCCTTAAAACTACTATTTGTCATCATTTCAGCTTTCTATACCATTTCCCATCTGACCTTTTATCACAGAAGCCAATAAACACTGGGCTCATGTCGAGTTATTTAATGAATCTTCTACATTCCCCACCATCCACTGATAGAAAGGTATTGTTGAGTGCTAGAATACACTTCTCAAAAAATCCACTAAAGGATTTCTGACTCTATCTCCCTCACTTCTTTGACCTTAATAAGGCAGCTTTCTCACTAAATGTGTTATCTCCATAAAGGGATCATCTCTTCTAAATCTAGATAATGATGAAGACAATAGGTACAGGGGATATGCAGACTTTTTCAAAAATTTGTAATTTCATACTGTCTATTTCTGTGTATGACAGTTTATTCTTTCCCCTATGACAACCGAAGCTGAACTTGTTCATAGAATTTCCAAGGTGTCAGAATAGTTAAAATAAGGCCTTGGGGAGTCAGTGTTAATTCTGTTCCAGCCACCTACATTTTCTCTTTGAATTTCACAGTCTTACACAATAAGTATAATTACTACTTTGATGAATATATTCCTTGCTGAATTTCCCTTGGACTAGTAGATCAAAGTGGAAGACATAATGGGTATTATGTCTTATATTATCTATAAGTTTTATAAGAATTACCTTGTCCTTCTCACAACTGACCTTGAAGAAGAAAGATCTCTGTGAAAGAAGAGGATGATTGGGCAAAAGGTAAGTCTATAGATAATGGAATGGTACACACCGACTTTGTGGTAGTGGAGAGAGAACAGCAACTTTGCATCTGGGGAGAGGCCACCTTAGAATATAGGACATATTGGGAAAGAGAGGGTATTAGTGACCTCTGTCTTTTGGAACCACCTCCGGACTCATCCTCATGAAGAAAAACACCCCGGTGCAGGTCTTACAAACCATGGCATGGATCTTAAATTTAATTCATTCTTGGCTGCCATTTCCAGTTAGATTACAATGACCTATCAGGAACAAGAGATGTTTTCAGCTCTGGCACCTCCCACACAAAACACCTGTCAACTACTCTGTATGTCTTCTCTACTTATATTCCTATAATTGTCTTCGTGACTCCATGGGGTGAATAACTGTCACCTGGAGGATGGCATAGACAATAGAACAGGTGGAATGACTGGCCTCAGACAGTTCTTGAAAAACAAAAATTTGACTTAATTATTCAAACTCAACTGTGAATCTTATGGCTTACTTCTTGGCTGGAAGATCACTTTTTTTGTTGCTGCTTGTTTGTTTTGTTTGTTTTTACATCTTTATTAGAGTATAATTACTTTACAATGTTGTGTTAGTTTCTGCTGTACAACAAAGGGAATCAGCTATATGTACACATATATCTCCATATGCCCTCTTGAGCCTCCCTCCCACCCTCCCTATCTCACTCCTCTATGTTGTCAAAAAGCATTGAGCTGATCTCCTTGTGCTATGCAACAGCTTCCCACTAGTTATCTATTTTAAATTTGGTAGTGTATATATGTCACTGCTACTCTCTCACTTTGTCCCAGCTTCCCTTTCCCCCTGCATCCTCAAGTCCATTCTCTAGTCTGCATCTTTATTCCTGCCTCGCAACTAGGTTCATCTACACCATTTTTTTAGATTCCATATATATGTGTTAGAATATGGTATTTGTTTTCTTCTTTCTGACTTACTTCACTCTGTATGACAGACTCTAGGTCCAACAGTCTCACTAGAAATAACTCAGTTTTGTTCCTTTTTATGGCTGAGTAATATTCCATTGTGTATATGTCCCACATCTTCTTTATCCATTCATCTGTTGATGGACCCTTAGGTTGCTTCCATGTCCTGGGTATTGTAAAGAGTGCTACAATGAATATTTTGATACATGTATCTTTTTGAATTATGGTTTTCTCAGGGTATATGTCCAGCAGTGGGATTGCTGGGTCGTATGGTGGTTCTATTTTTAGATTTTAAGGAACCTCCATACTGTTCTCCATAGTGGCTCTATCAATTTACTTTCCCACCAACAGAGCAAGAGTGTTCCCTTTTCTTCATAACCTCTCCAGCATTTATTGTTTGTAGATTTTTTGATGATGGCCATTTTTGCTAGTGTGAGGTGATACATCATTGTGGTTTTGATTTGCATTCCTCTAATGATTAGTGATGTTGAGCATCTTTTCATGTGTTCATTGGCAATCTGTACCTCTTCTTTGGTGAAATATCTGTTTAGGTTTTCTACACATTTTTTGATTGGATTGTTTGTTTTTTTGATATTGAGCTGCATGAGCTGCTTGTATATTTTAGAGATTAATCTTTTGTCATTTGCTTCTTTTGCAAATATTTTCTCCTATTCTGAGGATTGTCCTTTTGTCTTGTTTATGGTTTCCTATATTGTGCGAAACTTTTAAGTTTCATTAGGTCCCATTTGTTTATTTTTTTTTAATTTCCATTAATATAGGAGGTGGGTCAAAAAGGATCCTGCTGTGACTTATAGAGTGTTCTGCCTGTTTTCCTCTAAGAGGTTTATAGTGTCTGGCCTTATATTTAGGTCTTTAATCCATTTTAAGTTTATTTTTGTGTATAGTGTTAGGAAGTGTTCTAATTTCATTCTTTTACAAGGAGCTGTCTAGTTTTTCCAGCACCACATATTGAAGAGGCTGTCTTTGCTCCATTGTATCTTCTTGCCTCCTTTGTCAAAGATAAGGTGACTATAGGTTTGTGGGTTTATCTCTGGGCTTTCTATTCTGTTCTATTGATCTATATTTCTGTTTTTGTGTCAATATCATACTGTCTTGATTACTGTAGCTTTGTAGTATAGTCTGAGGTCAGGGAGCCTGATTCCTCCAGCTCCATTTTTCTTTCTCAAGATTGCTTTGGCTATTTGAGGTTTTTGTGTTTCCATACAAATTGTAAGATTTTTTTTTCTAATTCTGTGAAAAATACCATTGGTAATTTGATAGGGGTTGCATCAAATCTGTAATTGCTTTCAGTAGTATAGTCATTTTCACAATGTTGATTCTTCCAGTCAAAGAACATGGTCTATCTCTCCATCTGTTTGTATAATCTTTGACTTCTTTCATCAGTGGCTTATACTTTTCTGCATACAGGTCTTCTGCCTCCTTATGTAGGTTTATTCCTAGGTATTTTATTCTTTTTGATGTGATGGTAAATGGCGTTGTTTCTTTAATTTCTGTTTCTGATCTTTGTTGTTAGTGTACAGAAATGCAACAGTATAGGAATACAAGAGATTTCTGTGCATTAATTTTTTATTATGCTATTTTACCAAATTCATTGATTAGCTCTAGTAGTTTTCTGGTCGTATCTTTATGATTCTCTATAGTATCATGTCACCTGCAAGCAGTGACAGTTTTACTTCTTCTTTTCCAATCTGTATTCCTTTTATTTCTTTTTCTTCTCTGATTGCCGTGGCTAGGACTTCCAAAACTATGTTGAATAATAGTGCTGGGATTGGGCACCTTTTTCTTCTTCCTGATACTAAGGGAAACACTTTCAGTTTTTCACCATTGAGAATGTTGTTGGTTGTGTATTTGTCATATATGGCTTTTATTATGCTAATGTTGGTTCCCTCTATGCCCACTTTCTGGAGAGTTTTTAACATAAATGGGTGTTGAGTTTTGTTGAACGTTTTTTTTCTGCATCTATATAGATTATCATATGGTTTTTAATCTTTCAATCTGTTAATATGGTGTATCA
Source organism: Physeter macrocephalus (assembly GCF_002837175.3). Taxonomy (NCBI): domain Eukaryota; kingdom Metazoa; phylum Chordata; class Mammalia; order Artiodactyla; family Physeteridae; genus Physeter; species Physeter macrocephalus. The sequence continues at coordinate 36,303,969 of NC_041226.1, read as the reverse complement.
TATTGATTGATTTGTACATATTGAAGGTTCCTAGCATTCCTGAGATAAACCCCAATTGATCATGGTGTAGGATTCTTCTAATGTGCTGTTAGATTCTATTTGCTAGTATTTTCTTGAGGATTTTGCATCTACTTTCATCAGTGATATTGGCCTGTAATTTTCTGTTTTTGTGACACCTTTGTCTGATTGCGGTATCAGGGTGAAGTTGGCCTCATAGAATGAGTTTGGGAGTGTTCTTCCCTCTGAGGTATTTTGGAAGAGTTTGAGACTAGGTGTTAGCTCTTCTCTAAATGTTTGATTGAATTCACCTGTGAAGCCAACTGGCCCTGGGCTTTTGTTTGTTGGAAGATTTTTTAATCACAGTTTCATTTTCAGTGCTTGTTATTGGTCTGTTCATATTTTTTATTTCTTCCTGGTTCAAGCTTGGAAGGTTGTACTTTTCTAAGAATTTGTCCATTTCTTCCAGTTTGTCCATTTTATTGGCATATAGTTGCTTGTAGTAGTCTCTCATGATCTGGGAAATCACTTTGAAAGTTGGACACACTGTCAAACTGTACTCAGCAACTGATGTATATGCTGTATGTGTGTGTGTGGGATGGGGTGTCTCAGCAACTTAAGAAAATAATATTCTTTCTGGGGCATCAGACTTTGTTTCTTATGTTGAAGCCAGTCATTAAAGTACCTTCCTCCTGGAAAAGCATGGTCATATGTGTTCTAGGCTTTAAGAGACCTTTAATCTTGAGGAAACACTAACAATGGGTTATGTAGTCCTCAGGTATGGATACCTCTTCAACATGAAGCTATGATTGGTTTCTTGGGAAATGTCCCTGGAGAGATAATTGACCTGATTAGATAAGATTTGTCAGGTAAGACAGAGTAGTGTTCATTCTATGAATAATTTTTCCTCACTACTCAGAAAATATGTGTTCTTCTGTGTTCTCACCCCAATTCCTCATAAATCACGAGATTTTCATTACTGGGTGATATGAAGAGGCCTTGTGAGTCCAGGGCATTAGCACTATTAAGACCAATCTTTTGTTCTAGTCCTTTCCCTGGCCTCATGTATTTTTCTCACATGTAAGGAGAGGCACCCTTTGCAGATTTCTGGATGTCTATCTCCACTTCACTACCCTGTTCTGTGAAATCACTTTTGCAAGCCTGTCTCTGTGAGCTCTCAGCTCACTCTTCTCAAATCAGGATGGGCTCTGTCCCTATTCCCTCTCCATGTGCCATGGCCTGGAAACTCTCAAGGAATGGAGTTTGGGCAATCATAGAGCTAACCTTGTTTGTATCTTGTCTCTCACAGTTACTGTCCTTTGTTGCCTACCTCCAAGTTTCTTGAAATTTGTTTAACATGTTTTGGCTGGTTTTATTTTGTTTCAGACAGAAGGATAGATTATGTCCATGTTAGTCCATTTTGGGTGGAAACAGAATTCCCTCTTAATCTTTATTATAGATTTTAGTATCAGCTAGACAACTTACCAGCCATCAAACAAACAGAAAAAAATGATTTGATTTTTGAATGGAGTTCCATTGAATTTACCAATTAGTCCATGAAGAATTGGAATCTTTATAAAGAGGAATTGTTCATTTCATTGCAATTTGATGTCCTAATTTATTAATGCCATTTTATCTGCCATAATATGGCTCATTATTTTATTCCTAGAAGGTTTGCACAGTATTTATACAACTTATTTCCATGTAGCTTATGATTTTTGTTATTATTTACATATCCAGGTTGATTATTTTCTATGTAGATGAGAATTGTTTTTATTAAAGATTGATGTTATGTCCAGCATTCTTGATTAACTACATTATTAATTCAATGACTATGCTTTTCATTCTAAGATTTCTATTTTTCTACCCTCAGGTTTTCTTTCATTTTCTATACAATTTTGTTCCATTATTTTTTGTTATTTATGGATATCATTTCATCATTTTCTTTTGAGGTTAATTCAATAAAATTTCACTGAAAGTATTTGAAATTATTTTATGATATTCATTCTTAAAAGCATAAACTAATTATATGGTTGTTTATTTTGATGATACCTTTGTAGTGTTAGATATTTTATCTTAAACATTCAATTTAGAATTTTGATTTACAGTAGTATTTTCAGTGGAATGGTTTATTCTTGGTTTTATGGTTGTCTCCACTCAGCTCTCTGAGGTCCTCTGTCCAGAATCAAAGATTATATGATGAGTTCAGATGTCTTGCTCCAGAGTGATAATGAAAATATCTTGGATCTTGTCACCAAGCCAGTAGAATCTGGGTTGATTCTTAGTTTAGGGATTATAAGCATATATATAAGGGGTAATTTTTTATGTATCTATATCTACATATATGTATATAGATATATATTTAGACTCATATCTCCTCTCAGATAAAGTAATTTAAATTTAAGTTGTATCCCCAGTGAGAAATCAATAGAAATTTTTAGCCTTATAAAAGCAAGAGGAGTACACTATTTCTATTCCTTTCCATTTAAGCAATCAGTCCTTTTCTTTATTGGGGAAAGTTTCCTTATTCTGTAGTAATCAAAATATAGTGTGGTTCTCTCTACTTGCCTTCAGACATAGAATTCAATGGCTTTAACAACCAACAGCTATGCATTAGGATTTCATTTGTGGTCCCCTAATATATTTAACATTTAAAAATATTTCTTTTTTAATACTTTTCTTTCAATACTATACACCTTTAAAGAAAAATTTTACAATAATAAAAAAGAAAATCAAATAGATTTTAATGTAAGTCATAATTTCTACTGTTAGTCATCTGTTTAATTAAATTTGATCTTCCAAAGATGATTTAATGTGGCTTAAAAAGATGCATTAAATACAATATAAACATTTAAAATACAATAAGTAGGGAAAAATAGAAAGTAAAGAAGGGAAAGAATAAAGAAGAAGAGTAAGAGAAAAACAAAGTAAAGAGAACAAGGAAGAGGGAAACAAATAATGAAATTAAAAATGGATAATAATGAATAGTACAGTGGCTTTATATGGCTCAAAAGTTCTCTAGTAGTTAAAAGGACCAAAAAATTAAGATAAATTACACACTTCCAAATGTCCACTTGTGGTTTCCACTCAGGCTTTCCCACCATTATAGCCCTCACTCTATTGGGCTGAGAACACATGTAGGGATTCTGCCAGCTTCTAATATATCTATTCCAATTATGCATTCCAGAAATAGGAATAATAAACACATTTTGGACCCACTTTGTGCATTGTGATATGAACCTGATCTAAAATGACGTTGATTAGATGTACCATATTGTACACAGAAAAATGAGAGTCTTAACAAATTAAGTTTTATAATTAAAGTTGATAATGAGCTGGATGCCTAGGTTCTGAAAAAGGAGGTATTTATCCAGATGCACAACTTATTTGATGCAATAAATAAGATTTAAAGAATTTACTAAATAACAATAAAGCATTCTTACTATTTATAAATTTATCTTCCTGGGCAAGAATTTCCTGGAACAAACAAAAAGTCATGCTCACAGAAGTGTCCTCAATTCTCACTGCATTAAAGGAAAGAGATTTAAGATAAATTTAAAAGTTTATTACTGAAACATACTGTGGTTTCCTTCCTCAAAATGTCTGAAAATTATCAAAGTTGTAAAATATTACATGTGATTACCTGAAGTAGTAGAATGTACATAATGGTATGGGTACCTCAAAATGTCCAGTGAATTTCATGGTAAAGTAATTTTTGGTGAAATTGCCTAAATCATTAAACTAATTTTCTGTTGTTTCCATTTTTCTTTTTTTTTAAACATCTGTTCAATATATTTTGGTATTTATTTTGGTATTTATTACTTAGAGTAAAATGGAATTCTTCAATGATAATCAAGATAATTTAATATGAACAGTTAGGAAAATATATTTCAGGCAATCCCATTGATACATTATGTAATTTATGTATTTCTGTCATTTTAACCTTTCACGAAACAAGTTTCCATTTACATCAGTAGGCTAGTCCTCATAGTACACAGATGGCTCTATCAAGAATTTGGTGACTAATCATTGAATACAGTTCACATGGAAACAACTAATCAACTAGATTATTATGTGTAAATAGCTGCCTGTTTGTGATTATAGCAAATTTCTTATTTATATCTAATTAAATGTTTGACAATAGTTCAACAACAATTTACAATGCCTCTTTAGGATAATACATATGATTATGTACACACTAAAATACTTAAAAGTTTTCAGATGCTTGTAAGTTCAAATATATGTATATTTATATATATATATAAACACACACACATATTCCTGAAATACCAAAGCAATAATCAACCTCTGGGATCAACTAGCATTTCATGAAATTATGTTTCAAAGTTTTAACATCATCTCCCATATACTTTATAACTCTAAAATATTACCTTTGACTTATTTTAGATAATTATTTTCAAAAAAACAAGGTTTGTAAATATCACATTGATGAAGAAGTTATAAACAGAAGCTGAACATGGGAAGATTTAGTTTTCTTTCCCTTTATTGTTGTATAATACATTCAGGTGTTGTGTTAGCTACAGGTCTTTGATGACATTATCAAAGTTTAGTTTTCATTTATATTTTGAGTAATTGTGAGACACAATCAAAGTGCATTTGAACCTATTTTATGACTTTAGGGAAAATGTAAAAAGTAGTTTGAAATTTATTTTTAAATACCTAAATCTAAAGTGTGACATGTAAGTAATGAAAATAGATACTAAATGCAACATGTTTCAAGGATCATTGGATCATACAGAGTTGTAATTACAATTATAGGAGTTTGATGCTCATTTCAGTAAGCTAGCCTCTTGAATTAACATGTATTTATTGAGAGATTATTAGTCAATGATTACTGATCAATGAATAAAACAGACAAACTTACAGTCTTCATGAATCTTTCATTCTAGTGAATGAACAGTAACAATAAAAGAAATATTAAATACACATATAAAGTTAGAAAGTGATATGAGCTTTTGGGGAAAAAAAACAGCAAATAAGGGAAAGGTATATGCAATGCCATAGTAAAGTTAGGTTTGCAATTTTAATCCAGGTGGTCATGAACATTGCAATGGAATATTGATGTGTGACGAAATATCAAGAAGAAGTATAGGAGCAAGCTATGTAAATATCTTAAAGAAGTGAATTCCTTGCAGAAAAAAGAGCAAGTGTAAAGGCCATGAGTTTGAGAGTATGACAATTGTTCCAAGGAACTGTAAAAAGACCAGAGTCATTGGGGTGTAGTGAACCAGGGAGAGCATAATATGAGATAAAGTGAGAACGGTAAAAAAGGAAGTTGGCCCCAGATAATTCCATGTTTTTTGGCTAAGTTTTCTACTTAGGCATTTATCCTAGTAATGTGAGAAGCCATTGGAATATTTGGAATAAAGGAGTTTAATTATCCACATTTTGTTTTAATAGAATATTCTGATAACTGTATTAATAATAGACTAGAGGAAAAGTAGGACACAAGTAAGAAATATATTCCAATAAATTAAGTAAGAGATAGAAATTTGGTGTGCCTAACTTACTAAAGGAATGTTTTCAGAAAAACAAAAACAAAAAATATAAGACAAAGCTCTGTAAAGTATGAAGTATTATAGAGAAAAAAGAAAATCTAACCAAAAGTGGTAGCCAGTAAACTCTAGTTTTGGCTTGATAGAGGAAGAAGTTTTTGCAGTGTAAAATATAAACCACATTTTAGAGTTGTTGTATGCCTCTATCTGTAAATATGGAATTAAGCCACCTGGGAAGTAGAAGAGATCTAACCTAATCAATAATATGGCTTCCCTCTGCCAGCTGAGGACAATACACAACAGCTAGGGGTTGAGTGTTGACTTTGTAAAGGAAATCTAGGAGAGGTATCAAAACACCATCTACCAAAGCAAGGTTGATTTTAAGTTATACGTTGAAGGTAGATAAACAGGATTTGTGGGGGCTTCCCTGGTGGCACAGTGGTTGAGAGTCTGCCTGCTGATGCAGGGGACACATGTTCATGCCCTGGTCTGGGAAGATCCCACATGCTGTGGAGCGGCTGGGCCCATGAGCCATGGCTGCTGAGCCTGTGCATCCCGTCCGGAGCCTGTGCTCTGCAATGGGAGAGGCCACAACAGTGAGAGTCCTGTGTACTGCAAAAACAAACAAACAAACAAACAAAAAACCCAGGATTTGTGACAGATTAAATGTTAGCACAAGACAAATAAGGGAGTCAATAATTATTTTAAAAATTATCTTGACAATTATAAGAATGGTTTTCATTTACTGAAATGTGAAAATTGTAGAAACAGCATATTTGGAGGCAGAGGGAATTAGGGGTACAGGTTTTTACATTTTAATTTTGATATACTTATTAGCTAACCAAGTAGTAGTTAATATACCACTGAATATACAGGTCTTGAGTTCAGGTCAAAAGACTTTGTGGAGGTATACATTTAAAACTGTCTGCATTTAGATGGTGTTTAAAGCTATCAGATTATTTGAGATAACCAAAGGAATGTGTGTAGAAAAGATGGCCAAGGTCTATGCCCTGTAGGTTTAAATTATTACAAAGTTAGGAAGCAGAGATGAAACAGTAAAGGAGACTAGGATGGACAATCTGACTGTAAATAAGTCTTGAGGGGTTTTGATATAAAGGGGAAAATTGAAATGGGCAATATAAACAGATGAAAGTAGGATCACTGAATATCAGGATATTTGTCTATTGATGGGTACAAATTCATTAGGAAAAGGAAAACACAAAATGATTCAGAGGAGAGATTAGGGAGAATTGTGGGAACAATGTCATTAAGTAGATGAGAGCAGATGGGATCTGGTATGCAAATGGGTGTGCTGGTCTTTGTTAAACAGCATGGAGAATCCATCCAAAGTACGAGGAAAGAAGGTAATGTATAAAGGCAAAGAAGGAGAGAGGTGGTTCAGTGGGTTTATAGAAGCTTGTGGCAGTTTTTGTTTATTTGTTAAGAAATCTTTGAATTTCCTTGAGACCATTATTAAGTCATTCATTTCATACCATAACAGAGTTTATTTTTAAGAGGTATCTTCTTACTGGATAGTTGATTATTTTATTAATGAGGAACAATCACAGGGGTTGATTTGTGCTAGGAATCACAGCCATTGTTTATCGGAAGTAACAGGTACGTCAGGAGGAGGAAAAGAGGAAAAATTAAAACGTTTTTACTGGGCAGCTTTGCTATGACAATAACTGTTTTATATAATTTTTATTGTTTCACATATATATGATATATGTTCATAAAATAATCTCTTCTTACCTCCATTTTACTTAGAAGGGATTCAAGTTCCTTATAAAATAATTTTCTCATAGCTATAGAGCTTATAATAGGTGGTTAGTTTCTAACACACATTCCTCTAATAGTAGCATGCTATTGTTAAACAAATTCTTCTGACTCCTGAATTTCATGTAAGTTAATGGTTACAGTTAAAGGTTTGAACATATTCAAAATTAATTTTTGAAAGGGTATTTTATATGTTGTCTCTGTACTTTCTGAAGCATCACATCAGGAAGCATATACTATATTATAATATCTCTATTTATAATATTTGATTGTTTTTTGCTTTATGATATGTTAATATATTCCAAATTTATTTTTTGCATTTTCTGCCTACACTTAGGATTGGCCATTTATCCCTAAATCCTGCTTCCTTTTAATGGAGAATGAGCCCACATTTGATGCTAGAAATTTTTATTGCTATTCAGTTGTTGCAGTAGATTGTTTCCAAATGTAGAGGCCACAATTTCTTCCATTGTTTATGCCCTTTCACAATAGTATTTACCACTCCTTTCATCAAGAAGTGGAATTTATTTCCCTGCCACTGTGTATGCACTGGCCTTGTGTTTGTTTTAACCATTATATTATGGTGGAATGATGCTGTGTGTGATTTCCAGACCTGGACCTTAGGAGGCTTTGCAATTTCCATTGTTTGCTCTCTGGGAGCCAGTCACCACCTAAAGAAGTACAGGCTATCTGTCTATAGAGAAAATAGTAAAATTCTATGTGAAGTGGGAAACCATGTGGAGAACAATCAAGGATCCAGACATAGAAAATGGCAATGAAAAGAAAGAGGTTTAGCCATCTCAGGAACCCTCCCAGGTATTTGAGTGAATCCTCTGGTTTCTACAAGTTGCCCAGCAAACACTATGGAGAACTGAGATGAGTCATCCTTGTTGATCTTTCCCTGAATTTCAGAACAGTGGGCAATTTAAAATTTATTATTTAAAGCTACTAGGGGTTTTGGTTTTGATATATTTTATGTACAACAACAAGAAGAGCTGTCAGAGTAACTAAATTTGGTCATTCTCATAAGCATTTTATGTTGACAACAGTAGGAAAAATTAGTTTTAAGAGAAAATACATTACATACTCATAGTATTTCCATTCAAATTTAGAGTTGTAAGGTTTTTAAAATTAGCTTCCTTTATTTTCTAATTTTATCTCCTTTTTTAAACTGAAAATCTTTATTAATACTGACGTTTATATAGAATAATTTTTAAGTATATTTTCTATATTTGTGTATATATGATGTGTATGCATGTTTCCATTAGCTTCAGAATAAAAATATTAATGTTTAATATCTTTGACATTGCCTTATGAGTTAATTATCTTTCTCATGAGGGTGGGAGGAACTAATAGGATGAATAGCATTATTCTTTTGCAAATTACTAGCAAAATTGCTGTGTTGATCAAAAGATAGGTAGCATATCTCCAAAAATGGAGACTAAATAGTACATGCAAATCCCCTCTTCAGTTTGTCTTTGTTTAGAACTCAAATCCATGGGTCAAGAGAAATGAACCACTACCAACCACACCAAAGGTTAATCTTCATCCAAAGAAGGTGATGTTGTGTATATGGTGGGATTGGAAGGGAGTCCTCTATTATAAGCTCTTTCCAGTAAACCAAACAATTAATTCCAACAGGTACTGCTCCAAGTTAGACCAACTGAAAGTAGCACTCAACAAAAAGCGTCCAGAATTATTCAACAGAAAATGCATAATCTTCCATCAGGATAATGCAAGACTGCATGTTTCTCTGATGACGAGGCAAAAACTGTTACAACTTGGCTGAGAAGTTCTGATTCATCTACCATATGCACCAGACATTGCACCTTTGGATTTTCATTTGTTTCAGTCTTTACAAAATTCTCTAAATGGAAAAAATTTCAATTCCCTGGAAGACTATAAAAGGCACCTGGAAGAGTTCTTTGCTCAAAAAGATAAAAAGTTTTG
>NC_041226.1:36291603-36294720 GCF_002837175.3 Physeter macrocephalus | reverse complement strand
AATTATGAAGTTGCCTGAAAAATGGCAGAAGGTAGTGGAACAAAACAGTGAATACATTGTTTAATAAAGTTCTTGGTGAAAATGAAAAATGTGTCTTTTATTTTTACTTAAAAACTGAAGGAACCTTTTGGCCAACCTAATAAATGGGTGGTATTTTGGGAGTCAATATTATCAACCCCTTGTTCCAACTGGTCTAGAGTCTACAGGTTTGTGGTCAGCAGTTTCCATCTAGTGGGAGTCAGATTTCTAAAAAAATTAGCCTAGGAATGTGCATCAGACACTGTTGCCTATGTTGTTCAGGGAGGATCTAGGAGTCTTGTGACTCTATTGTCCTAATTATTAACTCTCAAGTCTGCTCTTTGGAGCTCAGAGAAGGCCTAGGAGACTAAATCCCCCATTTTTTTCAATAAACAAGAAAGAGGGGACACAAAGGGTCTTTTGAACCTAGGAGAGACCCACTGGGTTCTGCTTGGTTTCAATACACCCCCTTTATTTTTGATATTGCTCAATCCTAAGTGGAAGAAGGGTGGGGCAAGAAAGGGAGTAAAGTTTTGGATAAAGAGGCTAATCATTAACTCAGCATAGAAACGTGGTTTTAGGGGGACTCAATTTCAATCTCCAATCCTATTTCAACCTTCCCCAAATCATTGAGGGAACGGGGTGATGACTGCTCTGGCTACTTCCTGCTGAAACAGTGCATAGTACTGTCTCAATTTCGGGAATAGACACAGAGTTGGAAATATTCCCAAGTTCTAAGTCATGGATTTGAATCTTGTACGATTAAGATCTCAGTCCTTAGTCCACTGTTTTGGTATAACAGACTCAATTAGAGTAGGAGGAGGAGTGACAACCTAAACTTTATTAGACCTTGGAAAGTAGATTCCATTCCCTGAGGAATTTAGGAGAAAAAGCCTAAAATCCAGTCTGGATCTGACACTTTGGGGGAGGCTTGTTGTAACCAGGTAGCCAGTTGTCTAAACTTTATCTAAAGTAGGTTTTAACTTCTGATGTGGTATTAACATATATAAGACAGGAGTTTTGGGCCACTAAACATATGTATACTTTTTTTCTGCTAACATCTGATCTAAAGCAATTTTATTGCCTTAAAATTTAATAGGTACAAGAGGAAACCTTGAGACCACAGGATTGCAGCTAACAGTTGCTAATGGATATTATTTTGAGAACATCTGGTGGTATCTTTGAGTCTGATACAATTCAGAAAATTCAAATTCTTAGTAGTATAGGAATGTGTCTTCAATCATGTCCACAATGGCCATTCAGCTCTATTTTGGATGCCTGAACCACAGTTACTCCATTTTTATTTTTATAATGTATTCTTTTCTTTAATGGTTAAAGCTGATATACAATGCATGTTTAATAGGCCACAAACAGGATTTTTGGTTAAAGTTTAATTTAAATCATGTACAAGCCAGAAAGACTTCCTCATACCTCCATATGTGAAAATCGTTTTCATCATTTCCCCCTTTTGACTGCAAATCTTCCAATAGAAAACACTGATGATCAGAATATTTGTCCCTCAATGCCAGGGTGGTTGCTCCCTGCCCTGGGTCCATAATATCCCTCAGTGCTCGAACTCCTTTTTTGTTAATTATATACATTTGCTTAGTTATCCATGATGACAGGAAACTAATCAGATGTAGTACACAAGCTCAGAGGGAGGTTAATATATCAACATTTTGTAGGCTATACATTTTGTTAATTATACTGAAATGTCACACAAACATTGTACATGTCCTTTTAGCAGTAGACTTAAAGCAAGCAGTGATACATGTTATAAGTAGTGACAATTTTAATAGAGTTTTCTTCCCATTCTAATAGAGAGACAAACATTTGGTAAACAGTTTTATGAGACCATCCTGGTTTCTGTTAGAATTCTTTAATTTCTTACCCAGTTGAGTGGGATGATCTAAAAATTATCAAAAACCTATACTTTTTAGAAAATTATTTCTATGAATCTCCTTGAAGATGAAGCACTTTTGCAAAAATATGAGAGTGAAACAATAGCTGTCTATGAATGACATAATACTTAAAAAGTCATGGTTAAAGATCTGATTACAATGTAATCGACCAAAAAGCTTAACCAAGTTGCTGTTACATATGTTTTAAGAAAATAACTAGAACAATAACTGATAATACACCAAAACATATTCAAATTTTAGGAACTTCATGTTATTTCTAGACCATTTATATTAATAACATTTATCCATAGAGTATCACTTAAGAATGTTTATCACCACTTATTTGACAAAGTTTTTCATGTCATTTAACATATTAAATAATACTAATTAGTTTAATACTTCTCTCTGAGATAACTTAGGAGCCATTTGAAAACTTCAAATTTAGGTAGAAAAAGAAATTTACAACCTGTAACCAAAAGCAGCTCAATATTCCAGGTAAACTTTGTTCTCTTAACAGAGAAAGAAAAGCAAAATTCCAGTCTTGCATCAGCTTACTTTTAATTTTGAAATTAATTTACTTAATTAAATTCAATATAATCTTAACAAGTCTTGACTATGTATAAAGCTCTTTTCTCAAGTCTTCTTTACCATAAACTTTCTATCTTTTTCTGTATCCATATTAGTTTGTCCTTAATTTTTTTCCCCATCCAGAAACAACCAGATCTAGGACAAAATTACTCTTTTTTTGTTCTTTAACCAAACACCTCCATCCTTCATACCTTCTTTCATCGATAACTTATGTCTTATTATCTTCACATACTGAAATGTTTCTCTTACTTTTAGAAGCTTTAATTACATATGTATTACAGTTTTTAACTTTAAAACATTTCACCTCTAGGAAGAAACAAAAATCAAGTAATTGTAAACTGTTATACCAACATTTTCTGATTAGCAAACTTACAAAAATATTCTATAACCTCTAAAAACATGGGTTTATTTCATAGCATAATTTCTTTCCTCTATGTGGTACAAGGCATGTGTCCAATAAACCCAAACATCTTTAGTTTTTCTCTCATAAGAAAAGTAATGTGTTTTGGAACACTGAAATGCCTCTCCATATGCCAAGGAAGTGTGTGTGTGTGTTTCTGTCCATCCGTGTGGTGTGTGTGTGTGTGTGTGTGTGTGTGTGTGTGTGTGT
>NC_041226.1:36240565-36291561 GCF_002837175.3 Physeter macrocephalus | reverse complement strand
TTGTGTGGTGTGTGTGTGTGTGTGTGTGTGTGTGTGTGTGTGTGTACTAGTATCTGGGAAAGAAAATAGCAACGTGATAGGGGAGCTATCATATAGTTTGGGAAGATTTAAACAGCTAAACAGTTCATTTGGAAGTCAGCCAAGTTAACTTTTATGTAAAGGTATAGGCAGATGGTTGTGAATTTCCAGGGTATATCTTCAAAACACAAACAAACAAAAAAATAGCTGAGGAGGTTTCCTAAGGTAATGGGAAGTTTTGCTCAGTCATCACGAGCTGGCAGGCTATTCAAAAACAGGTAGTACAGATTCTTCAGCAAAAGTAAAAGTGTAAGAACCTCTGAAAATCTCCATAAAACAATAAGAACCCTGGCAAAAGTCGTCAAAATCACCTTTTTCAAAACTCTGGGAATTATCAAAGACTTGCCATAATTGGGGTTGGGTCTTCCTCAAGAAAAAAATCTGAATATTAGTAAGAGCATCGAGCTTTCTGTTGTTTCAATTTGCTATGTTTCCAACTTCCCTGCCTCAGCTCCACAATAATCTGGAAAACCAACCACCTTCAAAAACAGTAAAAAATGGCATCTAGCAGCCACTGTAGTAAACTAGTGTAAAAAAAAATGATAAAGGAATTAAAATTGTACACCTGGAAATAACTACCACAAAAGAAAGCAAAACATAGGACATATAAAAACAAAGCAAAATAAGATACATAAATACGACGTTATCAGTAATTATATTAAATATAAATGGATTAGACACTCTAATAAAAAGGCAGAGGTGGCAGATTAGATAAAAAACATGAACCAATTTTATTTTGTTTTTAAGAGATACACTTTATATAGAAAGATACAAAAGGTTGAAAGTAAAAAATGGAAAAAAAAATACAACATTCAAATTGTAACCAGTAGAAATCTGGAGGGGTTCCATTAATATCAGACAAAATAGACATTAAGACAAAATTACTACTAGAAACATAAAAGTTATCTTATAATGACAAAAGGGGCAATCAATCACAAACACATCACAATTATGAAGAGATAGCCACCTAACAACAAAGTCCATGAAAACATGAAAAAAATTAAAATGAGAGAATTGAAGAGACAAAAACTAATTCAACTATAGTAGTTGAGGGGCTGTAAACCTTCACTTTCAATTATGGTTAAAACAACTAGAAAGAAGTTCAACAAGAAATAAAACACTTATACCACACTATAAATCAATTAGAAACAAGGGAAATCTATAGATCATACCAAAAACAATAGAATATACATTCTTCTCAAATGCACTTAGACCAACATAGTCAATATGCTGCATTATAACACAATTCTCAATACACTAAAACAGAAATAAATAACACAAAGTAAGTTCTCTGACTACAGTAGAATAAAATGAAATTTGGTAAATTAAAGAATATGTAGGAATTAGACAATACCCTCCCAAATAACTAATAACCTAATAACCACAGAAGAAATCACAAGGGAAATTAGAATATACTTTGCAATGAATGAAAACAAAAAAACCCAACATACCAAAACCTATGGAATGCAGCTAAAACACTACTTAAATGTAACTTTATAGTTGTAAATGGCTTTATTTTAAAAAGAAAATTATCTAAATTTCCACCATAAAAATTAGAAAAAAATCAAACAAAACCCAAGGCAAGCAGAAACATAATACAAATTAGAGGTTGGGATCAAGATGGCAGAGCAGTAGGAAGCAAAGACAAGAAAACCTCCACATAACCTGGAAGGAAAAAAGGAAAAAAAAAAGAAGGAATCAGGACAGAGCCTGTGCCCCAGGGAGGGAGCTGTAAAGGAAAAAAGGTTCCTATACCTTGGGAAGACTCCTCACCAGTGGAGAGATTAGGCTTAATGGAGGAGAAGTTTTGGATCCTAAGAGTGGAGAGCAGCAACTGGTTTGTGGAAGGCAAAACAGAGAGTAACATGCACAGGGGGTTAGCACTGCCACCTTGCAGATACTCCTCTGTCAGTATCTAAGATACTCCTCTGTCAGTGAGAGTGGGGGTTGGGTGCTGAAGCTCAGACTCAGAAGCTCAGTCCCAGGGAGACGACCAGGGTTAGGTGCAGAAACAGCCTGAAGAGCTTTGGCCATGGTAACTGAGCATGTATTAGGAAGAATCCTGGGGCCACCAGAAAGGCAAGGCACCATTATTGGGAGGCACATGAGGAGACAGTGGGACCACCATAAGAAATTCTTTCCCTGTGAGCACTTGCAGGCAACAGGACACAGCCTATAGGAACTCCAGGTGTGTGCATGAGTTGCTGCTGCCATCTTGGGCTCCAGAACTGGGCACTGGGCACCTCTTCCAGACCTGAGAGCAGAAGCCAGGCCCTACTCCTGCTGAGCTGGGAGGGCATGGAAAGCTCCCGACACTAGGAATCCCACCAGGGGGCCACAAGACCCAGCCCCACTGACTCAGAAGGGCACAGAAAGTTCCAGAAAGTAGCAATTCTGACTGCAGCCCCCAGGACCTGCCCAGCTGTCCTAGGAGGGAGCAGATAGCTTCCATGACTATGAAATACTTCAGTGGGTGCTGAAACCTGCCCTGTTGTCCCAGGAGTGTGGGGATAGGTCTCACTACTAGGAAATCTGCCAGTGGGTGCCGAGACATACCCCACTGTCCCAGCAAGGCACAGATAACTCCTCTCAGTAGGAAATCAATCAGCATGTTCCAGGACCTGTTCCATTGTCCTGGGAAAGTGCAGATAACTCTCCCTACTAGGAAATCCACCTACAGATGTCAAGACCTGCTCCACTGTCCCAGGAGCACACAGAAACCTCTCTCTACTAGGAAATCTGCCAGTGGATTCCAGAACATGTCCCACTGTCCTGGGAGGGTGCAGATAACTCCCCTGACTAGGAAATCCATCTATAGGTGTCAGGACCTGCCCCACTGTCCCTGGAGCACACAGAAACCTCTCTCTACTAGGAAATCTGCCAATGGGTTCCAGGACATGCCCCACTGTCCCAGGAAGGGGTGGATAACTCCCCCCACTAGGAAATCCATCAGTGGATGGGTGCCAGGATCTACCCTCATGTCTGGTAGTGCACAGAAATCACTCATTACTAGGAAATCCAGCAGTGGGTGCTGGGACCTGTGCTGCTTTCCCAGGAGGGTGCATATAGCTCCCCCCACTAGAAATCTACCCAGAGAAGGGGCTGAAATCATAGCTGAGCCCAGGGACTGTGTGAATAAGGAAGAAGAGCTGAAATCTCTTCTCATGGCTGCACGACCTACTGAGTTACACCTCTGTGGATGGTTTCCTAAATTCAGCACCTGCAAAATATCTGAAAGGACCATGGTGGAAAGTGTTCTTGCAAATGGGATGGGTCTGGTGTTAGCACCTGTGGGCTCTGTGGGCATGTACATGTGGGGGTTGGGCCAGACCAGAGTCGAAGCTGCCTCGAGATCTCGCACAGCAGGGCTAGGTGCATGACAACTGCAGTCCTGGGACCTGACCTCAGTGAACCTGTGCCTCTGACAGGGTGAAAACAATACCTGAGAGTAACCAAGATCAATTGCTGGCATATTCATAGTTAAGGCAGGACAGACTGCAGTGCCAACAAGAGTATACATTGTGGCCCACACAACAGGTGAAAGGGGACACAACAGAGCACACTCACAGGTGAACACCTCCAGAGGCAGAACACTCAGTGGCTTATCTCTCATTGGGAGTGCTCCAATCTTGCCTACCTCACACCACAGATCAGAATCACAGCTAAAAGATAGATCTGGGGGTCTCTACTTCAATGACTGGGGAGCAGACCTCAACACTGAGAGGGCAGTGAAAACCACAGGGCAAAGAGGAGGCCCCAGTCAATATTTAAGGCAGGCTCTAATCACCACAACACCAGTCAAACCCCCTATCAAGAGGATAATGGCACAAACCTCTGGACCTATATCTCCCACCAGGGGGCAGACAACAGAAGCAAGAGGAACTACAATCCTGCAGCTGACAGAAAGGAGACCACAAACACAATATGGTTGCAAAATGAGATGATGAAGAAATATGTTGCGGATGAAGGAGAAAGATAAAAACCTACAAGAACAACTGAATGAAGAGGAGATAGGCAGTCTACCTGAAAAAGAAATCAGAGTAATGATAGTAAAGATGATCTAAGATATCAGCAAAAGAATGGAGGCTCAGATCGAGAAGATATAAAAAGTTTTACAAAGACCTACAAGAACTTTAGAACAAACAAACAGAGATGAACAATACAATAAATGATATGAAAAATACACTAGAAGGAATCAATAGCAGAATAACTGAGGCAGAAGAAGGGATAAGTGACCTGGAAGACAGAATGCTGGAAATCTCTGCCGTGAAGCAGAATAAAGAAAAAACAATGAAAAGACATGAGGAAAGTCTCAGAGACCTCTGAAACAACATAAAACACAACAACATTCGGATTATAGAGGTCCTGAGAAAATATTTGAAGAGATTATATTCAAAAACTTTCCCAACATGGGAAAGGAAATAGTCACTCAAGTTCAGGAACTGCAGAGAGTCCCATACAAGAAAAACACAGGAGAAACATGCTGAGACACATATTAATCAAACTAACAAAATTAAACACAAAGAAAAAATATTAAAATGAACAGGGGAAAAGAAACAAATAACTTACAAGGGAATCCCCATAAGGCTATCATCTAATTTTTCAGCAGAAACACTTCAGGCCAGAAGGGAGTGACAGGATATATAAAAAGAGATGAAAGAGAAAAACCTACAACCAAGAATACTCTACTCAGCAAGGATCTCATTCAGATTTGACAGAGAAATCAGAAGCTTTACAGACAAGCAGAAGCTAAGACAATTCAGCAGCACCAAACCAGCTTTACAAAAAATGTCAAAGGAACATCTGTAGGCAAGAAACATAAGAGAACAAAAGAGGAATGGAAGAAAAAGACCTACAAAAACAAACCAAAACAACTAAGAAAATGGCAATAGGAGCACACATATCAACAGTTACCTTAAATGTAAATGGATGACATGCTCCAACCAAAAGACACTTACTGGCTGAATGGATACAAAAACAAGACTGGTATATATGCTGTCTGCAAGAGACCTACTTCAGACCTAGGGACACATACAGACTGAAAGTGAGGGGATGGAAACATATATTCCATACAAATGGAAATCAAAAGAAAGCTGCTGTAACAATACCCATACCAGACAAAATAGACTTTAAAAAAAGACTATCATAAGAGACAAGAAAAGACACAACATAATGATCAAGGGATAAATCCAAGAATAAAATATAACAATTGTAAATATTTATGCACTCAACATAGGAGCACCTCAATACATAAAGCTACTGCTAACAGCCATAAAAAGAGAAATTGACAGTAACACAATAATAGTGGGGGAAGTTAACACCTCACTTACACCAATGGACAGATCATCTAAGCAGAAAATTAATAAGGAAACAGTGTTAAATGACACATTAGACAAGATAGACTTAATTGATATTTATAGGACATTCCATCTGAAAGCTGCGGAATAAACTTTCAAGTGTATGTGGAACATTCTCCAGGATAGATCACATCTTGGGTCACAAATCAAGACTCAGTAAATTTCAGAAAATTGAAATCATATCAAGCATCTTTTCTGACTATAGCGCTATGAGATTAGAAATCAATTACAGGAAAAAGTGTAAAAAATACAAACACATGAAGGCTAAACAATATGTATGTTACTAAATAACCAATGGATCACTGAAGAAATCAAAGAGTAAATAAAAAAAATAACTAGAAACAAATGACAATGAAAACATGACCCAAAACTTATGGGATGCAGCAAAAGCAGTTCTAAGATGGAAATCTATAGCAAGACAATCCTACCTCAAGAAACAAGAAAAATCACAAATAAACAACCTAACATTTCAACTAAAGCAACCAGAGAAAGAAGAACAAGCAAAACCTAAAGTTAGTAGAAGGAAAGAAATTATATAGCTCAGAGCAGAAATAAATGAAATAGAGACAAAGAAGACAACAGCAAAGATCAATGAAACTAAAAGTTCTTTGAAAAGATTAACAAAATTGATAAACCTTTAGCCAGACTTGTCAAGAAAAAATGAGAAAGGACTCAAATCAATAGAATTAGAAATGAAAAAGGAGAAGTTACAATGGCCATTACAGAAATACAAAGGATCATAAGACACTACTACAAGTAACTATATGCCAATAAATTGGACAACCTGGAAGAAATAGAAAAAATTCTTAGACAGGTACAACCTTCTAAGCCTGAACTAAGAAGAAATAAAAAATATGAACAGACCAAACACAAGCACTGAAATTGAAACTGTGATTAAAAATCTTCCCAAAACAGAAGTCCAGGACCAGATGGATTCACAGGCCAATTCTATCAAACATTTAGAGAAGAGCTAACACTTATCCTTCTTAAACTCTTCCAAAAAATTGCAGAGGAAAGAACACTACCAAGCTCATTCTGTGAAGCCACCATCACCATGATACTAAATCCAGACAAAGTTATCACACAAAAAAAGAAAATTACAAGCCAATATCACTGATAAACATAGACATAAAAATCCTCATCAAAATACTAGCAAAAAGAATCCAACAACACATTAAAAGGATCATACACCATGATCAAGTGGGATTTATCCCAAAGATGCAAGAGTTCTTCAGTATATGGAAATCAATTCACATTATATGCCATATTAACAAATAGAAGAATAAAAATGATGTGATAGTCTCAATAGATGCAGAAAAATTCTTTTGACAAAATTCAACATCAATTCATGATAAAATTGTATATGACAAACTTGAAGCAAACATCATTCTCAACAGTGAAAAAATGAAAGCGTTTCCTCTAAGATCAGGAGCAAGACAAGGATGTCCACTCTTGCCACTATTATTCAACATAGTTTTGGAAGTTCTGGCCATGGCAATCAGAGCAGAAAAAGAAAAAAAAATGATCCAAATTGGAAAAGAAGTAAAACTGTCACTGTTTGCAGATGACATAATATTATACATATAAAAACCTAAAGATGCTACCAAAAAACTACTAAAGCTCATCAATGAATTTGGTAAAGTTTCAGGATACAAAATTAATACACAGAAATCACTTGCACTCATAGACTAACAACAAAATATTTTACAATTGGTATGGAAACACAAAAAACCCTGAATAGCCAAAGCAATCTTGAGAAAGAACAATGGAGCTGGAGGAATCAGGCGTCCTGACTTCAGACTATAGTACAAAGCTACAGGCATCAAAACAGTATGGTACTGGCAGAAAAAAAGAAATAAAGATCAATGGAACAGGATAGAAAGCTCAGAGATAAAACCATGCACCTATGGTCACCTAATCTATGACAAAGAAGGCAAGACTATACAATGGAGAAAAGACAGCCTCTTCAATAAGTGGTGCTGGGAAAACTGGACAGGTACATGTAAAAGAATGAAATTAGAACACTCTCTAAAACCATACACAAAAATAAACTCAAAATACATTAAATACCTAAATGTAAGCCTGGACACTATAAAACTCTTAGAGGAAAACATAGGCAGAAATCACTTTTACATAAATTGCAGCAGCAAGATCTTTTTTAATCCATCTCCTAGAGTAATGAAAATAATAACAAAAATAAAGAAATGAAATCTAATTAGACTTGAAAGCTTTTGTACAGCAAAGGAAACCATAAACAAAACAAAAAGACTACCCACAGAATGGGACAAAATATTTGCAAATGAAACAATGGACAAGGGTTTAATCTCCAATATATACAAACAGTTCATGCTGCTCAATATCAAGAAAAAATAATAACTGAATCAATAAATGCACAGAAAATCTAAATAGACATTTCTCTGCAGAAGACATACAGATGGCAAAAAGCACATTAAAAGATGCTCAACATCACTAATTATTAGAGAAATGAAAATCAAAACTACAATGACTTATCACTTCACACTACTCAGAATGGCCATCAAAATATCTACAAATGATAAATGCTGGAGAGAGTGTTGAGAAAAGGGAACCCTCCTACACTGTGGGTGGGAATGTAAACTGGTACAGGCACTATGGAGAATAGTATGAAAGTTCCTTAAAAACTAAAAATAGAACTACCATATGACCCAGGAATCCCACTACTGGGCATATACCCAGAGAAAACCATAATTCAAAAAGACACATGCACCCCAATGTTCATTGAAGCACTATTTACAATAGCCAAGACATGGAAGCAAACTAAATGTCCATCAGCAGATTAATGGATAAAGAACATATGGTACATCTATACAATGGAATATTACTCAGACATAAAAAAGAATGAAAT
This sequence comes from Physeter macrocephalus, assembly GCF_002837175.3. NCBI lineage: Eukaryota > Metazoa > Chordata > Mammalia > Artiodactyla > Physeteridae > Physeter > Physeter macrocephalus. Next base: position 36,283,242 of record NC_041226.1, on the reverse strand, counting down.
AATGCCATTTGTAGCAACTTGGTTGGACCTGGAGATTGTCATAATGAGTGAAGTAAGTCAGACTCAGAATGACAAATATGATATTGCTTATATGTAAAATCTAAAAAAATAGGGTACAAATGAACTTATTTACGAAACAGAAGTAGAGTCATGATGTAGAAAACAAACAGATGGTTACCAGGGGATAAAGGGGAAGGGATAAACTGATAGATTGGGACTGACATATACACAGTACTATATATAAAATAAATAACTAATAAAAACCTTCTGTAAAACACAGGGAACTCTTACTTAATACTCTGTAATAGCCTGTAAGGAAAAAGCATCTAAAAAAAAAAAAAAGTGGATATATGTATATGTATAACTGATTCACTTTGCTGTATACCTGAAACTAACACAACATTGTAAATCAATTATACTCCAATAAAAATTTTAAAAAAGAAAAAGCAAAAACAAAAAAAGCCAAAAAAATCTTAGAACTTAAATGTATACAATGGAGAACAGAAAAGCAAAAAAGATTTTTTAATGTAAATTTTCTGAAGAGAAAAACAAACTTGATAAAATTTAGCTAGAATTATCAAACAAAAAATAGAGAAGCCTCAAATTACTAAAATCAGTTGAAAAAAGAGACATTAATAACAACTTTACAGAAATAAAAATTATACTTTAAGAGAATACTATGGACAATTAATTGTATGACACAATATTGGATAAACTAGATGAAATGGAAAAAATACCTAGACTCATACAAACTACAAAAACTGAATCACAAAAAATAGAAAATATGAGCATGTTTATGACAAGTAAATGTATTAAGTTAATAATCAAATTTTCCAATAAATAAAAGGTTAGGGTCAGATGCTTCATTGCTTAATTCTACCAAACATTTAAAGACAAATTAACATAAATCCTTTTCCACTTCTTCCAAAATGTAAAGAGGGGGGAACATTTCCAAATTCATTTTATGAGGCCAGTATTTCTCTTATACTAAAACCAGAAAAGGGCATCACAAGGAAAGACACTTTTAGACCAATATCTCTTATGAATATAGGCACAAGAATCTTCAACAAAATACTCTCAAAAAAAATTCAGCAAAATTACAAAGAAGATGAACCCTGCCAAAGTGTCATGTACTTTAAGTAGCTCAACATAAGAAAAAATTATGTAATATATTATAGGGTAAAGGGAAGAAAGTGCACATGATCATTTCAAAAGCTGTACACAAGAAACTGCATTTAATGAAAACCAATACTCTTTCATGATAAATCACTCAACAAATTAGGAAAAGAAGGGAACTTTTTCAACCTGATAAAGGGCATTTACCAAAAATCCTACAGCTAACATCATACTGAATACTGAAATTAAAGTCTTCTCCTAAGATCAGGAACAAATTAGCTTGACCATGCTCACTATTTGTATTAAACATTATACTAGAAGTTCTAACCAGGGCACTTAGGCAAGAAAAGAAAACAAAAGACATCTAGATTGGAAGAGAAGGAAAATGGTATCTACTTGTAAACACATAATCGTGCACATAGGAAGTCCTAAGAAATCTCCAAAAAAAATCCCACGAAAACCAAAAAACACCTAATGCTAATTAATGAACTCAGCATGTACACAGGTTACAAGATTAATATTTAAAATACAGTTACATTTCTATATACCAGCAATGAGAAATCCAAAAATAAAATGAACAAAATAATTTCATTTACAACAGCATCAAAAAGAATGAAATACTTAGGAATAGTTTTAACAAAAGAAATGAAAGATTTGTACACTCAGGACTTCAAGTCATCCTTGAAAGAAATTGTAAAAGATCTAAATAAATGGAAAGATATCCTATGTTCATTAATTGGAAGACTTAACATTATTAAGACAGCAATACTTCCCAAATTTCTCTAGAGATTCAACACAATCTCTATCAAGATCTACACTGGATCTTTTGCAGAAAGGATTTCATGAGTCTATAAAATTCATATGGAGAATCAAGGGATGTGGATATCCAAAAAAATCATAAAAAAGAAAAGTACTAACATTTCTTAACTTCAAAACTTAATACAAATCTACAGCAATCAAGACAGTTTTATAATGACATTGGAGAGACATATAAATCAATGGAATATAATAGAGAACCCAGAAGTAAATCCAAAAATTCATGGCCAGTTGATTTTAAACAAGGGTGGCAGACAATTCAATGAGAGAAATTAAAATCTTTTCAATAATTTTGCTGGGACAACTGAATATGTACATTCAAAAGAATGAATTTGAAACCATATTTCACAACATATACAAAAAAATATGAAGGACCTAAATATAAAAACTAAGACAATAAAATTCCTAGAAGAAAATACAGGTATAAGTTATCACAATCTTCAAGTAGGCAATGGTTTCCAGGATATGACACCAAAAGCACAAGCAACAAAAGAAAAATAAATAAATTGTGTTTCAGCATTTTTTTTTAAAGTGCTTCAAAGAACTCTATGAGAAAGTGCAAAGACAAGCCATAGACTTCCAGCGTCTGTTCCAACATGTAAAGAGTGTGGAGTCATACCCCCATTTCACAATCAGCAAAAAGCTGAACAAACTGAAAAACAACATCTCTTTTTAATTCTATTCAAAAAATGAGGTCACATGACAAGCCACACCCCCAAAACCTGAAATGATAATTAAATACAGAGAAGCTGTCCAGGAGCAGAAACGACTGCTGAACCCAGCACCAAAATAGGACGATTTAAACTCTGATGGATTTTTGGAGGCTTATTGAGAGCATATTTGTGAGTTACAAATTCTACAGGAGGCCCAGGCTTGGGGTGTGGAGGTCCCCATACTTTCCTGAGTTTTACCTCCAGAAGCCCTGCCAGGTTTCACAGTGAAGATTAGGGAAAAATAAAATAAAACAAAACAAACAAACAAACAAAACAACCTCCAATCAGGCAAGGGAAGGGGTAAAAAGAGGCATAAAGTTGCCATTTTGAAATATGCTCAGAGCATTCTATTCTCCTTAACTAGATCTGCCTCAAGTGGACCTACTTTACCAGAGCCTAACCATCCTTGGAGAAGGGTAAACTCAACTCCAGACACCTCTAGCCTTCCTGTATTCCATAAGTGGAGGGAGTAGGGGTGGAGGGGATGGGGGCCATAACAGAGAAGGTCTCGTGAAGGTCACCACTCAGAGGCATAGATGCTGTGAAGGTCACAGTCCAGGAGCATTAGGAAAAGACTGAGACCTAATCATAGGAACATGGAATGTCTTCCCTAACATTCACCACCAATTCAATAGGTTTTCTGTAAAATAACATGTTATAACAACTGAAAGAATATACTCAGATCCTACTTAAGAAGAAATCTCTAGAGAAACTGAAGCAAAGAGGGAAGACAAAAACCAAGGCACTGGAGAAAATGTTGGCCCCTGACACCTACAGCTATAGAAAAGAGTACATCCAGCATAACTCCTAACCAGATAAACATAAAACCTCAGTTCCTTTTATTGTATATATCATGTCAGGCTTTCAACAAAAAATTGGAAGGCAAGCTAAAGAGCTAAACACAGCCTTAAGATGCAAAGCAAGTGACAGAACAAGACTCAGATATGTCAAGTAGTTTGGAATTATTGGAAGATGAATTTAAAGTAAATTTGATTAATATGCTAAGGGATCTAATGGAAAAAAGTGAACAGCATGGAACAAAACATGTTTTATGTAATCAGACAGTTGAGAACTCTAAGAAAGAATCAAAAGGAAATGCTAGAATTCAGAAAAACTATAGCAGAATGCCTTTAATGGGCTCATCAGTAGACTGGACACAGCTAAGAAAGGCATTAGTGAGCTTAAATATATGTCAATAGGAGCTTCCCAAACTGAAAAGCAAAGAGAAAAAAAGGTTTAAAAAAGAATGGAACACACTATTCAAGAACTGTGAGACAATTATAAGGGGTTAATATATATGTAATAGGAATACCATAAAGAGAAGAAAGAGAAAAAGAAATAGAAGAAATATTTGACTCAATGGTGTCTGAGAATTTTCCAAAATTAATTACTGGCATCAAACCACAGACCCAAGAATTTCAGAGTACCAAACAAGATAAATGCCCCAAAGTCTACACCTAGGCATATCATTTTCAAACTGCAGTAAATCAAAGACAAAAAAGGAATCTCGAAAGAAGGTACAGTAAATGACAATCCACAGAATGGGAAAAAATATATATATATATATATCATGTATTCTAGTATCCAGAATATAGAAAAACAATTACAATGCAACAACAACAACAACTCACAAATATTGCAATCCAATGAATAGATGAGCAAAGTATTTCAATAGACATTTCTCCAAAGATGATATAAAAATAGCCTATAATCACATAAAAGAAAAACACGTTCACCATCATTAGACATTAGCAAAATGCAAATTCAAACCACAATGAGCTATTACTTCACATTCAGTATGATGGTTAGTATCAAAAGAATGAATGATAAATTTTGGCAAGGTTGAAGAGAAATTGAAACCCTCATACAGTGCTGGTTGCACTGTAAAATTATCCACCCACATTGGAAAACAATTTGGAAGTTTCTCATAGTTACCATGCAATGAAGCAATTCCACTATTGTATACATATAATATATATGTATATGTATATGATATATATAGAGAAAAGAAAACATCTACCCAAAAATTGTATACAAATGTTCATAGTAGCACTTTTCATAATATCCCAAATCTGAAAATAACCAAAATGTCAAACTGATAAATGGATAAAAATGTATAATATAGTATTGAATATTATTCAACCATACAAAAAGAATGAAGTAGCGATATAAATGAACCTTGATCACATTGATGGCAATGACAGAATCCAGACACCAAAGTTCACATATTGTATGATCCCACTTTTATAAATTCAAAATGTAAAGCATCAGAACCATTTAAATATATGTTTTCACAAGTATTAAGCTCTTTTATTTTCACTCCCACTTTTAAGAGAGTTCTCCTGAATGGGAGGTTAAAAGGGCTGAGGTTGTTATACTTTGACATTTCCTTACCTGTTTTGCCACATAAATCTAAGATGGTTCTACATTACTGAAAACAGACACAAACAATATCTACAGCTGATATAAATAAATCCAAAGTTTACATGCAACTATAATTGAATAAGATCCTATCTAAAGATACTGTTTTTGCATTCTAAAAATAAATCTACTAGACAAAATTCAATTAATCTGAGAAATAAAGTAAAAGCCATCAGTGTATTGAAGAAAGCAACCAAGAGAATCAGTGATCATTTTTTGCAAAGAATATTTTTAATAGCACTCTCTTATATTGCAGTTTGATGGATAGGAGAGACATGAAACAATTGACCTGAATGTTTTGCATAACATTTGGACAAATGAATTGTTTCTTAACCTGGCTTTTCATCCCCTTTCATGCTAACAAGATTAAAAACACTAACCTGAAATGTTGTCCATGACAGATTATCTAGACTTAAAAAAAGACTACCTTTCCCCATAATATTTTCTGATTCTAGAATTTGATGTAATTAATTATACCACATTCCAAAGGAAGAAAAATTTGGTAATATTTTTAAATAAAAATTTGAATGTTGTCAGAGGAGAAGAAAACAGAGAGAAGTCTTCTCTCTAAAATTACATTTTAAAAAGTCATTGGTAATTTCCTTTACTTTTAGTAAAAATATCTTAGAATTATTTTTTCCCAAATATATAAAAGTGATATTCTCTGTTAACATATAGAGTAATATTTACCTTAAAACAGAGGATAAATAGTTTATATCCTCTCAGGGAATATTATAGGATATAAAACGTGGAATTATAATGATAAAAAGAATTTTATGCCATACTGGACAATAAATTTAAAAGAAAAAATACAGATAAATAACTTTGAAAGCCATTGTAATTTTGTCTAGAGTCTTATTTAGATTATATTTTCAGAGGCACAAGAGTTATTAAAGTTTTTATGAGTTTGGGGGTTAAAATACAATTTTAGAAGGTTTTAAGTAAATGCAGATATTTAGTATCAGAATATTTCTTGAAGAACAAGCAAGATTTTTACTAAGCGACCCAGGAAGATCTGGTTGCCCAGCAACAGGCTGTCAAGGATCAGAACATTTCCCGTCTCTGGTCCTAAATTACAATTTTCAAGAGATCTGTGGGGTCCCCTCCCCAGGACCTCTGGTCTATTTCACATCAGAATGCCATGTACCTCCCAGGAAAAATCTTCTAAAATTGACTTTCATATACAAAAATTTTTTTAGCTTTACCCTACCTTGTACATCCAACACATATTTGTCAGTGTGTCCTATCTTATGTAGAGTTTTTATAATTATAATTAATTAGAATTGTATCAGTCATTAACACAAATACTTTTTGTCACCTATTGATAAAAGCATCATCACTCTTAGTAATGTAATGATGTGTGTTGATGGTTAAATTAATCTTATCTTTTTCACATTCTTGGAATAAATTTATTGTCATATTATAATTCATTTAATATGTCTGGGTTAAATTTGTTAATTTCTTTGATAATTTGCTCTTATATACTAAGGTAGATTACTCTACTATTGCCCCCAGTAGTTTTGAGGAGGTCTGAATTTCCAGGCGGAATCTCTGACTAGGCAGAAAATATATCTTTTCTCCTGCTTTTGCTTGAAGATGTTAGTAAGAAATAAAGTTCCTTCTCCAACCTCAGCAAACATGTATGTGTCATCTAGCTTTTTATTTATAAACAAGAACAAAACCTCATGATTTTCCCAACTGCTGGTCTATCATTTCCAGAAAAATTCCAGAATTTCAAGATTTGCCAAGGAAGCACATACTCATGACTGAACAAAGAAGAATTCAACTATTTAAAGGTCACCGTTGAGAGAGGAAACTGCATTGAACAATCTAATCAGTGTTTCCTATTGAGCTAGGATTAACAGAAGGGTGAAATGAAGACATTTACTGGGAAGAAATAAAATAACTCAGAGACACTCAAAAATAACACAAACTTCTCTCTATAAATTGAAATATTTAAAAAAATGAACATAATACCTATATCAAAAATATAATAGACCTGCAAACTATACGCTGACCACAGGAATGAATTTTATGAATTAAAATCCAACTGGGTTAAAAGTAAAATATGGACAAAGTTATACTAGGCTAACATGGGTGAGGGTATTGAGGGGGAGAGGAATTTTTGGAGTAGTTATATTAGTATCAGACAAAGCAGAAAGCAAAACAAAGCATATTATCCAAAATAAGCAAGATTATTGAGAGAAATAACATCCAAACTATTGCTAATTAATTAAATAATTTGTTTTTTATTTGTTTGTTTATTGGGATAAGAACACTTAACATGTGATCTACCCTTTTAAATTTTTATGTGCACAATACAATATTGTTAACTATAGGCAGATCTCTAGAGTGTGTTTATCTTGCATAACTGAATATCATACCCATTGAGCCTGCAGTAGCCAAGATATGAAAACAACCTAAATATCCACTGACAGACGAATGGATAAAGAAATTGTGATATATATATATATATATATTCCATCATATATACATATATGATGGAATATTATTCAAACTTAAAAAAAGAAGACAATTCTAACATATGTGACAACATGGATGAAACTGGAGGATATTATGCTTAATAAAACAAGCCAGTCACAGAGTGACAAATATTGCATATTTTAACTTCCTTATACCTGAAGTGAGAATACATTTTGAGTCCCTACCAGCTACTCAATTTTGTGTGCATAATTAACTCTGCAAATACAAAACTAATATGAGATCTTAAAAAGGAAAATGTCTTAGTGAGAAATAATAGTGTGAAATAATCATGTTATTAAAATAATTAAGAAAAAGGCACTTATTGATATTTACATTTATTTCTATGCCTAATTTTTTATATAATGATGTTAATTTTTCATGTAGTCTAGCAATTATGAGATTACATTTCCTCTTTTTATGACACATTTTGTGATTTGCTAATGAAAATTCGTGTTTCCATGAACTGAACCTTAGCAATTCAGGCAAGTAAAATAAGCAGCTTTATAGGGTCATATAAATTAGATTGAGTTATAAAAATTAAGAAGATTCCATATATATGTGTTAGCACATGGTATTTGCTTTTCTCTTTCTGACTTACTTCACTCTGTATGACAGTGTCTATGTCCATCCCTCTTACTACAAATAACTCAGTTTTGTTCCTTTTTATGGCTGAGTAATATTCCATTGTATATATGTCCCATATCTTCTTTATCCATTCATCTGTTGATGGACACTTAGGTTGCTTCCATGTCCTGGCTATTGTAAATAGAGCTGCAATGAACATTTTGGTATATGACTCTTTTGGAATTATGGTTTTCTCAGGGTATATGCCCAGTAGTAGGATTGCTGGGTAATATGGTAGTTATATTTTTAGTTTTTAAGGAACCTTCATACGGTTATCTCTAGTGGCTATACCAATTTAGGTAGTGATGTTTTGATTTTCCTAATTAAACTTTCATACATGTGGAAGCAGGTCCACCTAATTTGTGGGGCGCAGTGAAAAATTAAGTTGTGAAGCATCATGTTAAATAAAAGGAAAAAAAGTGTTTTCCTTTTTCTGAAGCATTTTTCCATACCTGTTATGGTGCTATTTAATGCTGCATTCCTTAGGGTATGGGAATACTTGTGGGTGAATGCAAATCTTCACAGCTATCAGAAGAACCACCCCACAACACCATGACTTGATGTATGAAATGGGTGTGCATGAGTGGAGGATATGTGCATGGTGTGCATGAGTGTGTCAGTATATGAGTGTATAGCATCACCATTACTCTCTGTAACTGGAGGAAGTTACATTTAGAAAAAAATGTAGATAGATGATGGATGGATACATGAATAGATGCTATACAGATAAATAGATAGATATAAATAGGTAAATAATATATAGAGAACACTTTACACTAAAGTTAGTATTGCTGGCAAAGAATCTTTCTGTTTTATTTCCATAATTATTTATTTGAATAATATCCAGAATTTGTCTGTGGAGCTGGATGTTTGGGTTAAATGACCTGGGTTACTCCTCTCTCTCTCTGCTCAAATTTGACTGCAAAGCGGTTGGGTGCAAAGTCAGAGATAGACCCATGCCAGTCACTAAGCCCCAAAGTAAAGCACTTAACCCATCTTTGGCGCATTAGAAAAACTTCTTAGAGAGTTTTTGTTTTGTTTGTTTTGTTTTTTATTTTTTTTATTTTTTAATTTTTAAAATTTTTTTAACATCTTTATTGGAGTATAATTGCTTTACAATGGTGTGTTAGTTTCTTCTTTATAACAAAGTGAATCAGTTATACATACACATATGTTCTTATACCTCTTCCCTCTTGCATCTCCCTCCCTCCCACCCTCCCTATCCCACCCCTCTAGGTTGTCACAAAGCACCGAGCTGATCTCCCTGTGCTATGCAGCTGCTTCCCTCTAGCTATTTATTTTACGTTTGGTAGTGCATATATGTCCGTGCCACTCTCTCAATTTGTCACCCCATATCCTCAAGTCCATTCTCTAGTAGGTCTCTGTCTTTATTCCCATCTTATCCCTAGATTCTTCATGACCTTTTTTTTTCCCTTAGATTCCATATATATGAGTTAGCATATGGTATTTGTTTTTCTCTTTCTGACTTACTCACTCTGTATGACAGACTCTAGGTCCATCCACCTCACTACAAATAACTCAATAAATGCTGGAGAGAGTGTGGAAAAAAGGGAACACTCTTGAACAGCTGGTGGGAATGTAAATTGATACAGCCACTATGGAGAACAGTATGGAGGTACCTTAAAAAACTACAAATAGAACTACCATACGACCCAGCAATCCCACTACTGGGCATATACCCTGAGAAAACCATAATTCAAAAAGAGTCATGTACCAAAATGTTCATTGCAGCTCTATTTACAATAGCCAGGAGATGGAAGCAACCTAAGTTTCCATCATTGGATGAATGGATAAAGAAGATGTGACACAAATATACAATGGAATATTACTCAGCCATACAAAGAAATGAAATTGAGTTATTTGTTTTTGTTTTTTTGAGTCAAATTCTAAAAGATGCTATTATATTGCAAGGTGACGTGGTCACAAAGCTGGATTAGATGGAAGGGAGAGCAGAAGTGAACACACAGTGGAAATCACAGAGTGTATGCAGAAAAACAGAGGATTAATGTTTATGAAGCAAAAATCTGGAAAGGGAGTAATAATAAATGTGTTAAAGTTCACCATGGGCATAGACATTATGCTAAATAACTTCAACTTTATGCTATTAGTGAGTGGTTCCCAACTGGGGAGTAATTTTGCCTTCCAGGTGACATTTGGCAGTGTGTGGAGACATTTTTGATTGTTGCAACTTGAAGTAGGTGTTGCTAATAGTACTTAGCAGATAGAAACCAGGGATGCCACTAAACAGCCATACAATGCATAGGACAACCCTCCCAACAATGTAATATCTGACCCAAAATGTTAATAGTGCCAAGGTGGAGAAACTTTGTGTATAATTGAATGAGTACTTATTTCAGAGTTTTAAAATGCAAAGTGAACTATTCAGAAGTGTTCTTTGGATAGTCTATGATCGTAGCTATATGATTACATGAGATATAATTTATGAACATTCACTATGATATTTCCCAGAGTACACTAAATTTTATAGGTAAGATAACATATACTTTCAATTTTTGATTGACTTTGGGGAAACATGAATATTTCCATTAGTGAATTTGGTACTTTATAATAATGCTTATTTAAAACTGAAACTATAGCCCATGACTCAACAAGTAGTTAAGGATTAATTTTTATCTCCTCTGTTACCATCTGCTTTGCTGTTTGATTGCACTGCTCCACACAATATTACATTTTACTTATAAAAGATTGAAGAAAGTTAATTTGATATTGGCTCAAGGAAAATATCTCAATTAGATTTCCCAAGGTTTTCAGTTTGACCTCAGATATTTTCTGTCTTTACCACTAACTGCAGACAATATTTGAGCGATGAATTATAATTGGTTAACTATTAAAGTGATCTGGCTTTAAATATAAGCACCCAAATCATAAAACGCTGATATATTTGGAATCTATGTGAACTGCATTATTTTCTCAAACTAAAACTGTAGTGTTAGAACTAACATATTGTTATTGGAAAAATCTCAGTTGAATTCATAAAATAGCTCTAAAAATACAAATAAATACATAACCAATGATTTTGCAGAATTTTATCAAGTGAAGTACAACCACAAAATTTATAAATATCCCAATTCGATCCTCCATTAGGAATGCAATCATATTAAGAAGATGTTATATTCAAAACAAGATTAAACTGATTTTAAATAAGTAATTTAAAGCTTCAAAACCTCATAGTTCTTATGAATATACATTTTTTCTCTAAAACTAATTAGAAATGAAGAATATTAATATTTCAAATGCTATTTTGTTTTACAAATTTTAAAAATCTACCTTTACATTTATAACAGTGTGAAAAACCTGAAGAACAGATGGAAAGTTTTATTTTTTTGAATCACACCTTATAGGTAAAAATGTGTACAATCAGCCTTTTAAAGTCCATGAACATTCTTTGGACCATTTAATTGGTATTGGATTTTATCAATGGAATAATAGTGGAAAACTAATATTCTTACTAAATTAACTCTTCCTATTCATGAGTATATATCTTTCTGATGATTTTGGTCTTCTTTACAAAAAATTGTATAAATTCCTAGTAATTAGACTTCACATTTTTGGTAAGGTTTTTATAAGCATATTGCAGGTATAAGTAGAGAAATTTTTAAAGTATGCACATTACATTTTTTTCTTGTACTTGGTGCATTATTGTTACATTGATTTTAAAACTTTCTTGTTATTTTAAATAAATTATTTGTGGATTCTTTAGTGTTTTCTTTACTAATGATATAATCTACAGACAATGAAGTTTTATTTTTCTTATTACAATTTACATAGAGGGTTGATCATCATATTTCTTGCTTTACCTTAATATAAGGGAATATGTGATTCAGTTTGGTTATTTTCCATGTTCCAGAATCCATTTCACTAAAGATAGTTACTGAATTTTAAGTTTAGATATTGCACATTTAAGTTCTCGAATTACCATCTGATTCTATTTTTAATCAAATTATCAGTTAAAATTCTTTGGCTTTTCATCTATTTTCTAGATCATAATAATCATGTATATTTCTATGTTCTTGTGTACTAGTTCCAATATTTTGATTACTTATAGGTCTCCCTTTATTGTCTATACTTTCTCTTATGTAGCCACATCTATCCTAATGTATAGCCTTCCATCATTTTTTCATCATGCCCTGACGTGTCTCAACATTGAAAGAGTGAGAAAAAGATACTCATGTTTTTAGAAATTTTGACTTAGATTGACACAGCTTTAAAATAAGGCAATTGTTTACAATCTGTACTTTTCCAAATTGGAGAGACCTTCAAGATGGCAGAGTAAGACGTGGAGATCACCTTCCTCCCTACAAATACATCAGAAATACACCTACATGTGGAACAACTCCTACACAACACCTACTGAATGCTGGCAGAGACCTCAAACTTCCCAAAAGGCAGGAAACTCCCCATGTACCTGGGAAGGGCCAAAGAAAAAAGAAAAAACAGAGACAAAAGAATAGGAACAGGACCTGAACCACTGGGAGGAAGCTGTGAAGGAGGAAAAGTTTCCACACACTGGCTGAGACAGGGGGTGGTGGAGGGGAAACTTCAGAGCCACAGAAGAGAGCATGGCAACAGGAGTGCAGGGGGCAGAGTGGAGAGATTCCTGCACAGAAGATCCATGCCGACAAGGACTCACCAGACTGAGAGGCTTGTCTGCTCACCTGCTGAGGTGGGCAGGGGCTGGGAGCTGAGGCTCCAGAATCGGAGGTCAGATCCCAGGGAGAGGACTGGGATTAGCTGCATGAACACAGCCTGAGGGGGCTAGTGCACCACAGCTACCCAGGAGGGAGTCTGGGAAAAACTCTGAACCTGCCTAAGTGGCAAGAGACAATTGTTTCGGGGTGTGTGAGGAGAGGGAATTCAGAGCACCACCTAAACAAGCTCCAGAGACAGGCGCGAGCCACAGCTATCAGTGCGGACACCAGAGATGGGCATGAGACACTAAGGCTGCTGCTGCAGCAACAAGAAACCTGTGTGCAAGCGCAGGTCACTCTCCACACCTCCCCTCCTGGGAGCCTGTGCAGCCCACCACTGCCAGGCTCCCATGAGCCAGGGAAAAATTCTCCAGGAGAACACATGGCATGCCTCAGACTGTTGAAACATCATGCCAGCCTCTGCCATCTGCAGACACACGCCACATTCTGTACCCCTACCTCACCCCAGCTTGAGTGAGCCATGGCCTACTAATCAGCTGCTACTTTAACCCCATCCTGTCTGAGCAAAAATAGACACCCTCAGGAGACCTACATGCAGAGGCAGGGACAATCCAAAGCTGAACCCCAGGAGCTGTGTGAAGAAAGAAGAGAAAGGGAAATCTCTCCCAACACCGTCAGGAGCAGTGGATTAAATATCCACAATCAACTTGATGTACCCTGCATCTGTGGAATATCTGAATAGAAAAGGAGTCATCCCAAAATTGAGGTGTGGACTTTGGGAGCAACTATATATATGTTTTTCCCTTTTTCTCTTTTTGTGACTGTGTGTGTGTATGCTGCTTAGTATGATTTTGTCTGTAGAGATTTGCTTTTGCCATTTGTTCTAGGGTTCTGTCTGTCCTTTTCTATGTTTTTTGTTTTTTTGCTTTTTTTTGTTTGTTTTTACGGTACGCAGGTCTCACACTGTTGTGGCCTCTCCCCCCTTGTGGAGCACAGGCTCTGGACGTGCAGGCTCAGTGGCCATGGCTCATGGACCTAGCCACTCTATGGCATATGGGATCTTCCCAGACCGGGGCACAAACCCGTGTTCCCTGCATTGGCAGGCAGATTCTCAACCACTGCACCACCAGGGAAGCCTTGGGTTTTTTTTTTTTAGTATAGTTTTTAGTGCTTGTTATCATTGGTGGATTTGTTTTTTGGTTTGGGTGCTCTCTTTCTTCTTTTTTTTTTCTTACTTTTGAATTTTAAAATATTTAATAATTATTTTTTATCTTTTATTTTAAAAAATTTATATTATTTTACTTTACTTTTCTTTCTTTCTTTCTCCCTTTTCTTCTGAGCCGTGTGGCTGACAGGGCCTTGGTGCACTAGCTGGGTGTCAGGCCTGTGCCTCTGACGTGAGAGAACCTAGATGAGAATATTGGTCCACCAAGACCTCCCAGTTTCACATAATATCAAATGGTGACAGCTCTCCCAGAGATCTCCATCTCAACCCTAAGACCCAGCTCCACTCACTGATCAGCAAGCTACAGTGCTGGACACCCTATGCCAAACAACTAGCAAGACAGGAACACAACCCCATACATTAGCAGAGAGGCTGCCTAAAATCATAATAAGGTCACAGACACCCCAAAACACAACACTGGACACTGTTCTGCCAACCAGAAAGACAAGATCCAGCCTCACACAATAAAACACAGGCACTAGTCCCCTCCACCAGGAAGACTACACAACCCACTGAAACAATCTTCACCACTGGAGGAAGACACCTAAAGAAACGGGAACTAGGAACTTGTGGCCTGAGAAAAGGAACCCCAAACACAGTAAGTTAGGCAAAATGAGAAGATAGAAAAACACACAGCAGATGAAGGAGCAAGGTAAAAACCCACGATACCAAACAATGAAGACAAAACAGACAGTGTATCTGAAAAATAATTCAGAGTAATGATAGTAAAGATGATCTAAAATCCTGGAAATAGAATGGAGAAAATACAAGAAACGTTTAACAAGGACCTAAAAGAACTAAAGAGCAAACAAACAATGATGAACAACACAATAAATGAAATAAAAAATTCTCTAGATGGAAACAATAGCAGAATAGCTGAGGCAGAGGCATGGATAAGTGACCTGGAAGATAAAATAGTGGACATAACTACCACAGAGCAGAATAAAGAAGAATGAAAAGAATTGAGGACAGTCTCAGAGACCTCTGGGACACATGAAATGCACCAATATTCGAATTACAAGGGTCCCAGGAGAAGAATAAAAGAAAGGGACTGAGAAAATACATGAAGATATTATAGTTGAAAACTTCCATAATATGGGAAAGGAAATAGTTAATCAGTCCAGGAAGTGCAGAGAGTCACATAGGATACATCTAAAGATAAACATGCCAAGACACATATTAATCAAACTATCAAAAATTAAATACAAAGAGAGAATATTAAAAGCAGCAAGGGAAAAACAACAAATAGTATACAAGCGTATCCCCATAAGGTTAAGAGCTGATCTTTCAGCAGAAACTCTGCAAGCCAGAAGGGAGTGGCAGGACATATTTAAAGTGCTGAAAGGGAAAAATCTACAACCAAAATTACTCTAACCAGAGAGGATCTCATCAGATTCGATGGAGAAATTAAAACCTATAGAGATAAGCAAAAGCTAAGAGAGTTCAGCACCACCAAACCAGCTTTACAACAAATGCTAGAGGATCTTCTCTAGGCAGGAAACACAAGAGAAGGAAAAGACCTACAATAACAAACCCAAAACAATTAAGAAAATGGTAATAGGAACATACATATCGATAATTACCTTAAATGTAAATGGATTAAAAGCTCTACCCAAAAGACACAGGCTAGTTGAATACATACAAAAACAAGACCCTTATAGATGATGTCTACAAGACACCCATTTCAGACCTAGGGACACATACAGACTTAAAGTGAGGGGATGGAAAAAGATATTCCATGCAAATGGAAATCAAAAGAAAGCTGGAGTAGCAATTCTCATATCTGAGAAAATAGACTTTAAATTAAAGACTATTACAAGAGACAAGGGAGGACCCTACATAATGATCAAGGGATCAATCCAACACGAATATAAAAATTGTAAAAATGTATGCACCCAACATAGGAGCACCTCAATATATAAGGCAACTTCTAACATAAATGGGGAAATCAACAGTAACACAATCATATAGGAGACTTTAACCTCCCACTTTCACCAATGGACAGATCACCCAAAATGAAAATAAATAAGGAAACACAAGTTTTAAATGATACAATAAACATGATGGATTTAATTGATATTTATAGGACATTCCATCCAACAACAGTAGAAGACACTTTCTTCTCAAGTATTCATGGAACATTCTCTAGGATAGATCATATCTTGGGTCACAAATCAAGCCTTGGTAAATGTAAGAAAATTGAAATCATATCAAGTACCTTTTCTGACCACAACACTATGAGACTAGATATCAATTACAGGAAATAATCTGTAAAAAGTACAAGCACATGGAAGCTAAACAATACACTACTTAATAACCAAGAGATCACTGAAGAAATCAAAAAGGAAATTTAAAAAACCTAGAAACAAATGACAATAAAAACACAACGTCCCAAAATCTATGGGAGGCAGCAAAAGCAGTTCAAAAAGGGACGTTTATAGCAATAAAATCCTACATGAAGAAACAAGAAACATCTCAAATAAAAAACCTAACTTTACACCTACAGCAATTAGAGAAAGAAGAATGAAAAAAACCCAAAGTTAGCAGAAGGAAAGAAATCATAAAGATCAGGACAGAAATAAATGAAAAATAAATGAAGAAAACAATAGCAAAGATCAATAAAACTAAAAGCTAGTTCTTTGAGAAGATAAATACAATTGATAAACCATTAGCCAGACTCATCAACAAAAAAATAGAGAAGACTCAAATGAAGAGAATTAGAAAAGAAAATGGAGAAGTAACAACCGACATGGCAGAAATACAAAGGATTATGAGATTGTTACAAGCAAGTATATGTCAATAAAATGGACTTCCTGGAAAAAATGGACAAATTCTTAGAAAAGCACAACCTTCTGAGACTGAACCCGGAAGAAGTAGAAAATATAAACAGACCATTTACAAGCACTGAAATTGAAACTGTGGTTAAAAATCCTCCAACAAACAAATGCCCAAATGGATTCACAGGAGAATTCTATTCAAACATTTAGAGAAGAGCTAATGCCTATCCTTCTCAAACTCTTCCAAAATATATCAGAGGGAGAAACACTCCCAAACTCATTCTACGAGGCCACCATCACCCTGATACCAAAACCAGACAAAGATGTCACAAAGAAGGCAAAATACAGGCCAATATCACTGATGATCATAGACGCAAAAATCCTCAAAAAAATTCTAGAAAACAGAATCCAACAGCACATTAAAAGGATCATACACCATGATCAAGTGGGGTTTACCCCAGGAATGCAAGGATTCTTCAATATATGCAAATCAATCAATGTGATACACTATATTAACAAACTGAAAGAGAAAAACGATATGATCATCTCAATAAATGCAGAGAAAGCTTTCAAAAAATTCAACACCCATTTATGATAAAATCCTGCAGAAAGTAGGCATACAGGGAACTTTCCTCAACATAATAAAGGCCATATAGGACAAACCCACAGCCAACACCATCCTCAATGGTGAAAAACTGAAACAATTTCCAATAAGATCAGGAACAATAAAAGGGTGCCCACTCTCACCACTATAATTCAACATTGTATTGGAAGTTTTACCCACAGCAATCAGAAAGGTAAAAGAAATAAAAGGAATCCAAATCGGGAAAGAAGTAGAACTCTCACTCTTTGCAGATGACATGATACTATACATAGAGAATCCCAAAGACTTTACCAGAAAACTTCTAGTGCTAATCAATGAAATTGGTAAAGTAGAAGGATACAAAATTAATGCTCAGAAATCTCTTGCATACCTATACACTAATGATGAACTATCTGAAATATAAATTAAGGAAACACTCCCATTTACCATTGCAACAAAAAGAATAAAATACCTAGGAATAAACCTACCTAAGGAGACAAAAGACCTGTAGGCAGAAAACAATAAGACACTGATGAAAGAAATTAAAGATGATACAAACAGATGGAGAGATATACCATATTCTTCGATTGGAAGAATCAACATTGTGAAAATGAATATACTACCCAAAGCAATCTACAGATTCAATGCAATCCCTATCAAATTACCACTGGCATTATTTACAGAACTAGAACAAAAAAATTCACAATTTATGTGGAAACACAAAAGACTCCGAATAGTCAAAGCAATCCTGAGAAAGAAAAATGGACCTGGAGGAATCAGGGTCCCTGACTTCAGATGATACTACAAAGCTACAGTAATCAAGACAGTATGCTACTGGCACAAAAGCAGAAATATAGATCATTGGAACAGAATAGAAAGCCCAGAGATAATCCCAGGCACATATGGTCACTTTATCTTTGATAAAGGAGGCAAGAATATACAATGGAGAAAAGACAATGTCTTCAATAAGTGTTGCTGGGAAAACTGGACAGCTACATGTAAAAGTATGAAATTAGAACACTCCCTAACACCATACACAAAAATAAACTCAAAATGGATTAAAGACCTAAATGTAAGGCCAGACACTATTAAACTCTTAGAGGAAAACATAGGCAGAACACTCTATGACATAAATCACAGCAAGATCCTTTTTGACCCACCTCCTAGAGAAATGGAAATAAAAACTAAAATAAACAAATGAAAAGTAAAAGCTTTTGCACAACTAAGGAAACCATAAAGAAGATGAAAAGGCAACCCCGAGAATGGGAGAAAATATTTCCAAATGAAGCAACTGACAAAGGATTAATCTCCAAAATATACAAACAGTTCATGTGGCTTAAAATTTAAAAAACAAACAACCCAATCAAAAAATGGACAGACGACCTAAATAGACATTTCTCCAAAGTAGACATACAGATTGCCAACAAACACAGGAAAAGCTCCTCTACATCACTAATTATTAGAGAAATACAAATCAAAACTACAATCAGATAGCACCTCACACCAGGCAAAATGGCTATTATCACGAAATCTGCAAATAATAAATGCTGGAGAGAGTTGGAGAAAAGGGAGCCCTCTTGCACTGTTAGTGGGAATGTAAATTGATGCAGTCACTGTAGACAAGAGTATGGATGTTCCTTAAAAAACTAAAAATAGAATTACCATATGACCGGCAATTCCACACCTGGGCATATACCCAGAGAGAACCATAATTCAAAAAGACACACACACTATTTACAGCACTATTTACAATAGCCAGGACATGAAAACAACCAAAATGTCCATCAACAGATGAATGGACAAAGAAGATATGCTACACATATACAATGAAATATTACTCAGCTATAAAAAAGGAACAAAATTGGGTCATTTGTTGAGATATGGATGGATCTATAGACTGTCATACAGAGTGAAGTAAGTCAGAAAGATAAAAACAAATATCATATATTAATGCCTATATGTGGAATCTGAAAAAATTGGTATACATGATCTTATTTACAAAGTAGAAATGGAGACACAGATGTAGAGAACAAATATATGGATACCAAGTGGGAAAGAGCGGGCATAGGATGTATTGGGAGATTGGGATTGACATATATATGCTACTATGTATAAAATAGAGAAGTAATGAGAACCTAGTTGGAACTCTACTCAATGCTCTCTGGTGATCTAAATGGGAAGGAAATCCAAAAAATAGGGGATATATATATATATGTGTATAGCTGATTCACTTTGTTGTACAGTAGAAACACACAACATTGTAAAACAACTATACTCCAATAAAAATTAAAAAATAAATAAAAAATAAAATATATATATTCTAAGTAAAATTTTTGTTGTTTAAACGATTTTATGGTGAAATATTCTACTTTTATAAATATTTATTTAGTCATCTGTCATTTTGGATAATTTAGAAAACAGTAAAAATAAAATATATGGTTCAGGGAAAAAACCTCTA
The DNA here is from genome assembly GCF_002837175.3 of Physeter macrocephalus. Lineage (NCBI taxonomy): Eukaryota > Metazoa > Chordata > Mammalia > Artiodactyla > Physeteridae > Physeter > Physeter macrocephalus. The sequence continues at coordinate 36,263,334 of NC_041226.1, read as the reverse complement.
TTCAATAATCAGGGGAATGCATTAGTTTTCTATTCCATAACAAATTAGCAAATTTACATAATTATTAAATTAACAAATTTATTTTCTTACAGTTTCTGTAGGTCAGAAGTCCCGCAAAGAGTAGCTGGATCTTCAGTTTAGAGACACACAAAGGTGAAGTAAAGGTGTTAACTGTACAGGAATCTTATCTAGAGCATCAAGAGAAAAATCTGTACAGATGATATGCAGGATTTAGTTACTTGTAGTTATGGGCTGAGGTTCCTGGCCTTCTCCATCTCCAAACCACCAAGAGTGTATCAAACCCTCTTCTATCTTTGAATGTCTGACTTCACTTTCTGTCACATTTTTCCTGCATTCAGCCAGAGCAAGTTCTATACTTCAAGAACTCATGTGATTCTATTAGGTCCACCTTTATAATCCAGGATAACACCCTTATCTTAAAGTCAAATGATCAGTGAACTTAACGATATCTGCAAAGTCCCTTTTGCCTATAACATAGCATATCATAACATAGGCATGATACCACGTAGTGAAGGCAGTAGAGCCAAAATTCTGCTTGCTATATGTGAGACCCTTTAAAGTTAAATAATATAAGGACTATTGATACATACATATGTTACATCTTTGAGTGAATATTTTTCCTTGACATAAATATTATCATTAATTACAATTTGCAATGTTAGTCTTAGGAACATTTTTGAATTGACTTTACCAAAATAAAACATGACAAATATTTTCTTTATATGGAAAGGCCCAGCAGATTAACATATCTTACTTATAAACACTAGTCTACTAGTTGATGGAAGTTTGATAGTATAATTATCCAGATTGCAGCAACATTTCATCAAGGAGTTTATGATAGTATTTGTGGATACAAAGGAGCTGAACCTACTGGTATAATATGATACGAGTAGATATAGATATGTAATTGGTTAACTTAGAAACATATTTTGAGAATGTGGCACAGCATCTTGTCTTCAGTCTTGTTTTGTTTAATATTTTAATCTAAGACATGAATGAAAACAGTTGCATCAAATTTTTGAAATGTTATAGACAGAGAAGAATAATGATCACCAGACATGACAAAAACCAAAAGACTATTTATAAGCTGGAATAATGAGCTGATTTGAAATATATTTAATAGGGATAAATGTCTATTCTTGCCCTTTGGTCCAAAATATTAACTGTTTATTTTAAGCTTAGAGGAACTTATCTAAACAAGTACAGATATAAAGATGATTTACAAGTGGTAGCTCACAATCAGTAAATACAGATGAATAATACAATACGGTTCCAGTAAATCTAATGCAAAATAAGACTTTTTAAATAGAATTATTGCATATGAAAGAAATATGGGATTTTTCCATTCTGCTCTGAACTTTGTCAGAATTTATCTGAATATTTAAATTTAAAAAAAATCTAAGCAAATACAACATTTAAAACTTAAAAGAAATGCAAACTCAGAGGTCATTGTGGTTGTCTTTAAGTAATTGAGGCACTTTTTCTATAAATAATTGAGTAAATTTTGCCTGATAATTATGATTATAATAAAAAAATAATAAAGCTAGCAGTACAGGATATAGTCTTTGTTTTACTACAGAAGATGGAGAAGAAGGAACACTAACAGAAATAATTTATTGTTCTTACTAAAACAGGAGTTTCAGAGATTTTTCCTGTCAATCAAGAAGCAGCTACTGGGCAGTACTGTGGCCTTCCTCTTAATCATGTAGCTTCTGAAGAGGATCAGAAACAGACCAAATAAGTATTGTGCACAAGAATAGTTCCTATTGATTCAAGAGTAAGGAAAAAATTCAAATTGCTAATTATATAGCTATTGAAATACTATTTTTATCTTCAAGATTTATTTCTTAACTACCCCAGGAATCATTTTCTTTCTGATATGTGCCGGTATATATATATATATATATATATATATATATATATATATTTTTTTTTTTTTTTTTTTTTTTTTTTTTTTGGCGGTACACAGGCCTCTCACTGTTGTGGCCTCTCCCGTTGCATAGCACAGGCTCTGGACGTGCAGGCTCAACGGCCATGGCTCACGGGCCCAGCCACCCTGCGGCATGTGGGATCTTCCCGGACAGGGACAGGAACCCGTGTCCCCTGTATTGGCAGGCAGACTCTCAACCACTGCGCCACCAGGGAAGCCCGCCTGTATATTTTTTTAATCTAAGAAATAAAATAGCTAATGAGAAAGACAGGCTGACAGTACACGATGGTGGGATCATCTCACTGAACACTGGAATGAAAGAATCTATATCCATCTTGGGCTATAGAGCTTTAGTTGGTTTCCCTTCCCCACCACTATCATATGCTGTTCTGAATGATTTCCTGATCTACTAAAATTACTCAGAATTTGGGAAATATTTGTGAGTAAGAGGTAACATCCAGGCTCAGAGCTGTGTATAGAAATGGTAACTTTGATAAATAAGTAGAAGTTTATTCAGGGAAACAAAGACTGACTTTGGCAAGAGAATTCTTAATCTGAGGGAAGTAAAGACCTCCTAGATATGTGCTGTGATTGTGAATGTTTCTATGTGAAGAGACTGATAAGGAGCTTGACCTTCAGGTTGGAATCAAGTTGGGAAGAATTTACACCTTGACTATGTTATAGAGTTTTCCAATCCATGAAGATGGAATAGCTTTCCATTAATATACATCTGATTTGATTTTTTTCATCAGCATTTTCATCAGTAGTTTTCTGGATATAAATCTTGTATATATTTTGTTTGATTTATAGCTAAGTATTTAATTATTCTGATTCCAATTGTTAACGGTATGTGTTTAATTTCAAATTCCCATAGCTTATTGCTAGTATATATGATGGTAATTTGCTTGTATTTTGCCTTGAATCTTGTAATTTCATTGCAGTAACTTATTAGTCTGAGGAAATTTTTGTTGATTCTTTGTGGTTTCCTACATAGAGAAGGCTTTATTTCTTCCCCCATAATCTAAATAACTTTTATTATTATTTTTTCTTACTACATTAACCAGTTCTTCCAGTATGATGTTGAATAGGAGTGGTGAGAGAGGAAATCCTTACTGCTTTCCCCTTGTCAGTGGTAAGGCATACAGTTTCTCACAATTAAATATGTTAGCTGTAGGTTTTATAATTTTTTGAATCAAAATGAGGAACTTCCTTTCTAGTCTTAATTTGTTGAGAGTTTTTATCATGGATGGGTGTTGGATATTACAAAACTCTTTACCTTCATCAATTGATGCTATCATATAATTTTTCTTTTTTCTGTAGATATGGTAGACTGCACTGATTGGTTCTCAAATGTTGAATCAGTCTTATATACCTGGAATAAATCCCATTGGTCATGGTGTATACATTTTTTATGTATTGTTGGATTCTATTTACCAATATTTTATTAAGGATTTTTGCAACTATGCTCATGAAATATATTTATTTGTAGTTTTACTTTCTTGTAATATATTTATCTGATTTTGATATTAGGGTAATCTTGGCCTCATTTAATGAGTTTCATGAGTTAGAAAATTTACCTCTGCTTCTTTTTTTTTTTGGAAATGATTGTTAGAATTGGTATCATTTCTTCCTTAAATCCTTGGTAGAATTCATGAGTAAAACCATCTAGGCCCAATAACTTCTTTTTTGGCTAGTTATTAATTATTGCTTTAATTTCCTTAATAGATATAGGCACATTAATATTATTTATTTCTCCTTTTGTGAGTTTTGCTAGTTTGTCTCCTTCAAGGAATTAGTCTGTTTTATGTAAGTTATCATATTTATGGGCATAGCATTGTTTGTAACATTCTTTATTACACTTTTAATGTCCTTGTTATCAATACTGATGACCATCTCTGGCATTTTTTTTTTTTTTTTTTTTTTTGTGGTACGTGGGCCTCTCTCTGCTGTGGCCTCTCCCGCTGCAGAGAACAGGCTCCGGAAGTGCAGGCTCAGAGGCCATGGCCCACGGGCCCAGCTGTTCCACAGCATGTGGGATCCTCCAAGTCCGGGGCATGAACCCGCGTCCCCCGCATCGGCGGGCAGACTCTCAACCACTGCGCCACCAGGGAAGCTCTCTTGCATTTTTGATATTGGTAATTTGTGGCTTTTTCTCTTTGTTTTCTTGGTTGGCCTGGCTAGAGGCTTATAAAATTTATCAATATTTTTAAAAAGCCATATACTGGCTTTGTTTTCTTTTGTATGTTTGATTCTTTTTTTTTTCTGTTTTGAATATTTGGTTTTGTTCTACTTCTATTAGTTTTCTTCTACCAGATTCAGGCTTCTCTTTCTCTTATTCATCTAGCCTCCTTAGGTGAAATCTTAGGTTATTGGAACATTAAATTTTCACATGAATTTTAATTATTTAGATGTCTTATGACGCATATAATCTCCCAGGCAACAGTTTTTTAGCTCATTACAAATGTATTAGAGGAATTATTCAAGTATAAGATGTATAATCAAATGGTAGGTGTATTAAAGTAGAGAACATATTGTCAAGAATATTAACCACATAATATATATGATCACATCTATTCTTGAGTGATCATATGATATGAAAATATGTATGCATATCTTAACAGTTCAGTTTCTACTATGCCTTTTGTATAATATCCAAGACCATAATGTGATAGTCTGTATAATGGCCCACTAAAGGTGTCCATGCTCTAAGCGCCAGAACCTATAAATATGTTACCTTACATGGTAAATAGGACCTTGCAGATGTGCTCCAGTTAAAGATCTTGAGATTGAGAGATTATCCTGAATTGTCTAGCTGGGTCCAAAGTAATTACAAGGTTTCTTATTAGAGACAGGCAGTAGTATCAGTCAGGGGTTTGGCATAATGTGAAGAAGGAGCCACAAGCCAGTGCAGATAGTATCCACAAACTATGCAGGGCAAGAAAACATATTATCCCCTGTAACTTCCAGAAAGAACAGAGCTCTGTTGACTCCTTGTTTTTATACTTCTGACCTCTAGAACTGTAAGACAAAACATTTGTGTGTTTTAAGCTACTAAATTTGTGGTAAGTTTTACATTAGCAATGGGAAACAAATTCACAAGTCCAGGGAGGAGACAACTTCCTTTGCCAGTATCTAGGAGTGATGTGTGTGATTTAAACTATTTACAGACCTGGAGTATATAGAATGTGGAGGTGTTATAACTATGAAATAATATTTGAAATGTGAAATGTAGTGATGTGCATTTTGAGTTGAAGATGATTGAACTCTTTTTGCTGCTACTTCTCTTTCCACCATAAACATGGCAAAAGCTACTCTATCTAAATGACCTTAAAATCCACTTCTGGAGGAATTTAAAAGATATTGAGAGAGAGCGAGAGAGAGAGAGAAGGAGAAGAGAGGCAGAAGAGAGATCAGTGTTTTTCATTCTCAATTAGGAAGCTGTTTCTATGAATAATTGCAGGATTTGACTTCTTTCTCCCCAGTCTTCAGCATTTCTATACAACCTTCTTACTCTATTAGAAACAGAAGGCCAAGACCTAATGAATGTCTAAAAGTAAATGATGCATTATCACTTAATTCAAATAATTGGTTACCACTACTTAATTTGCAGATCTCTGATTGAAATCTTATACTCTGAAACATTAAATGAGCTTGAACAGCAGATGACTAACTTCTGCTTTGTTTTGTTTTTTCTTTTTTTGAGTATCAAGTAGTTTGATTATAGAAAGTTGTAAAAGGTAATGTATAAAATCAAAATATAATGGAAAATAAAGCATCTCTTTACAAGCAGAACATTTTCAGATCAAAAGCAACTATGAAATAAAGTGTTTTGGGTGCCTTGAAATACTATTAACTAAATGAAAGAGTCAGCAGCTTATTTTTTTTAAGGTTTGATTTAATAGAAGTATTTCCTAAATGATATTTCCTTCACTAATTTATCTCCTCAAGAATCATATGAATCAAAATGAAGTACCAGTCAAAATTGTGTGACTGTGTTAGTCACTGAAGATACAAAGATAAAAAAGACATAGCCCTTACTCAAGAATCTTACCTCTAGTAAGGAAGATAGACAAAGTTCAACATGATTGGTGTAATTACAGAAGTGAATATAAGTTGCTCTTACACCTGATATTTGGGAGAAGGGAAAAAGTGAATTTCAGTTAAAGATTTGTACAGATAACTGAATTTATAGTAAACTTTTCTAAAAATATAGATGGGAACATCAGTATTACCTTACTCCACAAATAAGAATAGAGATAATATTGACATGACAATATGTGAAAATAAAAACTATAATTTAGCTGTGCACTAGAATATCTAGCTTTGATGAAATATTCACAATGCATAATCAATGTAATATTTGTAATTAAAAAGCCTTTGAATTTCTGTAACATTCTAAACACGCTGTTTGTACCTTATAAATCAAATTCACAATTCTCATTTACCTGGATGCAGACTACTCAACTGTAACATCTAATCTTTGTGAAATACCCTTTAATGATTTCTCATCCAATTCTTCCAAGCTTTACTGATTCTTTTGAAGCTTTATTTTCTTATTTTGTTGGGGATCCGGACTCTGTCTCCAAAAATAAGGAAGAAAAATAGAAAGCCTTGTTTGCTAGCAGGAGGGTAAGTCTGAGAGACCACACTTTCCTTTTTGGCAATTAGAAGTTTTGTATAAAATGGCATTTTATTGGGTTATGAGAAAAATGGTGAAGAGAAAATTGTTTCTCATCAACAAATGGGGTGGGGTGAGTGCCAAATCACAGATTGGTTTGTGGTTCCCAGTTCACAGAAGTAGATGATCTAAAAGTAATCTGGCCTGGGAAATGAGAAATATGTCAGGGTTGATGGAGTATTTTCCTTGCCCTTGTCATTTCCCAGTCTGCCATCAGGATCACCAAATGATCCTATTTCTGAAACACGTTAGTGCTAGTTTAGAGGCTTTTTGACATGAGTGCATGCACCTTGAATCTGTGAGCCTCCTTTGAGTTTCTAAGAGTTTGATTATTCGTTACCTTTGAGGAGGTGTTAGGAATGCTGGCTGTAGAATAAACTCACTCAGGAAGTTATCTCTCAGTTGTGAGAAAAGCACGTACAAGAGGGATCATACATTTAAAAATACAGAACCAGTCCATTTCTTTTTTTCTGGCAGTAGCCTTAATGTTAGAGCCATCAGTCAAATACATCTTGATGATGATCATGAGGTATGCTGAGTGTTCTTTTTAAGTCAACCAAAAACCTCAAAGGATTACTTGACATCACAATTAATTTCATTAGTTTCCATTTAAAAATAATTTTTGGACATGGATATTACCTGCAAATATTAATATTATTCTCATTTACCCTCCTGCCGCCTTCCTGTTTGACTAGGAGTGTCAGCATTTTCATTTCACTGTGCCCAAGAGGGTTGCATTTATAAGGAAAGCAATGTCAATCATGACACCAGGGAGCTGTGTAGCTCCACAGGCTCTGTCTCCTGTTCAACACTTGCTCTGCAGGAAGAGGGGCAAATTAAGTGTGTTGGACAAATGAGAGAAGGAAGGGAGTTGGCTAATATTATTTTACTATCTGCCATGTGAAAGATACCATTACTTGATATTTTCATATATTTATTGCATGAAAAAATTTAATCTTCTCAATAGCTTTAAGAGATAAATATTGTTACCATTATACAAAAGAAAGAGGGACTGAATCTCAGAAAGGTTAAGTAATACCCAAGGTTACACAACAAGCTGATAAAAGAAATAGAATCTTTGTATGATTAATCCCAAACAACCTATGGACCTACTACATGAAGCAGAACAATACAATTATGTCAAACTTAATTGATCATGAAGCTATGATATCATCTTTTCTTCAAAAAATTAAGGTAATTTTCTTCTGACATATACTTTGAGATTTTGTACAATTTCTATGTATTTTCTTCACTTCCATGCATAATCTTCCAGAGGATAAAGCTAAACATTTTTATTCATCAGTTATTTACAACATACATAGTTACTATTTTATTAAACTAGAATAAAAAAGATTAATGAATTGGTTCAGTTTTGTCTTAGCAAATAGAGCTATTGCTGCTAAACTTGATTTTTGGCTTGTTACATCAAAGAATATTTTATTTTCCTAATTGAATAGACATTCTTCCTGATGAAAAACAATTTAATAAGTTATACTAAGTACTTGAACTATTTTCTCAAATATAAATTATTCTTTTCTATTTAAGGCAATTAATTATCTGAGATTTTTTTCAGTATGTTATTATGTATCAATACAAAACTTTATTTTCAATAAATATCGACTTAACCCTCTTACTTAAGAAAAATGGTTACTTTGCATAGACTACTGCTACCAAGCAGATTAAAATTTCATGAAATATTACCAAGAACCTCATACATACTGAACCACTTCTCTAACTGTGCTTTGAACATCCACACTTGTGTTGAAGTTCCTCTTGATGTTTCCTTGCTAAGCACCATAAAAACATTTTCCAGTAATTTTCTCCTTGTGCTATTGATTTTGGTGCTTAATCCATGCCAATTAGAAGTCTATATTACTTCTAAATTCACCTTGTCAGTTTCTGCATGTTAAGAGTTAGAGAAAGGCATTATTCTGATTAAAAACCTAGAAATCCATGTACTTTAAACTCCATTTGGTTTTCTTTTTCATCCCACCACATTTTCACGGTTTCAGTGGCTTTATTCCCCAATCTCAAACATCTCAACACTTCCCAATCATTTACTTTCAACAGATGTCTTCATTTAATCCTATTCTGAGGACAGTTTGACTACCATGTGAAAGCACTTTCACTTACATAGTTCCTATTCACTTTGGCTTTGTTATGAACAAAAGTCATCTATAAAAAAAGTTCTACATTCTATTTCTAAACTCTTTTCTTAAAAAAGATGTTCTTCATTGCACTACATGTAACTTGTATACCTGTGGTTTGATTCTATTCTTTTACACTAACCCAGAGAAGTTGCTCAATTGTCTTCCTAATTTCTTGTATTGTCACTCTTTATTGATTGTACTTTTTTTGTTTTTAAAAAATTCATGTATGTAATAACTAAGAACATCTATTTAAAGATTCAGTATTTTGCCTCAGTAAACCTCTCCAACAGTGACCATCTTACTATTCTTCTTCAACACCAGTTTTCACCATTTTTAATAGAGTCACAGACTCTCAGGATCAGAGAAGGTCTGGCTTGTTGATGCCTGGAAACTTTACCAAAAAGTAACAATTTTTGTGTTCTTTTAAAATTTTTGTTAAACAACTTTCTAATAATGAACCTCATTTTCTTTTCATATGTCCCATAGTACTGGCCAACATTTGCTATAGGGATCTGTATACTTATGTCTTATCAAATATATTCCCATTTATTGAAGTCCTGTAGCAGTGTAGAATAACTCTGATAGTTTTCTTAGTTGTTCCACATTCTTTCTTCTAAACCCTAACTATAAATATTCTTCAAAGTTTCATGTTCATCTTTCTTTTCTTCTTACATAGTCCCCTATAGTGAATTCATCCATCCTTAAAATATTCTAATACTTCTCCAGAGCTACATATCATATTTCTAGCTTCTTAATCACATTCCCATCTGAATATTCCACCAGCCCCTCCAACTCATAACACTGAAAAATAGAACTCACTGTTAACCCTCATTGCCTCAAACTCCAGTCCTAACCCTTTAAATTTCTATTTTTCATATAAATAGTAGGATTTTATTTTCCTTTTCTCTTGCTTTCCATTTTCAATCAGCTTGAAAGTATGGATAATTCTCTAATCTACTATATTTTTCAGTCATGCAACAGAAAGAAAGACCAAAGTAACCCCTGATAGCTAAGAGCTGGCTTGAAACTATCAACTAGGTCTTTGTGTTGCTAGGAACAAGCCTATCCCTCCCAGCTAGGCCATGGTGTTCTCCTGCAGAGCGTAGTAATTGTATAGGACAAGGTTACTCCGAATTGTGATGGATCAAAGAAAAAAATAAGACCATTCTATAATTATGTCTATACACAGAAAAACAAAAACAACATTGTTCAAACCATAAAAATGATCAAACATCCTTGTCCTTCCTCCCACCAAAATCCTGGCTAATATAAGTAAACTGCTTCTTTCCCTGTAGTAGCTTTAACTTTGCTTCATTCCTTCCACCTTCTAGATGAGAATTATTAGGATAGTGTTATATATTGAATTACGTACCTCACCAGCCAAAATATGTTGAAGTCTTATCATCTTGTACCTCAGAAAATGACCTTATTTGGAAATGGGGTCATCGCAGATATAATTAGTTAAATAAAGATGAGGTCATACTGGAGTAGTTTGGACCCTTAATCCAATATGACTAATGCCCTTATTAGAAGAGGAAAATGTCTTATAAATACAGAGAAACACAGGAGAACCCCATGTGATGGCAGAGATTGGAGTGAAACCGGTGCAAGGCCTGACAGTCACCACCAGGAGCTAAGAAGTAGCAAGGGAAGATTCTACTTCGAGTCTCAGAGGTGAATGGCCTTGCTGACAACTTGATTTTCAACTTGTAGGCTTTAGAACTGTAAGAGAATACATTTATGTTGTTTTGAGTCTCCGTGTTTGTTGTACTTTTATACAGCAGTCCTAGGAAACTAATACAGATGCAAATCATAGAATTATCCTGACTGCTGAGAACATTCAGTACATCTTACTTAAACCCTCTGCAAAAATCACATTGCATAAGGCCAAATCCTACCATTAGTCCTTCCTAATATTCTCTTATTGAGATGCAGCATGATTCCTCATTAAATGCATTCTTCCTGTTGCAAAAAAGTCAATAAACCCAACTTTGTTCAACTACTCGGTGGCCTTTAACTCATGGGTGGTAAAAATCTCCCTTGTTATTCATGATAATTTTTACATCACGATTAAAAAGTTGTAACAGTTTCCTAACTATTATTATGCCTTAAGATTTGACTACTTTAATTGTCTGATCTGTTAGTAATATAGTAATTAATCTAAGTATATTTTGAGAGGTTTTGGTGACCCCACTTAACCATGACTGATAGATTAGTGTATCCTTCCTCCTAATCCGCACTGGCCTGTGACTTGTTTTAATCAATAGGATATGGCAGAAGTTATGCTCTATCAGTTCCCAGGCTAAGCCTTATGAAGGTTTGACATCTTCCAGTTTTTCCCTCTGAGGGAAACCAGCTATACTATGTATGAAGTCTGAATACTCTGAGGTCTTCATTTTTATGGGCAAAAAGTATAAATGAGAATAAATAAAGGCTCACATACAACATTTCAAAATATTTTAAAATTATTAATCAAGCTAAAGAATCATTTGTAAAATGTCTGTCCTCCAAAATTTATAAATATAACTTATTCATGACCTAACAGACGAATTTTTTTTTTTTTTTTTTGCGGTACGCGGGCCTCTCACTGGTGTGGCCTCTCCCGTTGAGGATTGCAGGCTCAGCGGCCATGGCTCACGGGCCTAGCCGCTCTGCGGCATGTGGGATCTTCCCGGACCGGGGCACGAACCCATGTCCCCTGCATCGGCAGGTGGACTCTCAACCACTGTGCCACCAGGGAAGCTCACAGGCCAATTTTAAATGTTCAAGTTCTCAGACTTCTTGGCTTTCTCCACTAGAATTGGGTGATATGGGGTAGCAGGTCTTGGCTGCTGGTCTCCAGTTTCCTGGCTCCAGGTTCTTTGTCTTCCTTCTTCTCTTCTCATTCCCCATGTATTCTTAGATGCAAAAGCTGTCACACACATATCCAAGATCTATCCCTCTCCCTAGAAAAGAGTTGGAGTTTAGCCAATGATTGTCAGCATAGTATGTCTTTAGAACAGAAGCAGGGAAGAGGCATGTGCAGGCCTTGAACTAGGCTGAGGATTATTTGGTGGAAAATTCTATGTTCCAATTATCTGCTTGGGACCTGCAGGAACAGGGGGCAGGGTCTGAATTTGTGGTTTCCTTTGGCTTCTAAGTACCTCATCATATGGGGAAGTATATTATTGGAAAGAGGCAAGAATATGGCTACACACATTGTGGAGACAGGGCAAGACTCTCAAGGTAGGTACTGAGCACCACTCTCTTATCTTATGAATTGTGTCTCATATCACACCACAGTAGAAACTATTATTTAGTGATTATGAATGAAATTTTTCTGTATAATAGAATATTAAGACTAACACTAGACCAAATGCTATAAGTGAAATTTACCACATTATATTGTATTCCCTACATGTAGTTTCAGCATGTGGATTTATCTTTATGACTCATATTCAATATAACATAATACTTGCTTTAGAGTTGAATCAGTATCTTAAAGAGAAAATATAAAATAATTTAATTTATTGCAAAGCAACTTAATTTCTTAGTGAGTCACTAAGTTACCTTATAATATTTACATTTCAAATAATTTTCTTGGTTAGATACACCCATTTTCTTACAGTTTTAACATTTCAGTAACAGTTAGTCAAACATTACTGTGCATTCAGACAATCAATTTTAGGTATGTTTAAACGATTTGCAATATTAATATAAATATAAAAGAGTATATGTTACACTTATAAATAATTGTTTTTGGGCAGTGCAAAAATAATATTGTGTCAGATATTCTCCAGGTTATGTATATTCAGAAAAAGATTGCTTGAAGCTTAGTAACCGTAATCACATCTTTATTCATTATGTTACCATGTTAGAAAATCTTACCTCAAAATTATATGTTGTCAAGAATAATAATTGGCATGTCATTTGTGGCTCTGTTAGACTTTTCTAATTTCGGGGGGTCTATCTGTGTCCAGAAATTATGGAGAAAATTCTCACTAAAGACTACTTTTAGCACTGCATCAGGTGCTAATTTAAGCATGTTTCTATCATTAACTATAAGGAGACTTTGAAGATGCTGGGAAATTGACTTAAAGTGCATATTTTCACTAACTTCACATTTTGAAAGTTTTTATTCAATGTTTGGATGTAGACTTCAATAAGTCCTCATTGTGATATCTTTTCATATATGTGAAGAAAATCATCAGTTGAAGGGGAGAAGTTACATTCAGAGACTGAAACATTGGCTTTTTGGTCATATTAACTAACCCTAATATCTTAAATATCTTACTTTTGTGTTAAAAGTTATTACATTTTGGCCATGATTCCTAGTCTATTCAAGATACAGAACATGTGACAGTAAACACTGGCTGTAGGAAGCACACATTAAGTACTATTTTTTCTTTACCATATTATCAATATCATGAATAAATATTTATAATTTTATCCTCTAATTTAAACATTCTTGAAAACACATGTCCCATTAACCATGAGAGCATTCCAGATTTGAAAAAAAAAATTTTTGAGGCATCCATTTATTTGAACAGGTATCTAATAAAGTATAAGTGATCATGATATTTTGATTAGTGACTTTCACTATTTTCTTTAACATTGACTCCAAATCAAAAGGATATTTTGACTGATAATTATTTTCCCAATAATGCAGTTTTGGGGTTAGTATTCAGATGAAAGATATAGTATGTCTATATCAAGGTTTTGCTGTACACATAGTGGTTCTATCAACACTGATCAAGAATTAACAGGAATTAAAGAAAATATCCCTGTCCCTGTAGCAAGCATTCTTCATGATGAATGGAACAAAAAGTCATTCAACACTTTTCCTTCTTATGTCAAAGCGCATTTGCCAGTGGTGGCATATTATCTCCATACTGGTGTGTTTGTTTCACTGTAAGCCAAAATATCAGAGAGCCCAGACTTCTGGTAGTAATTTCTTTTGCATAATATGTCATTGCTTTGAAGGCTCAAGCATGTGATTTGGTAAAGTTATTTTTCCAGAACCTCACTTTCTTCTCAAACATATTACATGTTATTAACTTTGTAGGTGACTAAGAAGCTTTTTGGCAATTACTTTGGCAATCTTACATTTCAAATTGTGAAATGTTTGTGAGAATAATCCTTTCATTACTTCTTTCTCTGGGACCAACAAAGGACCTATAGAACAACTGGTAATGTGTTGAGGATCACATTTTTTCAAAACATTGCCTTAACTTAAAGGAATGGGTATGAAGTAGCAATATTACTAGCACATTGGAATCTGGGTGTGCTATGCATTTTAGATACTTTTCTGGAGAAATTAAAATATGAAATATACTTGCAAAAACCATACACATTTATATTTGATGTTTTTATAATTAATATTACATTTAAACATTTTTACTGAAATAATGAAATATAGACCCTTCCAACATATACATTTCAGTCTCACTTACTACCAAGTTTAAACTTTAAAGTGATGATATAGTATGAATTAAAAGCCACAGTATCTAACAAGCTTGCTAGTTTGCTACAATAAGTATACTGTGGATCTATAGTATTAGTAGTAATAATTTTAAAAATCTGCTTCATAAATATGGAAAAGGGTATTATCCATTCCTTACACTGAAGAGTTATTGTAAATCAGTGTTTACCAAAATTATAATAACAAGTAAAAGTACTAAATATGCATATTCTGACTTTTGTTGGGTAGGTATCCAGAAATCAGATTTATAAATACTGCCCCACTTGATTTTTAAGAAGTAATATAATGTTAGGATTAAGAGCATAGATTGTGTATAGTGGCTTCACAATCATTTACTTCTGTGAATATAGCTACAATAATTTACTTGCTTATACCTGATTCTCTTCAGTTGAAAAACTGGAATGTTAATAGTGTGGATACTAAATGAATTCATATATGAAGGTACTTAGAAGAATGCATGGTTCACAATAATTGCTCTACAAGCAATGGGTATTACAACAACTACTACTGTTACTACTATCACTAAAAACTAATTATTTAAAAAAACATATTTAGAAATGTGTTTTATGATCATTTGAAGAACTATAAACTAAAATTTTCTCATTTCATTTTCCAAAGTTCATCTATTCAGATGCACAGAGCTTTATGGTGATAAATTTATCCATTCATCCATTATCTCATTCATTGTGAGAATGCTGAGAATACAATATTGGTCAGATGCTCTCACAGAGTTTATATTGGAGCATATCTACATTTATAATTAGTAAAGTTTTGACTTATTTTCATGTTACTTATTATAAATTTTTTCTAAAGAGGAGAAATGTATTTAAATATTTATGAAATGTCTAGGTGAACATAATTATCAAAGTAGTTAAGGAAATGTATTTTTTCAGAGATTACAACTATCTTTTACTATTCTACTGACATTGCAGAGACATAAAGACAAAATGTTTTTAAAAAATTTACTGGGTCAAAGGCTGATGAATTGACCCTGTAACAGTTCAGTCTACATGATATATCTGGATTATTAAAGAGATGATAGCAGAAAGAGAAGTCTACTGTGAAATATGGAAAGTTTCATAAATTTAAGTTGGCTTTGGAAATAGAATTCTATCAATGTAATATCAAATGCCACACCCAGTTATATTTAACATATTACCCATAAATATATAAGTGGAAGTTGGTATGGTGGGCCTTATTGCTATAAGTATATAGTATAACCTCTATAAATTATATAGTATAACCTTATAGTGGTTATACTATATTGACAGACTTTCTGAATTTTACTTCTGAGATTTATCTTTCAACATAATGATTAAGCAAATTGTGCTACATCCCCAATATATGTGTGAATGATCTTTTATAAAGATGATTATGTCAGCTCATTGAATCAGAGGTTAGAAGCTCTAATTATGAGAACAGCATTCTTCTTGATTATGTGCATCCTAGATATTAAACCTAATGTTGTGAAAATATACATGATCTTCCAAGACTGTAACATGGTAAATGAACTTCAGCTTCCAAGAACAGTGTTCCTCATCAAAGCCAGTGAAAGAGCAGAGCGATGTTTAAGGAGGGCAGATATCATTAAATTTTAACTGCCTGATGTCAGAATATGAAAACTAGATATAGGGAGACAAAAAAATCTAAAATTGTCCCCAAAATTATAAGCAAGGTTGTTGTAACTAGAGTTTGTATTTACTGATGATTCATAGGAAATGGTCTAATTTTGACCAGACTGACCCTGAGTTGACATTTTTAGGACTTGTTAGAGTCTGACATACAATGTAATGTATAGTATTATTAGAGCATATTAACAAGCACTCCATAATATTCTAATAGATGAAACAATTTGATAAGCACTCAGTTCAGAAATTCCTCCATTGTCTTATTGTTTTATTGTTATATAAAAGTAAAGTGAATATATGAACATATTCTATACTCATGTGGAAAAAATAAAAAAACTAACATCTGTGTAACATTTTACAAAATACAACCATCACACAGCTTTTCTCTTCACAAGACTGAGCAATGCTATAATATCTTTGATACTTATGAGGAAATAGGAAATCAGCAAGCTGGAGTGCTTTATCTATGATCTTGCAGACATTAAGTACTGGCGGGAGCTGAGAGAACTTGTGTGGGTGTCTTTTATAGGCCAGTACCTGTATCATGTTCTTTTATAAGCATTACCACTTTCATCATTCCTATCTTGTGAGAAAGATGCAGAAAGGAAAAAGAAACTGTCAGGTCAGAAAAACCACATTCTTATCTGTGTTCCATATTTCATTGTATTTAATCAGGCTGACTCACACTAACTAAACTTAAAAAATTAAACTATATGTCAGGAGATAATGTACCAATTTACAGTGAGCAATGTCACACAAGCCAACATATTCACTTGTGTGACTAAAAATTCAATTTGGCAAACCAAATCACAGTCAGAAGTTTTCATCATAAGCATGCAAATTAGAATAAGGAAAGTGATTTTCATGGTCCATATATTAGATGGCATCAGGCTCTGATTGCTTCATTTATAAATTTTCATCGTTGAAAGATATATGTCATAAGCATCAGTACAGTTGAGTTTTATGTCAGAACTTTTTATTTCCCTGAAGACAGACTGCCAATTTTGCATTCCTGTTGTTCAATTTTCTTATTCCATTTCAGACTCCTTCTTTTCCTTCTCCTCATCTGTGTCCTTCCCCTACTTCTATTTGATCTATTTTTTTTCTTTAGTTATGCTAAAGTTATCTAATTATTGTCAAGTCTCATACTGTCTTGGGAGCTGGTCTTTATTTCTGTTATTAATAGAAAAATATTATTTTAAAATATTTTCATTATTTATTAATATCTATTATTATTAATTTATGTTTATTTTTATTCATTGTACAGTTTAACTTTTACAGGGTGTATAAAGTAGGATTTATTTCATTTTTATATAACAGGAAAACTCATAATAACAGTGGTATAAATATCATAGAGTTTTCTGGAGAAGTAGTCCAAGGAAGCACAGTGGGGACATCAGGAAACATTATATTTCTGATTTATTCTCTTTGGTAATGGTTTTCATCACCAATGTTACCTCATGGCCCAAGATGATTATCAAAGAACTACCCAGAGCAGTGCTTTGAAAACTACCTACTGCTCTGCCATCGGTAGTGTTAATTGCATAGAAAAAGTGGTTTGGTTTTATTCACCACAGCTTGTACTAGTAAGTGTATAGAGTACTAGCATATGCTTGGCAGAGCCTGGAGCAGTCATCAGGAAACTTGAAACTGAGTTTAGTCTCTTCCACTTACTGGATATATTGTGCTATTCCCACAGCCTCAATAACCTTTAGTTTCCTCTTATTTATTATGGATACAATTTACCTGCTTAATGAGAAACATTGAGACAGAAAATGAAACTATTTTTAAAGTATATAGCACAAATCAAATCAAGTAAATACATTTTGAAGCCATGCATATGTGTAAAACTGTAATTTTATTTTTCCAAAATCTAAATTAATCTCTATTCAGAATCTATTCCATCTATGGTAGAAAAATGCAATCCTTTGAAAATCAGGATATACTTAGGCAATCTCACTACTGAACAAGTCACTTCA
This sequence comes from Physeter macrocephalus, assembly GCF_002837175.3. Taxonomy (NCBI): domain Eukaryota; kingdom Metazoa; phylum Chordata; class Mammalia; order Artiodactyla; family Physeteridae; genus Physeter; species Physeter macrocephalus. The sequence continues at coordinate 36,245,487 of NC_041226.1, read as the reverse complement.
TAATGTTCCCTTTGCTTTTTTTCTTTCCACAGTTATGACTAACCTGAGGCACCCTTACATTATAGATGTGTCCATGTTAATTAGTATTTGTCCATTCTGCTTTCTTAGGCCTCCAAGCTTTGTGGAACTACAACTTTGAAAGAATCACCTCCAAAATTATTCCCATAAATAATTCCTCAGTCCCTCATCCATTTCTTCCTTCTCCAAACCTCCTATCTGCTGGGTAATCTTTATGTAATATGGACAAGTTGGAATACTCATTCTAACTGATCACATATATTTATATTTGGATCAGGATGTTGGATTGTATTTGCAACTTGAAATGACATATCCTTCAAAGCTATTGTCTGCACCTTTACCTTCCAAGGTATTTTTTAAATTAGAAGTGTATCCATTATTTTTCTTTGGTTTAACACAAAAGATATACATACTAGAAATAAAAGGAAATAAGATTTTCTGGGAAACAATGAATTGGAGAGGAGTAATGGAATTTCTCTGTGACAACTCACTATGTCCATTACGGTCTCACTTTTCTATAACTCACAAACAATCAACCCCGCTGAGCAGGGGGATGGGGAATCACAAGTTGTGTTTGTGTGTCAACAATGTATGTACTGTGCAATACACAGTTATATAAACATGTTGTTGACTGAGAAAATTACGAATGTCCATGACATTGGCATAACCGCAAGTAGAAATTATGGGTTAACCATAAATTTTAGTGATAACAGATATTTTTAAAGCCTTTAAGTTTAACTTACCTTTTTCATCTTGTAATTCGAGTGTGACTGATCCCAAAACACCTTAGTTCTATAATACCCCTGTTATTTATCACCACAAAGATAGCTGAGATTGTTCCAGTTAGTCGCAATGTTAGGACAGAAAAAGACTAATGGATAAAATTAATGGAATTCTTTTCATCCTTAATACTTATACCCAGTGGAATCAATTTTCTCGTGCCATGTTATGGTCTGTGATATAAGAGCAACACAGAGAAAGCAGAGTAAGGGTAAAGAAATATTTTCTCTGTTCCGCATTCAATGCATAAAATGAAAAGTTTCTTTTCTATCAAGGCAACATTCCCTATTTCCAAAATCTATGAGATTTTTAAAGAACCTGATCAATCTATCTTTTCCCCCTGTCTACCCTATTTTGTAAAATAACTGTTAAGGGACAGAATTAGAAATATCAAGCTCACATGAGCATGAACTAATACTGCCATTGTAATGAGTTATTATTAAAGTAACAAAAGGTTGGCCAGCCAGTAATGCTTTCCTTCTTCCTCAAACTTTCTTCCACCTACTAATAAGAGCATTAATATATACATCAAAGTTTACAGGTACTTTCTCCTTTCTCACCAAATATATTAATAAACAGCAAACATAAGATAATTCTTATGCAAGATCTGGGAAGTCATTTCCTAAAATAACTTGAATTTATTATATTTACACATACTAGGTTTGTGTTATAGGGTTTCTACAACCCACATGAGATCATGTGTAACATGGTATATGTGTACGCATACACTTCAATTTTTAAGAAACTGTCACAGATTCTCAAATAAAGCTGGGACTCAGGCAATGGGGAATCAATTTATTGGCCTAAGAAATATATGTTGCAGATGGGAAGATAAAGATCTAGAGAGATTAAGCTAATTCACAGCCAAGAAATGCTCATATTAAGTTCTATGTGTATCAAGAACATTGTGGTAGGGACAAGCTAGTTTTTCATGAAATACATTTTCCCTTAATCCCAAGCACCCAACTACAGTACTTGTATCAGCCCTTCCCAGTTATGTGTGGTTGAGACTCTTAATTCTGGCCACAGGAACATGAGTAGAGAAGATGACAACACTTCCAGTCCTGACCCATGACAAACTCCCATGTGAGTTTCAAATTGTTTCTTCCCTTGTCTATAGGATAATGATTAATAATAGAGGAACCTGGAGGCCAATGCAGATGGTGTAGCACCTGTTGGCCTGAGAATCTGAACACTTTTGTGAAGCAGAGGCCATGGACTTTGTAGACTTCATGGACTCCATTAATAGCCCTTTTTAGAAATCACATAAAGAAGAAAAAAACTTCATTGAGATTTGTGGATTTAACTGATAACGAATGGAGCATTATGTTAGGCAGTACAGACATACTAAGGATACTATCTGAAAATGGAATTTAGGTCTCTAGTTTCAGAGATTGGTACTATACCCTGTAAGTGAGAAAAACACAATCAGTTCTGCTTTAAATCTATTTGTTAGTCTCAGGAATACTTGTGAAAAGAAATACTTCTTTTAAATAAGGGATAGCAATCAAAATTTTAATTAAGGCATTTTAATTAAGACACAAGTAAGTAGTGTAGGGAGAAATCAAATCCAAAAATCTATTTCGGAAAGCCAAAGAAGGAGAGTTTTACATTTTAAAATAAAACGTTATTTTCATTTAGTGGTATTAGGTACATTTAAATTAATTAGCACAGTGTGAAAATTATGTGATAACATTATTCAGTATTACATAGTATAATTATTAATGATTCAAAAATATAATGACTATATTTAGGAATTTTTACTGTACACAGGGTGCTATTAATTAGCTTATTCATAAATCCTGCAAAACAATATTTGTTCTATTGTTTTCCTGTCTTATTACCTCAAAGATATGTTAGCTTGAGTGTTCTGGAATGGAGGTCTGCCGTATCAGTCTTAAAATCTGCAAATATTGGCCTAAATGGAAACCTGTCTGGGATACCTGTAGAAACTGAACACTAATTTCTGGGGCCTCAAGAGAAGTAGTAGTTATGTATTTGTCTGAACTGATAGACAGTGGTAAGAAGCTCACCCAGAGTTAAATATCCTGACATTTACATTTTCACTGAGTAGCAGAGGAGTAGTGGCACTGATGATGTCCACCATGGTATAAAGAGATCAAACTTTCACTTTTCTTTGCATTGATGTATTTATGTATGTATGACCCAAGTTTTCCAAACAACATGTATATATGGCTATTTTTTTCTTTAGTATAGGAGTTTTGATCAATGACTAAGAGAATGACAATTAATGCCATTAAAAAATAATAATAATTAACTTCCCTGGAAAAAAATGTTTCTTAAATGTTTCTTTAAATTGTCTCTATTTAAGAATTTACTCAAAATCTAGAATACAAAATAATGATACCATTTTATCTATAACATACACAATTTTAAAAAATCATAATATTAACATTGGTAAGGTGGAATAATATATAATAATTAATTCTTAAGTAAAATTGCTCAAGAAAATGACATGGCATTAGGCATTATTTTTTCTAATCTGCAGTAAAATATTCTAAAACAATGTGATTGACTGAAAAAATAAGCCTTATTCTTCACTCCCCATTCATCTATGAATAAGCAAGTAGGCCTTCACCAGACACTGTATCTGCCAGTACCTTGATCTTGTACTTCCCACACTCCATAACTGTGAGCAATACATTTCTGCTGTTTATAAGACCCCCAGTTTATGGCATTTTTGTTACAGCAACCCAAATGGATTAAGACAGTAAGTCATCTAGCCATCCTACAGCTGACCACAGACATGTAGTTGAGCCCAGTTGTGTGAAGCCAATGAGTTTTGGAATGATTAGTTACACCATATAATTGTGGCTATATGTAACTAAAACAGAATCGTAGATTTGTTACAACTATATTGCACTTTTGAAGACTCTTTAAGCTTATTGTATACATTCCTGCCCTAGACTTGCAATCAGCATGATACTGAATATGAAAAACTCCTCAAAATCAAAATTTGTTGATTCAACAAATAATTAAAAAAAAATAATTGTGAAGAAAACCCTACAACTTTACAGATTTAAGATAAATTTCACGAATATATGGTCATGTTTGGATTCTAATTTTAACAAATGAACTATAAATGAAAGAATTAGTGACTTAAATAGATGCATCTGAATATTGAAAACTATCGATAATAGTTTCATATAATAATGGTATTCTGATTATGTTTTTAAAAAATAATTCTAATCTTTGTGAGCTGCATATTGAAATATTTTAAGAGGATACTGTATGTTTGGAATTTGCTCAAAATAATTCAGTGTGATAGTGGTACACAGGTAGGTTGTATTAGAGACCAATGATTCTCAAGCTTCAAGGTACATAAGAATCATTTGGAAATCTTTTTATTTCATTTATTTATTTATTTATTTATTTATTTATTTTAAAATTTTGACTTCTTACTTGCCTTAGACATTAATATTTTTATTTTTATTTATTTTTAAATTTTTTTATTTTTTTATTTTTTTTTAACATCTTTATTGGAGTATAACTGTTTTACAATAGTGTGTTAGTTTCTCCTTTACAACAAAGTGAATCAGTTATACATATACATATGTTCCCATATCTCTTCCCTCTTGCGTCTCCCTCCCTCCCACCCTCCCTATCCCACCCCTCTCATGGTCACAAAGCACAGAGGTGATCTCCCTGTGCTATGCGGCAGCTTCCCACTAGCTATCTAATTTACATTTGGTAGTGCATATATGTCCCTGCCACTCTCTCACTTCGTCACAGCTTACCCTTCCCCCTCCCCACGTCCTCAAGTCCATGCTCTAGTAGGTCTGTGTTTTATTCCCATCCTACCACTAATCTCTTCATGACATTTTTTTTCTTAGATTACATATATATGTGTTAGCATACGGTATTTGTTTTCCTCCTTCTGACTTACTTCACTGTGTATGACAGACTCCAGATCTATCCACCTCATTACAAATAACTCAGTTTCATTTCTTTTTATGGCTGAGTAATATTCCATTGTATATATGTGCCACATCTTCTTTATCCATTCATCTGTTGATGGACAGTTAGGTTGCTTCCATGTCCTGGCTATTGTAAATAGAGCTGCAATGAACATTGGGGTGCATGTGTCTTTTTGAATTATGGTT
>NC_041226.1:36238905-36240453 GCF_002837175.3 Physeter macrocephalus | reverse complement strand
AGTGGCTGTATCAATTTACATTCCCACCAGCAGTGCAAGAGGGTTCCCTTTTCTCCACACCCTCTCCAGCATTTGTCGTTTGTAGAGTTTTTGATGATGGCCAATCTGACCGGTGTGAGATGATATCTCATTGTCGTTTTGATTTGCATTTCTCTAATGATTAATGATGTTGAGCATTCTTTCATGTGTTTGTTGGCGATCTGTATATCTTCTTGGGAGAAATGTCTATTTAGTTCTTCTTCCCATTTTGGGATTGGGTTGTTTTTTTTTTGTTATTGAGCTGCATGAGTTGCTTACAAATTTTGGATATTAATCCTTTGTCAGTTGCTTCGTTTGCAAATATTTTCTCCCATTCTGAGGGTTGTCTTTTGGTCTTGTTTATGGTATCCTTTGCTGTGCAAAAGCTTTTAAGTTTCATTAGGTCCCATTTGTTTATTTTTGTTTTTATTTCCATTTCTCTAGGAGATGGGTCAAAAAGGATCTTGCTGTGATTTATGTCATAGAGTGTTCTGCCTATGTTTTCCTCTAAGAGTGTGATAGTGTCTGGCCTTACATTTAGGTCTTTAACCCATTTTGAGTTTATTCTTGTGTGTGGGGTTAGGGAGTGTTCTAATTTCCTACTTTTACATGTAGCTGTCCAGTTTTCCCAGAACCACTTATTGAAGAGGCTATCTTTTCTCCACTGTATATCCTTCCCTCCTTTATCAAAGATAAGGTGACCATATGTGTGTGGGTTTATCTCTGGGATTTCTATCCTGTTCCATTGATCTGTATTTCTGTTTTTGTGCCAGTACCATACTGTCTTGATTACTGTAGCCTTGTAGTATAATCTGAAGTCAGGGAGCCTGATTCCTCCAGCTCCATTTTTCGTTCTCAAGACTGCTTTGGCTATTCGGGGTCTTTTGTGTTTCCATACAAATTGTGAAATTTTTTTTCCTAGTTCTGTAAAAAATGCCAGTGGTAGTTTGATAGGGATTGCATTGAATCTGTAGATTGCTTTGGGTAGTAGAGTCATTTTCACAATGTTGATTCTTCCAATCCAAGAACATGGTATATCTCTCCATCGATGTGTATCATCTTTAATTTCTTTCATCAGTGTCTTATAATTTTCTGCATACAGGTCTTTTGTCTCCTTAAGTAGGTTTATTCCTAGATATTTTATTCTTTTTGTTGCAATGGTAAATGGGAGTGTTTTCTTAATTTCACTCTCAGATTTTTCATCATTAGTGTATAAGAATGCCAGAGATTTCTGTGCATTAATTTTGTATCCTGCTACTTTACCAAATTCATTGATTAGCTCTAGTAGTTTCCTGGTAGCCTCCTTAGGATTCTCTATGTATAGTATCATGTCATCTGCAAACAGTGACAGCTTTACTTCTTCTTTTCCTATTTGGATTCCTTTTATTTCTTTTTCTTCTCTGATTGCTGTGGCTAGAACTTCCAAAACTATGTTGAATAAGAGTGGTGAGAGTGGGCAACCTTGTCTTGTTCCTGATCTTAGTGGAAATGCTTTCAGTTTTTCACCATTGAGAACAATGCTGGCTGTAG
>NC_041226.1:36238009-36238424 GCF_002837175.3 Physeter macrocephalus | reverse complement strand
TTCTCCCTTTTATTCTTGATGAGTCTGGCTAATGGTTTATCAATTTTATTTATCTTCTCAAAGAACAAGCTTTTAGTTTTATTGATCTTTGCTATTGTTTCCTTCATTTCTTTTTCATTTATTTCTGATCTGATCTTTATGATTTCTTTCCTTCCGCTAAATTTGGGGTTCTTTTGTTCTTCTTTCTCTAATTTCTTTAGATGCAAAGTTAGGTTGTTTATTTGAGATGTTTCTTAGGTATCATTGTATTGCTATAAACTTCCCTCTTAGAACTGCTTTTGCTGTATCCCATAGGTTTTGGGTCATCGTGTCTCCACTGTCATTTGTTTCTAAGTGTTTTTTGATTTCCTCTTTGATTTCTTCAGTGATCACTTCGTTATTAAGTAGTGTATTGTTTAGCCTCCATGTGTTTGTA
>NC_041226.1:36234926-36236880 GCF_002837175.3 Physeter macrocephalus | reverse complement strand
TTTGTATTTAATTTTTGACAGTTTGATTATTATGTGTCTTGGCGTGTTTATCCTTGGGTTTATCCTGTATAGACTCTCTGTGCTTCCTGGACCTGATTGACTATTTCCTTTCTCATGTTCGGGAAGTTTTCAACTATAATCTCTTCAAATATTTTCTCAGTCCCTTTCTTTTTCTCTTCTTCTTCTGGGACCCCTATAATTCGAATGTTGGTGCATTTAATGTTGTCCCAGAGGTTTTTGAGACTGTCCTCAGTTCTTTTCATTCTTTTCTCTTTTTCTTTATTCTGCTCTGCAGTAGTTATTTCCACTATTTTATATTCCAGGTCACTTATCCGTCCTTCTGCCTCAGTTATTCTGCTACTGAGCCCATCTAGAGTATTTTTCATTTCATTTATTGTGTTGCTCATCGTTGCTTGCTTCCTCTTTATTTCTTCTAGGTCCTTGTTAACTGTTTCTTGCAATTTGTCTATTCTATTTCCAAGATTTTGAATCATCTTTACTATCATTATTCTGAATTCTTTTTCAGGTAGGCTGCCTATTTCCTCTTCATTTGTTAGGTCTGGTGTGATTTTATCTTGCTCCTTCATCTGCTGTGTGTTTTTCTGTCTTTTCATTTTGCTTATCTTACTGTGTTTGGGGTCTCCTTTTTGCAGGCTGCAGGTTTGTAGTTCCCGTTGGTTTTGGTGGCTGTCCCCAGTGGCTGAGGTTGGTTCAGTGGGTTGAGTAGGTTTCTTGGTTCGTAGTTCCCGTTGGTTTTGGTGGCTGTCCCCAGTGGCTGAGGTTGGTTCAGTGGGTTGAGTAGGTTTCTTGGTTCGTAGTTCCCGTTGGTTTTGGTGGCTGTCCCCAGTGGCTAAGGTTGGTTCAGTGGGTTGAGTAGGTTTCTTTGTTGGGGGGACTAGTGCCTCTGTTCTGGTGGATGAGGGTGGATCTTGTCTTTCTGGTGGGCAGGTCCACGTCTTGTGGTGTGTTTGGGGATGTTTGTAGCCTTATTATGATTTTAGGCAGCCTCTGTGCTAATGGATGGGGCTGTAGACCTGTCTTGCTCTTTGTTGGGGATAGGGTGTCCAGCACTGTTCGTTGCTGGACCTTGAGTGGAGCTGGGTCTTGGCGTTGAGATGGAGATCTCTGGGAGATTTTAACCATTTGATATTGCGTTGAGCTGGGAGGCCTCTTGTGGACCAGTGTCCTGAGGTTGGTTCTCCCACCTCAGAGACAGAGCCCTGACGCCTGGCTGGAGCGCCAAGAGCCTTTAATCCACACAGCTCAAAATAACAGGGAGAAAAAATAGAAAGGAAAGGAAAGGAAGGAAGGAAGGAGGGAGGGAAGGAAGGAAGGAAGAAGGGAAGGAAGGAAGGGAGAAAGAAAGGAAAGGAGGAAGGAAGAAAGGAAGGAGGGAAGAAATGAAGGAAGGAAGCAAGAAAGGAAGGAAGGAAGGAGGAGGAGAGGAAGAAAGGGAGGAAGGAAGAGAGGAAGGAAGGCAGGAAGAAAAGGAGGAAGAAAGGAAGGAAGGAAGGGAGGAAAAGGAGGAAGGAAGGAAGAAAGGAGGGAAGGAGGGAAGAAAGGAAGCTTGATCTTTGTTGGGCATAGGGTGTCCAGCACTGTTCGTTGCTGGTTCTTGAGTGAAACTGGGTCTTGGTGTTGAGATGGAGATCTCTGGCAGATTTTCACCGTTTGATATTGCATGGAGCTGGGAGGTCTCTTGTGGACCAGTGTCCTGAGGTTGGTTCTCCCACCTCAGAGACACAGCCCTGACGCCTGGCTGGAGCGCCAAGAGCCTTTAATCCACACAGCTCAAAATAACAGGGAGAAAAAATAGAAAGTAAAGAAAAGGAAGGAAGTAAGGAAGGAAGGAGGGAAGGAGGGAGGGAAGGAAGGAAGGAAGAAGGGAAGGAAGGAAGGGAGAAAGAAAGGAAGGGAGGAAGGAAGAAAGGAAGGAGGGAAGAAATGAAGGAAG
>NC_041226.1:36207994-36234724 GCF_002837175.3 Physeter macrocephalus | reverse complement strand
AAAGCAAAGCTATACAGACAAAATCTCACACAGCAGCACACACATACACACTCACAAAAAGAAAAAAGGGGAAAATAATAGTATATCCTGCTCCCAAAGTCCACCTCCTCAACTTGGGATATTTCGCTGTCTATTCAGCTTTTCCACAGGTGCAGGGCACTTCAAGTTGATTGTGCAGCTTTAATCCGCTGCTTCTGAGGCTGCTGGGAGAGACCTCCCCCTCTTCTTTGTTCGTACAGCTCCTGGGGTTCAGCTTTGTACTTGGACCCGCCTCTGCGTGTAGGTCGTCCAAGGGCGTCTGCCCTTCGCTCAGACAGGACGGGGTTAAAGGAGCAGCTGATTGGGGGCTCTGGCACAGGCCGGGGGGAGGGAGGGGCACGGATGCGGGGCGAGCCTGCGGCGGCAGAGGCCGGTGTGACGCTGCACCGGCCCGAGGCGCGCCGCGTGTTCTCCCAGCGAAGCTGTCCCTGAATCCCGGGACCCTGGCAGTGGCAGGCTGCACGAGCTCCCGGGAGGGGCGGTGTGGAGCGTGACCTGTGCTCGCACACAGGCCTCTTGGTGGCGGCAGCAGCAACCCTAGTGTCCCACACCCGTCTCTGCTGTCCGCGCCGACAGCCGCGGCTCGCGCCCGTTTCTGGAGCTCCTTTACGCGGTGCCCTTAATCCCCTCTCCTTGCGCCCCAGGAAGCAAAGAGGCAAGAAAAATGGAAATCTTTTTAAAATGCAAATTTGGATTCAGCATTTCTGCAGTGAGGCCTGAGACTTTACATGTCTAACAAGCACCTAGATGATGCCAATGTTACTGGTCCCCAGAGCACACTTTGAGTAGTAAGGTTATAGATGAAATGAGTGGCCATGAATTAGTAATTGTGTGCCTGGATAATGGGTACACACGGGTTCAAAGAATTATACTTCCTACTTTTATTTATTTTAAAGTTTTCATAATAAAACTCTTAAGTAATCATTCTAATTCAGTTGTACAGACAATATCACATTGCCACTGGAAAATTGGGGTCCTAAATTGTATTTTTCTCACTGACTTTAAGTATTCTAGCTATTTTCAAAAAACGAGCCATTGAGACAAAAGGAGTCCAAAACGGCTTTGGAGGAGGTGTTATTTTTACCTTGGTCTTTATGAGTGGATAAGAGTCATGTGTGAGATAAAGGAGTAAAAGAGTAGAGATAGAAACTACCTGAGTAAATGCATAAAGGCAAGAATAAAATTAACATGGTTACATAGAAGACTAGTAGCTTGCATGATAATGGAAAATTGGAAAATTATTTACATATTTGCAAGGTTGCCTTGGAATTTAAGAACTCAAAATATGTATTGTTGCTTTCTTTTTTTTTTTAACTTTTACTTTTTAAAAATTGAACTATATTTGATTTACAATGTTGTGTCAATTTCTGCTTTCATGGTGAGGCATAGTGATCAACTGGGAAAGAAAAACAAACAAGGAACCTAATTTAATTAATCGCTAGATGGTGCCAAAGCTCCTTCTGACCATCTCACAGTTTGAATTTATTCCTCCTGCCCTCCCCTATGAAATCTGGAGTAGAATCAAAGCGTAAAATAGAAACTCACTGTTTTAAGCAAGTAGTTAAAATAATTAAAATTTGAACCTAGCTATTACCAAGAATGATTTAATCATAAGGGAAATCATGCATTTTAATCACAGATATTAAATGTATTTATTAGTTCACATTAAGTGATGGAAAAAGTACACATTGATGTTTGACAAGTTTATTCTTCCTTAAATATCTTGGCAAACTGCAGATAAAGTTTTATTGGAAGCACTAATAATACCACTAAAATGAATTCTGTAACCTTGTTTATTATATCCATTATTGTGAATTTTTTGAATACATTTTCAAAACTAAAAAATTATTTTTTTTCCTAAAGCTCTTCAAAAAAAATAAACTTAATATTGTTATTATAAAAGAACATGTGACTTAAGTACCAACATATATTTCTGAAAAGACATTTTAAAATTAGATTTATTAGGTTATGTTTTGACAACAAAAGGGTAAATCTAAACTTATTTTAAGTGCTTAATTTTTCATGCTAAATTCCAAGGTACTAAAGACCAGGAGGTTGGCGATCTTATTAAGATAATTCTATTAATGGGCTGCATGTTTAACTTCTCCAAAAATTTCAGTGCCAACAATTTTTAAAAGTATTTATGATGAATGATATTCAGTGAAATAAAAATAAATAAGGCATAATTTGAAGGGATGTATTGTGAGCAGTGTTAAATGTGGAAGAAAATTCTAGCTAAGTCTTAAATTTCTTCATTGGAAATTATGATTGGGAGTTCATATATTAATCAGCAGTTGGGAATTTCATTGTCAACAATGTGATAAAATATGAAGCCAGAATAATATGGGTTTGGGAGCAAATTTCAAGTGAAAATTGAGACAGCAGTGGACACTACTCTTTCAAGAAACAGGGCACTGAGAGAAAGATAAAACCAGAACTCTATCTTCAGTGGGAGTTCAGGTAAGAAGGACAATTTAGAATGCAATACTTGGATTTACCATGTAAATAAAATGAGAGTGTTAGAGTGATATGATTTCCAAATTTGGACACTATTTGTGTAATGTGGAATAATAACAAAAAATGCTTTTGAAAAAAGAACTAATATATAGTTTAGTGTTCATTTAGTGTCTTATTTATATGATTTTACAGACAAAGAAATAATATTTTATTTATTCTTCAGGGATAAGTCTATGACTTAAATTGTTTCTGACTACAAAGTGAAAATTATATAACTTGATATGAGGTAATTTTATCAAAGAATACCAATCAGAAACGGTTTTGAAATTTTCAAAGAGAAATACTGTTTATAATTTAATATTTTATGGAGGAAAAGATTTATAAACAATGAATAATAAAGATTTTTAAAGCCATGTCTTTCATAAAGCAATATGTTGTTAGTAATCATAGTAAAATTGCAGGCAATTGGATGTTTCTAATTAATAACAATAATTTTTAAGTTACTTAGATATTTTATTTACTAAATAAATGAGCAAATATCTTTCATTAAAAAATATTAAGGTAATCAACCTGTGCCTTTAATTCTAAATCTAAATCAAAGGAGACAAATTAGCAATTTTTTTTTTCATAGAAATTCACACATATTACTTTTTCTATGAGTTGTAGACTTTTATATAGTGAAGGTATTTTAACAAATATTATAACAAATTAAAACATGATAAAATATCTGAATAAAATATTTAAAAATAAAATTATCATTGTGTATAATGGATTATTATATTAATTACACCCTTAAAACGTGAAGGTCAAATTTGTTGAACCCCATTAGATATAATATTTATGGCTAATTTCCAGAAAGTCGTTTCATTTTTTTCCTTACTCAAAGACAAATCATAATATCTATGACTTCAAGACAATATTTTTAAATACCCCTACCCTCTAACTTGTTCAATACAAAACCACTCTAACTGCTTAGGGGAGATTCAGTGGAAAGCAATCTCATAAATAGAATGAGATGCTTAGCATTTAATATTTTATAATTGATTTGAAAAGAATGTGGGAATCCTTTATGGTCAGAATGCTTTGTAAAGAACTTGTTCATAATGAAAATTGTGTTGTTTAGAGGAGGAAAATCAGTATGGATTTTAATAGTAGGGATTTGGTTTTACTACTTGTATTAAACAATTATTATGACAGAAGTGACATTTAGAGAACCTAGTGATATTTACAGAACCTAGAATACCTAGTGGTATTCCCCCCTAAATAACAAAACTCATTTATGTTTGGTTTAATAATTGGCAAGATGTATTGCTCCCAAACTGTGAGCACATTGCCCTGTAACCACATTTTTGTAATCCATAATTTTTGATAGTCAAGAGTTGACTTTTGTTCTTAAGCAGGTACTTACTTGGACCTGTGGTATTCACTCTTACTTTTCAGTAGACTTTACTGATTGGGGATGGGATGGGGTAGGGTAATGATTCACATTTTCAGTTAGTTAACTAATTTTTTAAAGAATTGTTCAGAAGACATTGTCTTTTATCATTTGTTTATATTTTCTTCTTTAAATCTATGGATTTAGTTATGGTTCTTGAGACTTTCATTGTGTTTGCAAGAATTTTAAAATTATTTTTCTTTGTGTCTACCAAATTACACATGGGTCATATTAATTTATACTGTTAGAGTTTGATCATTGTAATTCCTAATAATATCTTAAATTTAATTTATGAAAAACATAGGTCATAAGTGAAAGAAAAGTTTGTAGGATTCCCCTTTAGTATCTAGAAAGTAGACTAGCTCAAAAGTACAAGCCAGAGCCAAAATTCTTCTCCTATTTTACTGATCAATTGGAGACGGTAAGATGAGATATAAAATTCAATACATTAAAACCTGACAGATACAGAGTTTACTCATTATGTGTGCACGTTGGTGGAGGCTGGGGGACAGGGTTGAAAGGACCTGAGTGAAGTAATTATTTACTATTCAGGACACTAGTTTATAATCCTTATGTAAAAATAAAGATCTATGTGAAGGGAGAAAAAGTCAAATTTTCATCTAATTTTGTTTTCTACCCTGTAAATTTAAATCTGCAATATTGACAGGCAAGCTGAAAGATGGAAATATTCTCAAAGTTGTTCACATTCATCACTACTTAAATCATTTAATTATGTATTTTTTCCTATTTAGCAATTGCATTTTCTGATTTTACTTTTAGAAAGAAATATTTATTAGCATTGATGACAGTTAATGTAAACCCATGTAATGCTTTTGTTAAAATTTTCAATTTTCTTTTGAAAAATCTAGATAAAGGTAATTTTATGTGTATTTAATTTTTCAGTTTGGTTAGAGTTAAAAGGAAAATGCATTGCTAAATGTCATGCAGATCAAAATATTGAGGTTCTTTGAATTATTTAAAATCAATTCTTAGATTTCATGTTAGAAATTAGATTTATTAGATTATCTTAGATTATCTTTCTGATAAATATTTTACAATGGTTACATTTTTAAAAAGAATATAAATTAGACAAGTGTGCCTCTATCCAAAATACATTCTCATCTTTGAATGCATTAGACAGATTCCCTAATGCTATAAAAATTACAGTTTAAAATGGAGTCTTAAAAGAAACATGATTCTTATGTAATGATGCTCTTCAGGAAAAGAATAAATGAAATTATTTCCTTATCATTGCCATTAGATGTTTACAAAGTAATGAATGAATGAAAAAATGCTCACCTCCTCCTCTTGTGCTAGAAAATACTTTTAGTAATGAGTATCAAACCTTGTACTTAAAACATATTTTATACCTTTTATGCCCACATCATTATCATTCTCCTGCTAATATTTCTCACTAATTTTTATTCAAGAGAAAACTCATTTTTTATCATACAATTCTTTTTGTTTTAAATGAAAAATACCACAAAACTAATTGTTAATATTTTAAACCAAAAATATTAGTTGTAAAAAGAATTTATATTGTTACATGCTTTCTTCCTGCTGTAGGAAAAGTGAAGAATTCTTTTTTTGGTACTAGTAACTAAAATATATATTCTATGAATCAGTAGACTAAGAGAATATTTAATGAATCAGCCTTTTAATCTATCTGTTTAGATTGTCAGAGTTCAATGACCATTAATTCAGCTAACTATTTACCGTTTTCCAGGCATTAATAGAGGTACTCAGAATATGATAGATCAGTGAACAAAACTGAAAAACAAAAACCAAAACTTGTCACGTGGATAATGCATTTAGTATTTCTTTTTAAATGGTAATAGCATGGAGAAATATGCACCACTATTTTCTGTTTGGATTATGCCAATACCTATGGTAAAAGCACTCACAAAACTTCCAGGAAATAACCAAACAATCAGTAATCAACTAGGTGTACAATTTTATTTTTTTTAAGCTGTGAAAGCCTACAGGAAACACTGTTGAAAGTATTTCTCCATTTACCATAGATGGTTCTCAGAAACCCAATAATCACTCATATCTTCTGGAAAATAACAACTGTGTCCCTGTGTTACTCTTAAGGGGCTCTTTATCTCTACACTAGATTACTGTATACTTTGAGAATTAAATACATAATGAATTATTGATTTAAAGATAATACCTTTCTGCAAATATTTGTATGCTCTCAGCAATAGAATTAAACACAAAGCATTGAGATATAAAAAATAAATATAAAATTCTGAATTATACATATATTTAAATGAAATTTTTGACTTAGAAAACTCATTTGTACCTTTGTCTACTTAATCAATATTTTCTAATGCAAAATAGGTATACTTTTTATTTTTCAAAATTAGTTAATCTTGATTGCATAATCTATATGAGGCAGGAAAGACCAGGCCAAGCACAAGGACAGCCTCCTCATGTATAGGCATTAGGCAGAAGGCAAAGCCATCTCCTTGTTTTGCAATTAATGAGGCCATGACACATGGAGGAATAGCATCTAAAACAGAAATCTGTAGCATCTGAGCAAGAAACTTTGACCCTGAAAACTGTGGAGCATGCTCAATAAAAATGCGCAGGTTCCTGATGACCCTGTATGACCCTATATGTGTGATGCTCAAATAGTAAGAGATAATTTAAGGGAAACCAGCTCTTAGAATGCATGTACAGTGGATTCAGGAGATAAATGTGCAAGACCGGGAGCTGATGCATCCTGGTGCAATCCAGGCCACACCTCAACCCTCCCCTCAATGAATATTCCACCCCAATCAAAAGACCACACCCATTCAAAAGGCTAACAATAAGATAAAAGGGGAATCCAAATAACCTGTGGCACTCCCCTCACTCTCAAGGACACCCTCACTCTTCTTCCAGTGTGTACTTTTGCTTTTGCCTCAATAAACTGCTCCTTTGTTCTCTGCTTCTTAGCCTCAGTGTTTGGGTTTTCTTTTTTTTTTTTTTTTTTTTTGTGTTCCTTGCCCAAGTTTTTTTTGGATGAGTTGAACAAGAGCCTGGACTTTTGATAAAGCTTTTCCGGTATCATATAATATCCAAATCTTAATACTTCATCAAGATTAAATATACAAAACACTGATTATTTTGTCCGCGGCAATCAAGGGTGGAGCTATTTCTTGAGTACCACAAAGGGCAGCCTAAGACGTAATGTAGTTAGGGTCCCAAATAATGAGAAATTCTCTAAGCAACTGCCTGGAAATTAAAAAACAAAAATTTTTAAGTATTTTTATTATAAAGGGGATTATCAGACATTTTAGAAAGGTTCACATGAGTATATTTCTACCTTCTTCAGAACTTGTTGTGCCTTTTGCTATTAGAGTGGTAAAGTTGTTTTAGTTCATTCCTTTTGCCAAGAGAGAGTTACTTCTGACTGGAGACGCAGCTGTTAATTGATTTTTCTGTTGTCCAGATTTGGGGAATTAAAGTTAAAATATTTTCACATGTAACATGGTTAAACATCACAGGGCAGCAGCTCTTGATAGATTTTTAATAAACCAATTCATACACATCGTCTCTCAGGTAAGAAATCAAGATTTAAAAAGATATTAATTTTTTAAATTAATTTTCTTATTTTTAAAGTAAATCTGACAGCTTTAGGTAGCCAGAATTAAGGGAATACTTTTATATTACCTATTAATGTCACATTCTTATTTATGCTGTCTTCATAGCATCAACAACCAAAAGCCAAAATTGGTTTTAATGTTTAATACTATCAATAATTATTGATTAATATACTGGTTATTATACTGATTACTGAACTAACCTATCTCTAAATTTAGTTACCAGTGTGGATCTTTCAACACTGCAATCTATATCAACATGAATTAACCATAGCACTTTGAAATATAAATTGATTTTCTCTTTTTAGATATTTCTGGGGTATTTTCCTCATTTATTTAAACAACATACCATTCCTTTATATAGCTAGCTAAGGAATCCTGAGTTTGAATGTCTAATAGACATTTGAGATACAGAAGTCGTGTCATAGCAGAAAACAGGAAACTAAAGGAACAATATTAGTTTTTATGTCTCAAAAGCCTAGCTCTTGAAGTGATTCAAGCCAAGGAGAAAAATAAGGGTGAGTAAATGTAACTGCTTATGAAATGAGAAAAAGTCCTCAAGGTAGGAGAAAATAAATGAAAGGAAAAGGAATTATATATATATATATATAATATACATAATATACATGTATATGTATAAATACATACACAGGGTGAGTGCTGGCTGGAGGATGGAAGCAATGGATGCATGTGTGCTCTTGGGTAGGCACGCACACATATGCGCAATAGGTATGAGGGATATGAGAGTGGAAGTAACTAATGCCTCAATGTCTAAACCGAGGAAAATTTGTGGTAGAGTATGTTATGCTCAATGGAATTACTCATTATACTTATTCATGTTGGTCCAATTCCTGGATATTCAACATATATCCTGGAATATCAAAGTCATCTTTTATTTCTCAGATTTTCATTTCCATACAGTTCTATGGGCAGTAAAGAAAACCCTACCCACAACACACTTGCATACCCTCCCTATAAGATTTCTTTGCTTTCTTTTTTGTTTTCCCATGGGCACATATCAATATGTGACATGTTATAAATGTACGTTATTTATCTTTTCTCTTCCATCCACTATTCCCTTTGGAACATATGTCCCTGAGGGTAAGTGGTTGATGTTGATGTTGCTGTTGTTATTGATGTCAATTTTACTGTTCTTTCCCCACCACCTAGAATATTGTCTGGCATCCAACGTGTATCCAGAAAACTTTTATTGAATGAATGCATGAATGAACACATATAAGTAAATAAATGATAAATGCAAAATACACAGTGCATGTAAGAAGTACTATGTAGATTAAACATTGATTCACTATGTTGTATGCCTTAAACTGATATAATATTGTAAATCAACAATTTTTTAAAAATTAAATAAACAAATAAAAGTCTTAGAGATCATTTCTGATATTAATTAAGGTAAGGTTGCACTGAAGGGGTAGTATTTGAGTAATGCTTCTGGAGGTTGGGTGGAGTTTTAACATCTGAAGTTGTAAAAGAAGCACAATTTCCAGTATGTGCTTGTGTGTACTGAGTGGTCTGGAAGAAGCAATATACATGAATAACTAGTGCTAGACACGTATACAGTATAGATAATTTTTCTTGGAGGAAAGATTTTATTTTATAAAGTTAGAAATGAGCAAAAACTATGGAATTTAATTAACAAGCAAACAAATCCACTTGAACTGCTTTAGCAAAAGATAGGCAAAGAGAAACTGAAGAGAAATAAACTGTGAGCAAATACAGACAAATGAGATATAAAGACTACAGGCAGCGGGACAAATTAGGGGCAAAAGTATAGAGGCAAAAATTGTCTCAGTATTATTGTTGGCTTCAGTATTAATAGTGTTAAATATTTAATTTAAAATAGTCTTAAGTATTAATATTAGGCTATTATATAATTTTGATAATTTAAAGACAAAATTGGGATTGGTATTGGAAGTTTTATAAACACTCATTTACATTATTCTGTTGAATTTCAACAATGCTAGTGTAAAGTAAGGACAGATGTTCTCATTCAAATTTTAAATAAATAAGAAAATTGAAATTTAGAAAAATTAATGCTGGCTCAAAATTAAATGATTAAGTGGCACACCTGGACAATAATTTTATTCTTCTGACATAAACCTAGTTGTTTTCTTTTACATTATCTTTCTGTTTACATTGTCTAGTTTAATATCAGTTTATAAGTAGTGATATACAAATGGAACGGGTTCCTGGGTAAAAAGACTCATGAATAGCTGAGATTTTCCCAGGCTATCATTTTTCATTTCCCAGGCTATCATTTAGTCATCATGGTGTTACAATGTTTAATTTCCTAAGTTACAGTAAATTTGCATTATACAATGATTAATTGATCAGTTTTATATAAAAATTTTAGTCCTTCCAATTCTCTGTGACTCATTTTCCTAGCCCCATGAGTTTGATAAGGAACTAGAAATGCTGCTGTTTTCACTAATGAGCATGTCTTGAAAGCATGATTAGGTCAGCTGTAAGTTATAAATTGAGTTTTTCAAATAATTTAACATCTCCTTAAAGAGTCTGTGAAGTGGTAAAATGAACCTTAAACAAAGTCAAGACTAGAGAAAACAGTACCTTATATGAAAGTGAGCTTAAAGTATCAAGAAAAACAAAAATAATAACTTTGCAAAGTTTAGAACCTCATATACATAAGTATATTGCCATACTAAGTGTCTTGAAATGGGTAGTTGTTCAGTGACCTACAAGTATATTTGTCCTTAATACATTTGCATTACTATTTTTGGAAATGAATGCATAATAAGTAGAATATTTGCTGTAAGTATTCTTCTGTGCTACACTACTTAAAATTTATTATAATACTTCATATTATCCTATGTCTCACATTTAACCTTATATATGTTAAACCTCAAAATATCTTGTAGAAAAACAATACAGACATTTAGAATGTAGCAAGCATACTAAGGTAATATATTGCTTGAATTGGGATAATGTGGGGTGGGAATAACAATCTATGTTATTTTTATATTTATATCAGATTAATCAGATTTAATCATTTCTAACTAATGAATTAGAAGTGAAGGAGAGCCAAATATTCTCACAACTCTTTCTCCTTCTCTTTCACCCATCACAGCCAATACTTATTGTCAGACATGACGAGGAGATTATGGTGCTTCATTTCTTCCTAGTTCAATTTTTTTTTCCCTTTCAAATTACTTCTTTCTTACTGTTTTTTTTTTAAAGATTTTTTTTTGATGTGGACCATTTTTAAAGTCTTTATTGAATTTGTTACAATATTGCTTCTGTTTTGGTTTTTTGGCCGCGAGGCATGTGGGATCCCAGTTCCCCAACAAGGAATCGAACCCACAACCCCTCTATTGCAAGGCAAAGTCTTAACCACTGGACTGCCAAGGAAGTCCCTTTGTTACAGTTTTTAATTAATACTTTGCAGGAACACTTTTCTCATTGATAAAGTTCTACTTTACCTTTAAAAATCATAATAAAATATCACAATTGTGCAAGACTTAGATGTTCATTAAGGTTATGGCATAGTATGTAGTAATATATAAATGCATTAACTGACAAAGAAACATACTCTTCAGATTTCTTCATTCCTGAGAATAAGGTCACCACAAACTATAAGAATTAAATAAAAGGAAAACCATCAATAATTGATAATTGGCTAAGTGTTTAGATTGTTTACATGTTTGACAAAGACATATATACCTTCGGCTCAGTTCCTGAGAAAGTATATTATGTGCAAGTTTTTTTTTAAAAATGGAGAGAAAATGGAGGGGAGGAAGGAGAAGAGAAGAGAATGAATTAGTTAGTTCCTCACTTCAAAGGGATAATATTTTCAATTTGGGTATAATTAGAGACTAAAAAAAAACATATTGTGGGCTCTGTTTTTCTAAAAGGATAATAATCAAGGAAGTAATCAGAGTGTGGTGAAAATGGGGAGAAGATGTTGGGAATAGACCATAGAAATAATTTATAAAACATGTCATGGATGAAGAAGGCAAGCTAGAAGACATTTTAAGTAGAGTAAGTAGATTGAACAAGTACACCTAAAATGGTATAACGAAAGCTTTGACTAGACTGTATTTGACAAGTCATGCTGTGAGATTATACCATCCACATAATTTGGGAAGGCTGCTAATGGAGTAGAAGCTGCAGTGTATAAAAGAATTTAAGTTAAATGAAACAATATGTGGAGCACACAAATATGTTGAAAACAGTAATGAAATAATAAATATTTTATTGGGAAAATTACAATTTTTGAATGTGGATTGGAAAAAGGAAAAAGGATTGCAAAGATAAAATAAGTATGTGTATGACAGAAATTAAATGTTTAGTTTGACCTATTTGAATTAGAGAGTGGGAAAATACACGGTATCTAAACTAAGTGGCCAAATAGGATTGTGGCATTGCCAATTCGTGACCAGTTTTTATAAGGTTAAATAAGTATCATTCCAAGTCAATTAATTTGCCTTTTGAAATTTGTCTGTTTGAATTCTGAATATGCAATTTTACAGGCTTATTCTATAGCACATTTTATTTTTATTTTTGAAGGGTAGCTTTCTGAAAGTCCTTAGTGTACTTCATAGGTGGTTTTATCTAAAATTTTTTTTCTTTTTGCAAAAAATTTATGTATGAGAACATGAAGATAAAGACATTTATTTTAAAACATTTCTAATTATCAAATTTGAAATTATGTCAAAATTATCATGCTTTTAACTAATTTCCCAAATATATCTTATTTATAAATAAGATAAATAAAATAGAATGTATGTATAATATAAATGATAAGTAATATAAAATTATATATAAATAATGCATATCATATGATTTACATTGTTAAATTGGCAACCTTACCTATAAAATGTACTATACTTTTGCATTTAAAATACAGGAAATTTTAATCATCTTAAAGTGGCTTTCCCCACTGTTATGATTACTAATTTTTTAAATATAAAAACATGAAATAGTTTATGTTTCAGATATTTTGAGTATAGACTTTTTCATTAAGGCATGTTTTTAAAATATTTCTAAAATCAATGTATTTATAATACTTCAAAAATATTTATAAAGAAATTGTTTCCAAATATACTTACCTGGTACAATCATATTTATATTGCTGAAACATTCATCTTATAAATTTAACTGATTCACATATTATCCTGAGTAGATTGTGCTATATTTGATAAAATGAAAACAAATAATAAGACATTTGGGTCAGGTTTTCACCCATCAGTTTTCCCATTGCTTAAATTGCAGTGTTATCTCTAAATCATACAGCTTGATGCAAAAATATATGAAAATATAAAGTGAGTTAGTATTATATTTGGATATTAAAAAGCATTTGAATAAAACATTAATTACCATGATTTGTTGATGCTTTGCCCTTTATAACAATATTTACAAGCACAATCAGCATATTTAAATGAATGTTTATTTTCCCATCTGGATCTGAGCAGAGTTTGGTCCTCTCAAATGGTAATTTTTGAGAGACATAAAGATCTATATGGTCATAATAAAGCCGTTAATATAGTTCACATGATTTTTTATACTAGATTTTCTACAAATAATATTAACTCTATTAATTTTCAGAGCCATTGAATACAAGTGATAATGGAGGAACTGCCCTGTCATGGCCATGAGTAAGTCATGTTCTATGCTCCACTGAACAACACCCCTTAAAATTATACTGGAATCTATAAATATGATCTGGACAAAGGATGGAAGCATTTATGTAGGGTAATGACAGTATGATAGTAAAGCAAAAATAACTGAACTGAAATTTAAGAGATCTATGGCCTACCTGTTCTTTCCCTAGTTGTGTATTTGTGGGGATATACCACTTTACTTTATTGGGTCTCAGTTTCCTCTTTTGTAATGCTGAGGGTTATACTAGATTTTACAGTTCTAAAAACAATTTGTGGTTTTAAAATTATATTTTATATGCAAATAGATTATTGATTAGTTCAATTAATTGTACATTAACTTACCGAAAGTCTCCTCATTTTAAACTGTGAAAGTTGATTTTGTGAAAAAAGTAGCAAAACTAGAAAGAATCCAGTGGTTCATCCAGGATTTAACTTACACTAAAGTTCTCAATATGGAAAATTTATCTTTGAATTGTCTCTTTACTTTCATGATGTTATATGCCCCAGTTTCGTTGGTTTCTGACCTAGGTAGTTATTAGTATGCTTGATCTTATGAGTATATAATTCCTGCATGAAAGCAGACTTGATGAAAAGTTAAATAAGATCTTCTTACATGAAACCAGTTAGTGGAATGTGGTCATTATGACTATTTATCATATTTTGATTGGGATATATGGTCCTTGTAGAAAGATTTTACTTCAAAATATTATGTGCAGGGCTTCCCTGGTGGCGCAGCAGTTGCGCGTCCGCCTGCTGATGCAGGGGAACCGGGTTCGCGCCCTGGTCTGCGGGGATCCCGTATGCCGCGGAGCGGCTGGGCCCGTGAGCCGTGGCCGCTGGGCCTGTGCGTCCGGAGCCTGTGCTCCACAGCGGGAGAGGCCACGGCGGTGAGAGGCCCATGTACCACCAAAAAAAAAAAAAAAAAAAAAAAAAAAAAAAAAATAAAAAATATTATGTGCAGAGATTATGCACAAATGACCAAAATATCTTATATTTTCTTTTGGAATGTAATAATTAGTATTTATTTTATTAAAAATTTCATTGAAAGTGCACAATAAACACACCTCTTGGGAGAAGTCAAGATGGCTGAGGAGGAGGAGGACGTGGTGTTCATCTCTCTCCACAAATGCATCAAGAATACATCTACAAATGGAACAATTCTCACAGACAACAAACTGAACACTAGCAGAGGACCTCAGACTCCTAAAAAGACAAAAAAAGATCCCTGCGTAAGTAGATAGGATGAAAGAAAGAAGAAGGGAAAAGGAAGAAGAGAGGAAGTGAGACAGGACCTGTACCCCTGGTCGGGGAGTTGAAGGAGTAGTTCCCACAAGAGGGGAAGCCCCCTAACCAGTGGGGAGATCAGTTGGGACAGAAGGGGAGCTTTGGGGTCTATGGAAGGAAGTGTGTCCACTGGTACAGACAGGGGCTGGGTGCTGGAATATGGGGTTTGGAGAGCAAACCTGGGGAAAAGACTGCTGTTGGCTGCAATGACACAGCCTAAGGGGACAGGAGTGAGGAAATCTGCAATGAGGAATGCTTGAGGAAACACAGACCATCACAGAAATGAAGAACCATTGTTGAGTGACACAGAAGGGGTGGCACCACCATTGCAGCCTCTCTCCACACGTGCTGGCCCCTGCCTCCCAGACACTAGGAAAGGCTCCCACTGGGGCGAGCTCCCTTGCACATGTGGCCACCAGCACCCCATATGACCCGTTCCCACCAGGGCTTCCACAATCACAGTGGATGCTGCCTTCTCCTCCATGCCCCATCCCAGCCATGGTAGGTGCTGCTGAGACCTTGGCCACTGCCACCTCCATGTCCCATCCTCACCAGGGAGGACACCTGTGCTCCAGGGCCGCCTTGGGAGCAGAGCCCTGGGAGTTACCCACAGGTCAAGGTGGGGCTGAAAGCATAGCTGAGCCCCAGGGGCCATGCAACTAAGGAAGAAAAGTTGAAATCTCTCCTCACAGCTGCACAAACTGTGAGTTGACACCCCTGCAAGAGGCTTTGTAAACTCAGCACCTACAGAACATCTGAATGGACAACAAGTGCTCCCACAGCCAAGAAGGTTCTAGCTTTACCAACTGTACACTTTGTGGGCATGTACACACAGGGGATGGAACAGGCCAGAGGATTAACTGCCCCCACAACACCCACAGTGGGTCCAGATCCATGATTATTGCAATCCTGGGACCTGACTTCAGTGGTCTACGCTGGTGGCCTGGTTAAAATAATGTCTGAGAGACACCAGGGTCAATTACCGGCATATCCAGTTAAGGTGGGCCCAAGAGCAGTGCCAACAACAGTGTAATCTGGGAGCTTGCACAACAGGTGAAATGTGACAAAACAGAGCAATCTCACAGATGAACATCTCCAGAGGAGGAATACTCAGTGGCTTCCCTTCAGGTGGGAGTGTTCCAATCCCACCTACTGCATACCACAGATCAGAAACACAGGTCAGAAAGAGAATTGGAGGACTTTAACACTCCACTTACACAAATGGACAAATCTTCCAGACCGAAAATTAATAAGGAAACACAAGCCTTAAAAGACACTTTAGACCAGATAGACTTAATTGATATCTGCAAGACATTCCATCCCAAAGCAGCAGAATACATTTTCTCTTCAAGTGCACATGGAACATTCTCCAGGATAGATCACATCTCGGGCCAAAAATCAAACCTCAGTATATTTAAGAAAATTAAAATCATATCAAGCATCTTTTCTGACCACAAAGCTATGAGATTAGATATCGATTACAGGAAAAAAAAACTATAAAATACACAAATACATGGAAGCTAAACATATGTTACTAAACAATGGATCAATGGATCCATTGGATCCATTGGATCACTGTTGGATCACACATTGGATCATTGCCGTCCCTTCTGTGTCACTCAACCAATGGATCACTGAAGAAATCAAAGAGAAAATCAGAAAAATACCTAGATACAAATGAAAACAAAACAGAAAGGTCCAAAAGCATTGGGATACAGCAAAATCAGTTCTAAGAGGGAAGTTTATAACAATAAACTCTTACATCAGTAACCAAGAAAAATCTCAAATAAACAACCTAACCTTACACTTAAAGCAACTAGAGAAAGAAGAACAAACAAAAGCTAAAGTTAGTAGAAGTAAAGAAATCATAAAGATAAGAACAGAAATATATAAAATAGAGATGAAGAAGACAATAGAAGAGATCAATGAAACTAAAAGCTGGTTCTTTTAAAAGATAAACAAAATTGATAAACTGTTAGCCAGACAAATAAAGAAAAAAAGAGAGAGGACTCAAATCAATAAAATTAGAAATGAAAAAGAAGTTACAACTGACACCACAGAAATACAAAGTATCATAAAAGACTACTACAAGAAACTATATGCTAATAAAATAGACAACCTAGAAGAAATGGGCAAATTCTTAGAAAGGTACAACCTTCTAAAATGGAAGCAGGAAGAAATAGAAAATATGAACAGACCAATCACAAATACTGAAATTGAAACTGTGATTAAAAATCTTCCAACAAACAAAGATCTAGGACCTGATGGCTTCACAGGTGAATTCTTTCAAACATTTAGAGAAGAGCTAACACAATTGCTTCTCAAAATATTCCAAAAAATTGCAGAGGAAGGAACACTACCAAGATCATCCTATGAGGCCACCTTCACCTGATACCAAAAAGCAGACAAAGATATCACAAAAAAAGAAAAATACAGGCCAATAGCACTAATGAACATAGATGAAAAAAATCCTCAACAAAATACTAACAAACAGAATCCATTGAAAAGATCATACACCATTATCAAGTGGGATTTATTCCAGGGATGCAATGATTCTTCAACATACCTAAATCAATTGATGTGATAAACCACATTAACAAACTGAAGAATAAAATCCAGATGATCATCTCAATAGATGCAGAAAAAGCTTTAGACAGAATTCAACACCCATTTATGAAAAAACTCTCCAGGAAGTGGGCATAGAGGGAACCAGCTTCAACATAATAAAGGCTGTATATGACAAACCACAGGAAACATCATTCTCATTGGTGAAAACCTGAAAGCATTTCTTCAAAGATCAGGAACAAGACAAGGATGTCCACTCTTTCCACTTTTATTCAACATAGTTTCAGAAGTCCTAGCCACGGCAATCAGAGAAGAAAAAGAAATAAAAGGAATCCAAACTGGAAGAGAAGAAGTAAAACCATCACTCTTTGCAGATGATATGATGTTATACAGAGAAAATACTAAAGATGCTACTAGAAAACTACTAAATCTAATTAATGAATTTAGTAAAGTCACAGGATACAAAATTAATACACAGAAATCTCTTGCATTCCTATACAATAACAATGAAAGATCAGAAAGAGAAATTAAAGAAACAATTCCACTTATCATAGTAACAAAAAGAATAAAATACCTAGGAATAAAATTACCTAAGGAGGCAAAAGACCTGTATGCAGAAAACTATAAGATACTGATGAAAGAAATCAAAGATGACACAAATTTAGATGGAGAGATATACCACATTCTTGGATTGGAAGAATCAATATTGTGAAAATGACTATACTACCCAAAGCAATCTACAGATTCAATGCAATCCCTATCAAATTACCAATGACATTTTTCACATAACTAGAAAAAAAATTACAATCTGTATGGAAACACAAAAGACCCAGAATAGTCAAAGCAATTTTGATAAAGAAAAATGGAACTGGAGAAATCTGGCTCCCTGACCTCAGACTATACGACAAAGTGACAGTCATCAAAACAGCATGGTACTGGCAGAAAAACAGAAATCTAGAACAATGATACAGGATAGAAACCTCAGAAATAAACCCATGCACCTATGATCACCTAATCTATGACAAAGGAGGAAAGAATATACAATTGAGAAAAGACAGTCTCTTCAATAAGTGGTTCTGGGAAAACTGGACAGCTACATGTAAAAGAATGAAATTAGAACACTCCCTAACACCATACACAAAAATAAACACAAAATGGATTAAAGACCATTAAGGCTGGATACTATAAAACTCTTAGAGGTAAACATAGGCAGAGCACTCTCTGACATAAATCACAGTAAGATCTTTTTTGACCCACATCTTAGAGTAATGAAAATAGCAACAAAAATAAGCAAATGGGACCTAATTAAACTTAAAAGCTTTTGCACAACAAAGGAAACCATAAATATAATGAAGAGACAACCCACAGAATGGGAGAAAATATTTGTTAAAGAAGTGACCAACAAGGTATTAATCTCCAAAGTATAAAAACAGCTCATGCAGCTTAATAGCAACAAAACAAACAATCCAATTAAAAAATGGGTGGAATATCTAAATAGACATTTCTCCAAAGAGGAGATACAGATGGCCAGAAATTACATGAAAAGATGTTCAACATCACTAATTATTAGAGAAATGCAAATCAAAACTACAATGAGTGATCACCTCACACCAGTCAGAATGGCCATCATCAAAAAATCTACAAACAACAAATGCTGGAGAGGGTGTGGTGAAATAGGAACTCTACTACATTGTTGGTGGGAATATAAATTTGTACATCCATGGAGAACAGTATGGAGATTCCTTAAAAAACTAAAAATAGAGCTACCATTTGATCTAAAAATCCTACTCTTGGGCATATATCTGGAGAAAACCATAATGTGAAAATATTCATGCACCCCAATGTCTACTGCAGCACTATTTATAATAGACAGAACATGAAAGCAACCTAAAACTCCATTGATGGTGAATGGATAAAGAAGATGTGATACGTATATACAATGTGACACTATTCAGCCATAAAAAAGAATGAAATAATGTCATCTTCAGTGACATGGATCGACCTAGAGTTTGTCATTCTGAGTGAAGTAAGTCAAACAGAGAAAAACAAGTATCGTATGATATCGCTTATATGTGGAATCTAAAAAAAGGTACAAATGAACTTATTTACAAAACAGAAATAGAGTTGCAGATGTAGAAAACAAACTTATGGTTACTAAGGGGGAAAGGGGGGGAGGATAAATTGGGATATTGGGATTAACATATATGCACTACTATACATAAAATAGATAACTATTAAGGACTTACTGTATAGCACAGGGAACTCTACTCATTACTCTATAATGACCTTTATGGGAAAAGAGTCTATAAAAGAGTGGATATATGTATATGTACAACTGATTCATTTTTCTGTACAGCAGAAAGTAACACAACATTACAAAACAACTCTACTCCAATAAAAATTAATTTTAAAAAACAAAAAAATACACACCTCTTTAAATCTATTTATGATCTCTTGTTTTGTACATATACATATTTAAAATGGCATTGCTACATGTCTATCGATCTATGGATCTATCGACCTATAGATCTATATGTAAATGTATGTGTAAGCTATTTACTAAGTATAATTTTATTTTAGATTTCTCTTAATTAATGATACTTTGTTCTTTATTTTCCTTGCATCCCAATATTTTTTCTGTATTACCTAATATTTGTGAGATTTTCTCACATCAAGCTTCAAAATACATGCTGAATTCCATATTCTGTAAGAAATATTTATATGATTTTTGAGTTAAAAAATTCTTAAAGCTCCTGAGTTACATGTACCTAGATTTTAGTTTGATTATTAGCACTTCTCAACTAAGTGACCAAAAGCAAATCTAGGAACTGCTAAATCTCAAGCATCTCTCCAATACCTTGGAGATAAGAAAAGTATAAAATATACATGATTTTTGTGATGACAACATAATTAATTCATAGTAAGTAATCAATAAATGTTATGAGCATGCTGAGAGACTATATGCAAACAGTCTCTCATGGCCATAAGATATATAAAAATAGAATTCTGACTCACAACCTACAACAACCTGCCCAGGAGACCAACTACCTTATCTACAATCACCAGCCTAAGAAGCCAGCTTGCTATAAATCAGACTTGTAGGAAGCCCGATTGCTATCTCTAGTAATAATGTAGGAAGCTAAGCAATAACTTCGTAAAAACTGGCCCTAAATGCTAGGTGTTGATTAGTAATTGATAGCTTTCTTAATTTTTGTCCGCTCTTCCAACTTAGGACCTACAAGAGAAAGCCAAATATGCACCCCTAACCAACCACATAATATGACTTGCTTCTAGTCAGCCTGCCTCCAGCTTCCCCATGCCAACAGTCTCCAGTCAGGGCATACCAGAAGCCTTCCCCTTGTTCCACTAGAAAGCCTTCCCACTCCCTTGTCTGCCATTGAGTTTTTGCCAAAATTCAAGAGAAGGTAGCTGACTCCCTTGTTATAGCAAGTTGTAAATAAATTGTCTTTGCTCTTCTCATTTGGTTAGTCTTCATTTTTGCTTTGCATAAGAGATAACATTAAAAGCCTTGATGTCATTGTTCATTACATGACGTATGACAATATACACATTGAATATATTGTTAGACAGCATTATCACATATGCATAATTTGATAATTTAAAACATACTTGTTCAAAACATAAGTAGCTTATATAATTAACTGAATCAAAGCATGGTAAAACTTACCTAATATGTAAAAACCCATTACTGCAAATTATAGGTTGTTGCAATACAACTCCTAGGTTGTATTGCAAATTTTAAATAACATTATACTCAGAAGCTCCAATTGGTGCTCTGATCAATATAATAAACAGTTGCTTTGATTGGTTTATAGCCTCGTTATAAGCTAATGCCATGGGAATGTCTGCATGATTTTCATGTAACTGCCCCTTATTCATTCATTCACTTGGTATTATTATTATTATTATTTTTTTTGCAGTACGTGGGCCTCTCATCACTGTGGCCTCTCCCTTCGCGGAGCACAGGCTCCGCAGGCTCAGCGGCCATGGCCTACGGTCCCAGCCGCTCCGCGGCATGCGGGATCCTCCCGGACCAGGGCACGAACCTGTGTCCCCTGCATCGGCAGGCAGACTCCCAACCACTGCGCCACCAGGGAAGCCCGGTAATATTTTTGAGTAGCTATTGAGTATGTGCTAGACACCTTAGTAGGTAATTGGAGTTACCAATAAACAATACAAATGAAATTTAATGCTATCATAAAACTTATCCAAAGGAGGATACAGATACTGAACAATAATAATAAAATACAATTTAAAAGCAAATTACATAATATGCATGTTCAGATGGCCTATGTTCTATAGGTAAGAAAGAACTTCTGGTGAGGGGAATAGGTTGTACGTGGGAAAGGAGTTAACACTTAACCTAGAGTAATCAGGGTAGGTCTCACATAGAATGTGATGCTTCAGCAACTACTGGAAGGAGTGAGAGAGTTAGCAGATATCTGATGGGAAAGTGTTTCAGAAAGAGGAAATAGTGACTGCGAAGGTCCTGAGATGGATGCTTGCCTGGAGTGTACAAAAGGGAAAAATGGAGGCCAGTGTAGCTGGATTAGGATGAGTTGTAGTAGAAGTTGTAATCAGGAAAGTAAGCAGGCAGGAGCAGAATGGGGTAGAGAAGGTAAAACCTGTAGGGTTTACATGGTATTGTAAGATCTGTGGCTTTTGTTCTGAAAGAGCGAAGCCATTATAGGATTTTGAGTGAATGAGTAGTACAATAAGATTTACATTTTAAAATGATAATTTAGACATATGAAGAATATGTGAAGAATAGTCTTTAGGAGCCAAATTTAGAAACAAAGATTCAAGACAGAAAGCTATTGTGCTAATCCAGTCTGGAAATGGAGGTGCCAAGCACAAGGGTGGTAGCAGTGAATTTGATAAAAATAATAATATTCTTGCAATAGCAACAATATTTGTTGATAGATTAGATATGCAATGAGAAAATAAGGAATCAAGGATAATGCCAAGAATTTTTCCCTGACAAACTGGAAATAACATGAGAGAGAAAATGCTACTACCTGTATGTCTGAGGAGGAAAAAAATCAAAAATTCTTGTTCTTATATTCTCAGTGAGTTTCTGGACAATCTTTCTCCCGCACTTATCCTTGAATTTTATTATTAGTATACTATCTGCTTAAGTAAGCTTAAGATTTCTTTAAACATAAAATAATGTTGCTTTGGAAAAAAGTATAAGCTTTGGCTAAATATAATTTGAATTTGCACTATGATTCCAAATTGCTCCTTCTTACATAAAAAAAAAAAGAAAAATTGAAACCAAAAGAAGACTAGTTTCCTTTGTCCTTTTTGACCTGGAAGCACAAGTCTATATAATCCACATCAGCAAAGCAATCAGTTGGGGCAAGCAGGTGTGATTTGCAAGGGACTGAATTTTACTTCCAACATGTCTCTCTGAATTCTGCTGGGTGCAGTGCTCATGCAGGCCTCAGAATCAGAAGGTGAGGAATATTCTCAGGTAAGAAAAGAGTGTGGGATGATAGAACTGACTGCAATGGCTGCTAACCAATAGAAGAGTGACTCTGTTAAGCATCTCTGAAAGGTCAAATAAAAACTTTCGCATAATGTACTATGAAAATGTATTCTCAGGAAGATGTGGAATTTTCAACTTAAACTTCATATCTTATATTTCAACTCATCGTTCTAAACCTGCTTCTCCTCGGTTTTTCCCACCCATTCAGTTTGCCTCAAGTCATAATCTTTTCTTTTGTTTTCCTCCCTGATGTTCACACTGCATATATAATCATTATCTAATGTTAATACTGCTAATAAATAGTAATGATATTAATTACTTATTGAGTTCTGTGTGTCAAGAATGGGGTTAATAGCTTTAATTCACAATCTCATTTAATTACCTCAACAACATTATGAGGTAATTACCATTATTATCATGGAGACACTAAAGCTTCTCAAATAATTAATTTACCCAAGAAGATAGAATTTTAAAAAATAGAAAATGCAGGATATCTGACTTCATAAAATTATTCAGCCTTCCTATATTGTGTCAATACTACCACCTAAATTTTTATTTACTTCATCTACTTATCTCCATCACGATTACCACATTCTTAATTCAAGCCCACATTCATATATTTCTTTATTCAGTTAATACAGTCTTATCAATTGTGTCTCTCCCCTGCTCTTGCTCCCATACCCATTTTCCACTTGGCAACCATAGATATCTCTTAAAACAGAAACAAATATCATGCTTATCCTCCAGCATTAAAGTCACTCATGCTATCATATTATTCTTAGTCTTTTTTTAAATAGGTAAATTTTATTATATTTTATAAGATAATAAGTTATATGGGAAAAATATAGAGCAGGGTGCTGGACTTAGTATTTCCACAGTGATCTTAGGAGTGGTTGCAAAATAAATGAACTGTCATGATTGGCTTTATTGAAAAGATGGTATTTGAGCAGAGATTTAAAAGAGGTGAGAAAGTGAGCCATGTGGCTCTTCAGAAGAGTTTTTCCACCCTTCATGGGGAAGCATGACTGGCATCTCCAAGGAACAGCAAAGAGGGCAGTGTGACTCTAGAAAGGAGAGTTTGGGGAAAGTAGTAGGAGAGGCCAAAGAATGTAGCGGATATAATAAGTAGTCAGGTTGTGTAGGGCTTTATAAACCATAGTAAGGATATTGACTTTGAATATTATTTAAAAATAGAGGTCAACATTGGAAGTATGGAAGACATTTAGGAGATTTTTACAGTTATCTAGGTGAGAGATGATAATGTCTTGAACCAAAGTGGAAACAGTGGAGATGATAATAATTGATTAAATAAAGATTATATTGAAGGTTAGAGCCATCAAGATTCCCTAAAGTACTGGATGTGAGTTATGAGAGAAAAGAGGAGTCAATAATGCCTTTGAAATTGTGGGCCCAGTGACTTAAAAATGTAATTTCCATTAAGTAGCTGCATAGAATATGTTTGAGGTTGGGGAAATAAGGAGTTCAGTGACAGACATGTTAAATTTGAGATGTCTGATAGACATCCAAGTGGAGGTTTCAAATGAGCACTTCAATATATAAGTGTGGAGTTCACAGGAGAGGTCTAAGCTAGGGATTTAAAATTGGGAGTCGAGGCATATAGATGATATCAAGTCATAGATTAGATGAGTGTGTATAAACAGAGAAGAAAAGTCCAAAGTCTGAGCTCTGGGGTACCCAAATGTATAAGGCCCTATTTAGACAAGCACACGTTCAGTCCTTTCCTTATGTCTGTATACCAGCTTTGCAAGTCCAGTTGCTTAAATTTTTAACATTCCCAGAAGTAATGAGGGATGGATACTAATTCACCTGAAAACAACAAAAAAAGTAGAAAAAAATTTAAGAAAGACCTTTTAATAATTTTAAAATAAAGTCATACCTGCTAAATAATGTACTTTTGCCAATATCTATATTTTCTACCAGTAGTCAAATATGTAAAGGAAGCAAAATTGTAATGAGAATACCCTTTTGTAAATATAGAATCAGTGAATGAGAAATTTGCTGCATGATATCCAGGGTAATTTCAGTATAATATATTAGCTTGTTGAGCACATATATACTTGCCAATGGATTGGTTCATTCTCCTTTCCTGTAGAAAGCAAGACACCTTTGAAGAATTTTCACTTTTTAAAAAAAAAAATCTTCATTAGAGTATAATTGCTTTACATTGTTGTGTTAGTTGTTGCTGTATAACAAAGTGAATCAGCTATACGTATACATATATCCCTTTATCCCCTCCCTCTTGCATCTCCCTATCTCCCACCCTCCCTATGCCACCTCTCTAGGTGGCCACAAAGCACCGAGCTGATCTCCCTCTGCTATGCAGCTGCTTCCCACTAGTTATCTATTTTATATTTGGTAGTATATATAAGTCCATGCCACTCTCTCACTTCGTCCCAGCTTACCCTCCCCCCCCCGTGTCCTCAAGTCCATTCTCTACGTCTACATCTTTACTCCTCTTCTGACCCTAAGTTCGTCAGAACAATTCATTTTTTTTTAGATTCCATATATATGTGTTAGCATATGGTTTTTGTTTTTCTCCTTCTGATTTACTTCACTCTGTATGACAGAATCTACGTCCATCTGCCTCACTACAAATAACTCAATTTCGTTTCATTTTATGGCTGAGTAATATTCCATTGTATATATGTGCAACATCTCCTTTATCCATTCATCTGTCAATGGACACTTAGGTTGCTTCCAAGTCCTGGCTATTGTAAATAGTGCTTCAATGAACATTGTGGTACATGACCATTTCTTACCTTCATGCTGACTTTCATGTTAACATTTTAAAATATAGACTAAAAAAACACAATTCATTTCAATTCATTTGTATAATTTATCATAATTTAATCGGCCTGAAACTTTGACTTGGTCCTCAAGTCACCAAGATTTGAGTCTGACTTTTACTGAAATGCCTTAAACACGTACTTACAGATTACTATTTTGGGTAGTTCAACTGAATCTATTTTAACGTTATTCTTTGCATAGTCATTTCTTTATTATTTTATTTATTTTTTTAAACATCTTTATTTGAGTATAATTCCTTTACAATGATGTGTTAGTTTCTGCTTTACAACAAAGTGAATCAGTTATACATATACATATGTTCCCATATCTCTTCCCTCTTGCGTCTCCCTCCCTCCCACACTCCCGATCCCACCCCTCTAGGTGGTCACAAACCACCTAGCTGATCTCCCTGTGCCATGTGGCTGCTTCCCACTAGCTATCCACCCTACGTTTGGTAGTGTATATATGTCCATGCCACTCTCTCACTTCGTCACAGCTTACCCTTCCCATTGTTGTGGCCTCTCCCGTTGTGGAGCACAGGCTCCAGAAGTGCAGGCCCAGTAGCCGTGGCTCACGGGTAAGGAACCTCCATACTGTTCTCCATAGTAGCTGTATCAATATACATTTCCACCAACAGTGCAAGACGGTTCCATTTTCTCCACACCCTCTCCAGCATTTGTTTCTAGATTTTTTGATGATGGCCATTCTGAACGGTGTGAGATGATATCTCATTGTAGTTTTGATTTTCATTTCTCTAATATTAATGATGTTGAGCATTATTTCATGTGTTTGTTGACAATCTGTATATCTTCCTTGGAGAAATATCTATTTAGGTTTTCTGCCCAGTTTTGGATTGGGTTGTTTGTTTTTTTTTGTTATTCAGCTGCATGAGTTGCTTATAAATTTTGGAAGAAGTGCAGGCCCAGTAGCCGTGGCTCACGGGTAAGGAACCTCCATACTGTTCTCCATAGTAGCTGTATCAATATACATTTCCACCAACAGTGCAAGACGGTTCCATTTTCTCCACACCCTCTCCAGCATTTGTTTCTAGATTTTTTGATGATGGCCATTCTGAACGGTGTGAGATGATATCTCATTGTAGTTTTGATTTTCATTTCTCTAATATTAATGATGTTGAGCATTATTTCATGTGTTTGTTGACAATCTGTATATCTTCCTTGGAGAAATATCTATTTAGGTTTTCAGTTTCATTAGGTCCCATTTGTTTACTTTTGTTTTTATTTCCATTTCTCTAGGAGATGGGTCAAAAAGGATCTTGCTGTGATTTATGTCATAGAGTGTTCTGCTTATGTTTTCCTCTAATAGTTTGATAGTGTCTGGTCTTATATTTATTTAGGTCTTTAAGCCATTTTGAGTTTATTTTTGTGTATGGTGTTAGGGAGT
>NC_041226.1:36194468-36207951 GCF_002837175.3 Physeter macrocephalus | reverse complement strand
CCTCCAGCTCCGTTTTTCTTTCTCAAGATTGCTTTGGCTATTCAGGGTCTTTTGTGTTTCCATACAAATTGTAAAATTTTTTGTTCTAGTTCTGTAAAAAATGCTAGTGGTGGTTTGATAGGGATTGCATTGAATCTGTAGATTGCTTTAGGTTGAATTGTTGTTTTCACAATGTTGATTCTTCCAATCCAAGAACAGGGTATATCTCTCCATCTATTTGTATCATCTTTAATTTCTTTCATCAGTGTCTTATAATTTGGGCAACCTTGTCTTGTTCCTGATCTTAGTGGAAATGGTTTCAGTTTTTCACTATTGAGGACGATGTTGGCTGTGGGTTTGTCATATATGGCTTTTATTATGTTGAGGAAATTTCCCTCTATGCCTACTTTCTGCAGGGTTTTTATCATAAATGGGCATTGAATTTTGTCAAAATCTTTCTCTCCAGCCAGCCGTTGTGCACTTAACCCCTCAGGCTCTGCTCACGGAACCAAACCCTGTTCTCTCTCGGCATCCGACCGAAGCCTGAGCCTCAGCTCCCAGCCCTCGCCCTTCCCGGCGGGTGAGCAGACAAGCCTCTCGGGATGGTGAGTACTGGTCGGCACCGATCCTCTGCTGGATCCTCTCTGCTTTGCCCTCCGCACCCCTATTACAGCGCTCTCCTCCGTGTCTCTGAAGCTCCCCCCTCTGCCACCCACAGTCTCCGCTCATGAAGGGGCTTCTAGTGTGTGGAAACCTTTCCTCCTTCACAGCTCCTTGCCACTGGTGCAGGTCCTGTCCCTATTCTTTTGTCTCTGTTTATTCTTTTTTTCTTTTGCCCTACCCAGGTACGTGGGGAGTTTCTTGCCTTTGGGGAGGTCTGAGGTCTTCTGCCAGTGTTCAGTGGGTGTTCTATTAGAGCAATTCCATGTGTAGATGTATTTCTGATGTATCTGTGGGGAGGAAGGTGATCTCCGCCTCTTACTCTTCCGCCATCTTCTCTTAGACCCCAGTCATTTCTTTATTAAATAAATATGCATGTACCAAACAAAACCTGTATTCTACTAGAGGAAGACAAATATTTTAAAGTAATAAACAATAATTTTATTTATTTATTATTTTTTTTTTCCGGTATGCGGGCCTCTCACTACTGTGGCCTCTCCCATTGCAGAGCACAGGCTCTGGACGCGCAGGCTCAGCGGCCATGGCTCATGGGCTCAGCCGCTCTGCGGCATGTGGGATCTTCCCAGACCAGGGCACGAACCCGTGTCCCCTGCATCGGTAGGCAGACTCTCAACCATTGCGCCAACAGGGAAACCCTAAACAATAATTTTAAAAGGAAATTTATATTGTCTGTTTAGAACCTAAAAATGGAATAAAATTGAAAGTAAAAATGATAGAGTAAGGTGTATTGAGAGTATTTGGTGATTGTTGTTATTTTAAACAGAGTGGTGAGAATAAGCCTAATTGAGGATAAGATTTGGTGGAGGTAAAAAATTAAGATATGTGGAAATCTGGGTGTATAGCATTTTAGGCAGAAGAAATAGCAGGAGGAAAATCCCTGTGGCAAGAGCATACCTCATTTATATATTCAAGAAAGAGTGATGTGGCTAATACAGTTAGGGTGGAGAAAGTGAAAGAGAGGATGGCAGGAAGGAAATAATGGCAAAGATGGGAAAACCTTGTAGAGCATTTTAAGGTTGAACTTTTATTCTGAATGAAATGGGGAGCCACTGCAGAATTTGTAGAAAATAAATTAATTGATCTAGCTTACATTTCTTTAGTATTACCCTGGTTACTGTGTTGATCATAACATATGGGGCAGGTGCAAACGCAGATCATTGAGGAAGTCTTTGCTACAATGCAGAGAAGAGATAATGACTTGATTTGTAAAGAAAGTTGTAGAGGTGTTGAGAAGAGGTTAGAGTCTGTATATATTTTAAGGCAGACCCCATAGTAATTAATGACAGATTGGATATGGAGCAAGAGATAAAGAGAGTAGTTGAAGATTACTCCAATACTTTTGTCCTGTGCAACTGGAAAAATGGAGTTGTCATCAACTGACATGGGAAAATATTAGATGAATTAATTTCTCCGAGGATGTTGAGAGTTCCATTATAGGCATGCTAAGGTAGAGCTATGTATCAGAACTTTGAGCATGCATGTGGAATGAGTAGTTGAACATATGATTCAGGAGATCAGAAAGAGTTTTTCACTGTCTTTGTAGATTGGTGATGTTTATTGGCATGAAACCAGAAGAAATCACCAAGAAAGTGAATGTAAGTAGAAGAGGTCTAAAGACTAAGCACTGAAATATTTCCAAATTAAGACGTTGGGGGTGGGAGAGAAAAGAAAAGAAACTGAGAGATAGAGGCTAAGATAGATGAAAACTGAATTGACCACTAACTTTGAAATGTAGGTTGTTATTGATAACTTTGACAAGTAGAGCAATTATTATGAACTGATTTCTCTTTAGGTAGAATTAATTTCAAGCATGTGTTTATTTCCATTTTCCCTCTTGTGTATAACACATAATTAGTAATGGTTTTCTCACTAAACCTCAAGAATATGATAAATTTTTATGGAATTTCTATGCTGTTGAATATCATCTGGGCACCTGGCCACCAAGAATACATACTTCTAAGCCTCTCTTTCAGCTATATGAGACCTTGTAGCCAAAGGGATTTATTATTTGGAAATAAGTGGAAGCGTTTTGTGTAATGCTTATCCTTATCCTTCTATACCTATTGTCTCTTTCCTGGTGGTTGAAATATGTTGTGATGGTAAGAGAAGCCATCCTGGACCATGATTCCAAGGTTATTCACAGAGAAAGAATGAGAAGGAAAGAGGAATAGAAGGATTATCTGACACCATTAATATCAAAACAGCCCTGCCACCTACCCATATTTTTGCATGAGAAATAAATCATTGTTTTTAATTCTCATTATTATTGCTTTCACTCACAACTTAACAAATATAGGAAAAAAAATAGGAACCAAAACAAAAACTCTTTCCTTTATACTAAATTTCCCTGTATAAAGTTAAGAAAAGAAAAAAAAAAAAGCACAGATAAATTGTAGAAAGAAAACTCACATTAGGTATCAGTGAAAAGGAGCATATATATATTTTTAAAATTATAGTCAGAGCAGTGGCTGGAGGAAATAGAAAAAAAAATGGAGAAGAAGCAGACAATTTTGATTAAAGCACAAACATTTTATTTCAAGTGAAATTCAAATGTCACACTTGAAAGCATGCTTAGTGAACCTGCTGTAAATATGAGTAATATGATTTTCTAACCCCAAATATGGTCCTAAATTGAATTAATTAACAGTGTTTCTCAAAACATGTTCTCAAAATAATCCTCAAAAAGAAAGTGAGAAGTCTTGCATATTTTAATTTCCTTTTGAGGACAATATTTACATTGAGGGAGTTAGACTAATAATACATTAAGAACAGTAAAAATACTATTTGATTTTGTTCACCAAAATTTCTCAAAGACTGCCCCCATCATGGCCATTTTCACATTGTTATTGACATCTAACACATGCTTTGGAAACAATTCGGCAAACTAAAGTTTTAGATAAAACTATGCTAATAGGAAAAAATCGTGTTATAAAAGAAATCTGAGTATTGATTTTATTGATGCAGTAGCTAAAATATCTTTGCAAAAATTACAATAGTAAATAAGCATTCATTTTCTGAATCCAGCTTAATTCTTCTTTCTAATCACCCCCTGGGTTTCTACTATCTTTCCTCTTGGTTAAAAATATAATAATAATAATAATCAAAACATGTGCTTCCTTGCCTGGAAGATTCCTCACAACCTGTGTGAAAAAGTAATTTATTCCTAAGCAGCAAATCTATTTATTACCTTTCAAAATGGAACCACCAACCAAGCATTAAAATTACATTTCAACCATGATCAAACAAACGTAGCATAATCAATTAGGTGTTAAAGCATCTAAACACAGTTATCCAAACTCGTAACTGAATCCAGAAAGTAGTCTTCAAACTTAAAGCAAAGAAAAGAACACTTTCATGCTTATACATATATTTATAGAACACCCACAGATACAGGCATAATTACAGCACGTTTAAAGACAGATATTTAATCTTAAAATCTTTACATTTATCATTTATCTACATGTTAACTAAGCTTACAGTTAGACAACTTTAATGATTCTAAGAGCCACAAATATCTCCTAGATACATACAAATGCTATAGAATTTTCTCTCGTCTGTATTTTATTTATTTATTTATTTATTTATTTTATTATTATTTTTTTTTGTGGTATGCGGGCCTCCCTCTGCTGCGGCCTCTCCCGTTGCGGAGCACAGGCTCTGGATGCGCAGGCTCAGCGGCCATGGCTCACGGGCCCAGCCGCTCTGCGGCATGTGGGATCCTCCCAGACCGGGGCGCGAACCCAGTTCCCCTGCATTGGCAGGCGGACGCGCAACCACTGCGCCACCAGGGAAGCCCTCTCGTCTGTATTTTTACTTTAAAATTATGTTTAATATAATATTTATATTAGCAATTAGTTATAAAAGTTCATTATACTGATTTTTATTATTTTATCCATGAATCATACTGATTTATAATAAGAAACAAATCATTTGATTACCAATACAGAAGCTCGAGTAAACTGCTTATATATTACAATTAAGATTAAAGTTCCAAAATATTTGTTTATTGAGGCTTAGATATTAGTCAATACTTTTTCTAGGCACTAGGAATAAAAAGATGACTAAGATACTGTTTCTACCATGTTATATGCCCCTTTAACAATGAATTCCTACTTTAGCTCAAAACAGGTCATTCACTGGTTATTGTATTAAATGAGTTAATAGTACCCGAAACAAAATACACATTATTCAAGTTTGTTGTCATGATCTATCTTTATTGTAATTGCTTCTCTATTGTTTATATTCCTTTTTGTTATGAAAGCAAGTATCTGTGTCTATCACAGTTCATGACACATAGAAAGCCTTTAAAAATATTGAATTGAATGCTATCGAGCTTAGCTTTGTTGGAAAGATTTACTATTTGATGTAAAATATTCTTCCAAATTAGTTTTTGAAATACCACATATTTAAAATTACATAAATCTGTATATGCTATGTTAGAAAGGTTATGTATTAATGGAAAATACATGATTTATTCATAAATGATGATTAAAAAATCTTTAAAGTATGTCACAACACAGTTATAAAAGAAAATAATCATATAACTACATATTCAAGTTATGAGATGACAAAATTATTTTTAGATAAGAACATTAGTAAATGTATAATATTCCATTTTATTAAGCTGCATAAATATAGCTCAGAGTTATAAGGAAAAATAAAATGGCTCTAGATTAGCTGTTAAAATCAGATGATATTAGAGGAAGAAAGTAGTAACATGCATAACTAGGCTTACCCTGAGAAGTCCAAATCCTGTACAAGATAGTGGAATCAAGTAATGTTTTGAATTATCATACTGGTACTAATAGGTTTAGGTAACTGATAAAATGCTATACATGGAGCAGTGGCAAGGAGCTGAGAACACAAATACAATAAAAATAAATCCAAAGGAGTACTGAATATGGTGAAGGATGAGTATATATGTTGCAACATGTGAAAATTTTCAACAAATGTGGGTACAAAATTCCTCCGGCAAAATGGAAGATCAATAAATTTTCCCCCAAAAAGTCCAGGAAACAAGGACATTTAGGCTAAATCTTGAAAACTGATTAGGAAAATAAGAGTCAGAGAAGTAGGAAAATGCCTTCCAAGTATAAGAAAATAATTTTTCATGGACCTTCCCTGGTGGTCCCCTGGTTAAGGCTTCATGCCCCGACTGCAGGGAGCATGAGTTTGATCACTAAGTGAGGAACTAAGATGTCACATGCTGTGCAGCATAGCCAAAAAAAAAAAAAAAAAAGGAAAAGAAAAATAATTTTTCAAAAGAATTGAGTAATGATATCATGCAGAACCTCTAAAAACAGGGAAGGTTTTTGTTTAACTGTTATGTAGCCAGGGTAGTGATGAACAATGAGAGGAGGTTCAAACGGAAAGCTGAAGAAATATCTTTACTAAAGTAGCATGTAATAGGGAAGATCTTGGATATCATATGTTAGTCATGGAGAAAGTATTAATTATTTTAAATACTGCAGTAAACTTAAGAGAGTTGTTAAAGGGAAATATTTGGTGGATGGCCTGGGAAGTAAAGAAAGGTGGAGGAAGGTGCATTAGTAAGGATTATATGAGGTTGAAAAAGAAAGAGACAGAGCTTGATCTAGTAATAGCATCTATTAAACTCATTGTTAATTTTTTTTCTGGTTTTTTTTTTTTTTTTTTTTTTGCGGTACGCGGGCCTCTCACTGTTGTGGCCTCTCCCGTTGTGGAGCACAGGCTCCGGACGCGCAGGCTCAGCAGCCATGGCTCACGGGCCCAGCCGCTCCGTCGCATTGAGGATCGTCCCGGACCAGGGCACGAACCCGTGTCCCCTGCATCGGCAGTCCGTGGCATTGGGGACCTTCCCGGACCGGGGCACGAACCCGTGTTCCCTGTCTCGGCAGGCGGACTCTCAACCACTGCGCCACCAGGGAAGCCCTTTTTTCTGGTTCTTAAGTAAGTGATAGATAAAACTTGGTTACAAATTGTATATAGGCATACCTCATTTTATTGCACTTCACTTTATTTTACCTCACAGACATTGTACATAATTGAAGGTTTTTGGCAACCTTGCATTGTCACATTATGGTTAACATTTTTTTTAATCAATAAGTAATTTTTCAATTAAGGCATATACATTTTTTTCAGACATAATTCTATTGCATACTTAATAAACTACAGTATAGTGTAAACATAACTTTTATATGCACTGGGGAGCCAAAAATGTTTGTGTGATTTGCCTTATGGGAATATTCTCTTTAGTGCAGTGGTGTTGCTATGAAGGGATAAAGCTGATGGAAAGGTCTCTAAACCCAAAAGTCTGCACTGACTGGGATGACCTTGACTGAGATATTGAGTGCAGAACAGAAGGTGATAGGTGAAGGGAAAAATAAATTCAGTTATTGATTTTATTTTAAAAATTAATATATCTTTAAATAATCAAAAAAAATAAGCCTCTTGGAATTATAGTTTTCAAACTCAGGAAAGGTATCTGATCTGAAGATGTGTATAATTAAGTATTGGCTTCTATCTCATTTGGCATCACCCTCCCCAGTCAATGCATACATAATTAAATATTGTGAGATGCACCTTCTAATTTGGATGTGGGCAATCACTCCTCGCAAAGTGAGTTTTCCAGAGATAACCATGACTAGTGAGAGTTATCCCTTGACTTTATATTTACTTTGAAAAGCAGGAGATAATCTCAGCATTTGGTAAAATTTATCACTTAATCTTGATAAAAACTCTCAGAAACCTAGGTATAGAAGGGACCCTGCTCCACCTATAAAAGTTATCCAGAAGACAGCTACAGCTAATATTATGTTTAATGATGAAAAAAGATGTTTTCCACTTTGATCAGGAACAAAGACAAAAAAAGCCCTTGACTACAGTACTATAGAACATCACACATGAAGTCCTTGCTGTGGTAATAATGGAAAAAGAAGACATAAAATCTACAACTCAGAGGAAAGTTTAGTAATGTTGCATGATACAAGATGAATATACAAATATAAATTCTATTTCTATGAAATAGAAAAATTTAAATCTACCATTTATATAGCTCCAAAACACAGGAAATACTTAGTAAAACTCTAAAATATGTGCAGAATCTGAATTTTGAAAACAACAAAACACTCAAAATAAGTCAAATAAATGGGTAGATAGACTTGTTCATGGATTATAAGACTTAATATTGTCAAGATTTCAATTACTTCCTGTCTGACTATAGATTTAATGAATTCCAAATTTACTAAAAATGTCCAGCAGTGTTATTGATATTAATAAGCTGATTGCAAAAAATTATAGGAAAAAGCAAGAAGCATGAATAGCCAAAACAACTTTAAAAAATGAAGCTGGCAGGGTAGCTAAACTGTCTTTTCAAAACTTACTATCTTGAGGAGGAGATCAAGATGGTGGAGTAGGAGGACGTGAAACTCACATCCATTCATGAACACATGAAAAATACATCTACATTTGGAGCAATTCTCACTGAAAACAAACTGGAGACTGGCAGAAAGATTCATAAATAACCAATGCTGTAAGAAAGATCCACTTGGAGTCAGGCAGGAAGGGAAGAGATGTGAGCAGGTCTGGACCTATGCCCCTAGAAGGAGACACAGAAGGAGACACAGAATAAGAGGAGGATTTCACAAGCTTAGCTGATTTGAAAACCAGTGGGACTGACAGAAGGCCTGTAAGAAACCTAGACTCCAC
The DNA here is from genome assembly GCF_002837175.3 of Physeter macrocephalus. NCBI lineage: Eukaryota > Metazoa > Chordata > Mammalia > Artiodactyla > Physeteridae > Physeter > Physeter macrocephalus. Next base: position 36,199,605 of record NC_041226.1, on the reverse strand, counting down.
CAATGAAAAGAGCACACATGCTTGCTTACTCCCCCCAAAAGGCAGAGAACGAAGATTAAAACTTCCCAGAACTCTGGCTGGTTTCCCACAACCACCCAAGAGCATGCTCTAATCTGCACATAGTTCTTGCTCCAACCCCTCTTGCTGTAGCACTGCTCCCCTCTGCACAAAGACTGCTATGGCCAAAGAGAGTGCACAGTTGTGGGAGACAAAGCTGGCTTGGACCTGGCACTGCATCCAAATCGGACAAGAGCAGCCATTACTGGTGTTTATGAGGGGTGACAGAATGGGGATGGCAGAGGAAGGGTGGTCTGAAACTCTAAATGGTGCCAGAACTGCTGCAGCACATGCCCTAGCCCATGCCAAGCACCTACTCTCATCCCTCTTTCTCTCCTGTGCAGCACCACACTAAGCAAACGCTGCCATGGCTAAGTAGAGTGTGCACAGAGCCATACTGGACCCAGAATGACATCTGAATGGAGTGAAGGCAGCTGTTCCTGGCATTCATGGTTGGGGGAAGTTGGGGGAGCAGTCTGGATTTCTGACTGGTTCTGGGACCACCCCAGGGCACACTGTGCCCCACACAGAGCACCCATTTCAGACTTCCTTGTTCCAGCACTGTTCCCCTCTGGGGAAATAGGTCCAATACTGGGAGGGGAGAGAGAACACACTTAGAGGGAACATAACCAGTTAAGACCTGACTCTCAGGGCTTTTGCTCCAGAAACCTGGGACCCAACTTGGCGCACAATAGAGTGGTGTTGGCCTCTGAGAAGACGAAAAGCCCTGGCTTACACCTGGCTCTGGCTCTAGCCCCTCCATCTGCAGTCCTATATCCTACCAAGACATGATTCATGCTCACTTTAGATCCATCTCTTCCACCTAAGGCATTCAGCACACCCAGACTGCATAAGGACACTTCCAAACAAGGATACCCCCTCAAGATCAGGATAGGCAAATATTTCACTTAATTTCATAGAGACAAAAATCTAAGCAAAATGAGAAGACAGAGGAATTTGTTTTAAACAAAAGAAGAAGAAAAAAAAGTGAAAAAAAAACCTACTGAAACAGAGAAAAATAATTTACCAGATAAAGATTTCATAGTATTAGTAATAAGAATGCTAACTGATTAGGTGATGCTAGGTGATACTGAACACATAAGTGATCTGGAAGATAGAATATTGGAAATTACCCAATCATAACAACAATAAAAAATGAGAAGAGTTTAATTAACCTCTGGGACATCAAGCATCCCAATAGTCAAATTATAGGGATCCTTGAAGGAGAAGAGAGAGAGAAAGGGGTTGAAAATATATCTAATAAAACTATGGCTGTAAACTTCCCAAACCTTAAGAAGGAAACACTTATCTAGGCTTAGGAAGCACAGAGAGTCCCAAACAAGATAAACCCAAAAAGGCCAACACCAAGATATAATCATAATTAAAATGGCAAAATCTAAAGATAAATAGGGAATTCTAAAGGCAGTAAAGAAAAACAAAGAGTATCCATAAGGTTATCAGCTGATCTTTTCTGTAGAAACTTTGCAGGTCAGAAGGGAGTGACATGTTATATTTAAAGTCATGACAGGGAAAACCCTGCAACCTCGGATACACTAAATAACAAGATTATACTTCAGAATTATAGAAGAGTTAAAGAACTTCTCAGACAAGCAAAAACCAAAAGAATTCATCAAAACTAAACTGACCTGAAAGAAATGTCAAAGGATCTTCTCTAAGTGGAAAAGAATAAGCTACAACAAGAAGTAAGAATCTATAAGAAAGGCAAATACATGGTAAAGACTGTGGATTGATCACTTAAATAAGCCAGTACAAAGATGAAAAGATAGAAAATGTAAAATCAATTATAGCTACTATAAACAATTTAGGGATGAACATGAAGATTTAAAATATGTCAAAAACACAAAAAGTAAGGAAGGGAAGTAAGAAAAGTAGATCTTCTAGAATGTGTTTGAACTTAAATGACTACCAGTTTAAAACAAGTAGATATAGATCAACATACATGAACCACATGGTAATCAAAAGCGTACAACTGGGGAATTCCCTGGAGGTCCAGATGTAATGACTCAGTGCTTTCACTGCTGGGGCTTGGGTTCAATACTAAGATCCCACAAGCCGTGTGGCAAGGCAAAAAAAAAAAAAAAAGTACAACAGATACACAGTAAAAAGTACAATAGATAGACAAAAACTAGAGAGAGGAACACAAGCATGCCACTAAAGAAAATCATCAAACCACAATAGAATAAAAGAAAAAGCACAGAGAACAATTAAGAACAACTAGAAAACAAGTAACAAAATGGCAGTAAGTACATACTTATCAATAAGCACTTTAAATATCAATGGACTAAATGCTCCAATCAAAATACACAGGGTGACTGGTTGGATTAGAAAACAAGACCTATCTATATGCTGCTTACAAGAGACTCACTTCAGAACTAAAGACATACACAGAATGAAAGTGAGGGAAGCAAAAAGATATTTCATGCAAATGGAAACCACAAGCAACATGGCATAGCAATACTCGTATAAGACAAAATAGACGTAAAAACAAAATCTGCAACAAAAAGCGAAGAGAAGCATTATGTAATGGTAAAGGAATCAATACAAGAAGAGGATATATTTGTTAACATATATACATCTAATACAGGAATACCTAAATATATAAAGCAAATATTATCAAACATAAAGGGAGAATTTGAAAATAATACAGTAATAGTAATGTACTTTAACACCCCTGTTATATCAATGGACAGATAATCCAGACAGAAAATCAATAAAAACCCACAGACCTCAAATAACATATTAGACCACTTGGACTTGAAGATATCTACAGGGCATTCCATTCAAAAGTACCAAATACACATTCTTTTCACATGCACATGAAATGTCCTTCAGGATAGATCATATGCTAGACCACAAAACAAGTCTCAAGAATTTAAGAGACTAGATATTACATTAGCCATTTTTAAAACCACAATGTTATGAAGCTAGAAATCCATTACAGGAAGTAAAATGGAAAAAAAAAGCCCACAAACATGTGGAGAGTAAATAAAATGCTACTAAAAAAAATAGGTCAATGAAGAAATCAAATTGGAAATCAGAAAATACCTCAAGACAAATGAAAATGGAAATACAATTTCCAAAATCTATGTGATACAACAAAAGCAGTTCTAAGAGAGAGGTTTATTGTGATACAGGCCTAACTTAAGAAACAAGAAAAATCTCAAATGAACAACCTAATGTATCACACAAACAAATTACAAAAATATTACAAACAAAGCCCAAAGTCAGCAGAAGGAAGAAAATAAGCCTTTAGCCAGGCCCATCAAGAAAAAGACAGGACCCAAATAAACAAAATGAGAAATGAAAGAGGAGAAATAACAACTGGTATCACAGAGGTAAAAAAATTATAAAAGATTGGACAACCTAGAAAAATGAACAAATTTCTAGAAACATACAATCTTGCCAGACTGAATCAGAAGAAATAGACACTCTGAAGAGACTAATCACTAGTAGTGAAATTAAATTTGCAATAAAAAAATTCCCAGCAAACAAAAGTCTAGGACCAGAGGGATTCATGAGGGAATTCTAACAAACATACAAAGAAGAAATAATACCTATTCTTCTCAAAATATTCCAAATAAAAAAACTGAAGAGGAGTTCATAGTCCTGAATTCATTCTATTAGGCCACAATTACTTTGATGTTAGAACCAGAAAAAAAAAACATAACAAAAAAAGAAAATTACAGGTCAATATCTATGATGAATATAGATGCAAATATTCTCAACAAAATATTACAAACAAACTAAATTCAACACTACAGTAAAAGGATTATACAGCAAGATGTGGTGTGGTATAGCCCAGGGATTTAAGGATATTTCAATATCCACAAATCAATCAGTTTGATACATGACATTAAAAAAATGAAGGATAAAAAAATCACACGATTATCTCAATAGATGTGAAAAAAATATGTGACAAAATTCAACATCCACTCATGTTAAAAACTGTCATCAAAATTGGTATAGAGGGAACATATCTCAACATAATAAAGGCCATTTATGGCAAACCCACTGCTAACATCACACTCAATGGTGAAAAACCTCAAAATTTTTCCTCTAGATTCAGGAAGAAGATGAGAATGCCCACTCTCACCACTTCTATTTAACACAGTATTGGAAGTCCTAGCCACAGCAATCAGACAAGAAGAGGAAAAAAAGGCACCCAAATTGGAAGAGAAGGAGTAAAACTCACTATTTGCAGGTAACATGATATTATATATAAAAAACACTAAAGTCTCCAGCAAAAAAACTATTAGAACTAATAACTGAGTTCTGTAAAGTTACAAGATATAAGATAAATGTACAAAAATCTGTTGCTTTTCTATACACTAATAGTGAACTATCAGAAAGATAAAGCAAGAAAACAGTCCCACTTAAAATCACATCAAAAATGATAAAATGACTAGGAAAACACTTAACCAAGGAGGTGAAAGATCTATACTCTAAAACCTATAAGGCAATGATGAAGGAAACTGAAGATGATACAAGGAAATGGAAAGACATCCAGTATTCATGGATTTGAAGAATTAATATTATTAAAGTGTCCAGGCCGGCGAGAAGATGGCAGAAGAGTAAGACACAGAGATCACCTTCCTCCTCACAGATACATCAAAAATACATTTACACGTGGAACTTCTCCCATAGAACACTCACTGAATGCTGACAGAAGACCTCAGACCTCACAAAAGGCAAGAAAATCCCCATGTACCTGGCCGTGTGGATTAAAGGCTCTTGGCGCTCCAGCCAGGCATCAGGGCTGTGTCTCTGAGGTGGGAGAACCAATCTCAGGACACTGGTACACAAGAGACCTTCCAGCTCCACGCAATATCAAATGGCTAAAATCTCCCAGAGATCTCCAACTCAACACCAAGACCCAGCTTCACTCAAGGACCAGCAACGAACAGTGCTGGACACCCTATGCCCAACAAATAGCAAGACAGGACTACAGCCCCATCCATTAGCAGAGAGGATGTCTAAAATCATAATAAGGCTACCAACATCCCCAAACACACCGCCAGACGTGGACCTGCCCACCAGAAAGACAAGATCCAGCCTCATC
>NC_041226.1:36191806-36194098 GCF_002837175.3 Physeter macrocephalus | reverse complement strand
AGTCTCAGAGACCTCTGGGACAACATTAAACACACCAACATTCGAATTATTGGGTCCCAGAAGAAGAAGAGAAGAAGAAAGGGACTGAGAAAATATTCGAAGAGATTATAGTTGGAAACTTCCCTAATATAGGAAAGGAAATAGTCAATCAAGTCCAGGAAGCACAGAGAGTCCCACACAGGATAAACCGAAAGATAAACACGCCAAGACACATAATAAACTGTCATAAATTAAATACAAGGAAAACATATTAAAAGCAGCAAGGGAAAAACAACAAATAACACACAAGGGAATCCCCATAAGGTTAACATCTGATCTTTCAGCAGAAACTCTCCAAGCCAGAAGGGAGTGGCAGGACATATTTAAAGTGATGAAGGAAAAAAACCTACAACCAAGATTACTCTACCCAGCAAGGATCTCATTCAGATTTGATGGAGAAATTAAAACCTTTACAGACAAGCAAAAGCTGAGAGAGTTCAGCACCACCAAACCAGCTTTACAACAAATGCTAAAGGAACTTCTCTAGGCAAGAAACACAAGAGAAGGAAAAGACCTACAAGAACAACCCGAAACAATTCAGTAAATGGTAATAGAACCATACATATCGATAATTACCTTAAATGTAAATGGATTAAATGCTCCCACCAAAAGACACAGACTGGCTGAATGGAAACAAAAACAAGACCCATATATATGCTGTCTACAAGAGACCCACTTCAGACCTAGGGACACATACAGACTGAAAGTGAGGGGATGGAAAAAGATATTCCATGCAAATGGAAATCAGAAGAAAGCTGGAGTAGCAATTCTCATATCAGACAAAATAGACTTTAAAGTAAAAACTATAACAAGAGACAAAGAAGGACACTATATAATGATCAAGGGATCGATCCATGAAGAAGATATAACAATTGTAAATATTTATGCACCCAACATAGGAGCACCTCAATACATAAGGCAAATACTAACAGCCATAAAAGGGGAAATCGACAGTAACACAATCATAGTAGGGGACTTTAACACCCCACTTTCACCAATGGACAGATCATCCAAAATGAAAATAAATAAGGAAACACAAGCTTTAAATGATACATTACACAAGATGGACTTAATTGATATTTATAGGACATTCCATCCAAAAACAACAGAATACACATTCTTCTCAAGTGCTCATGGAACACTATGGAGGCTAAACAATACACTACTTAATAACGAAGTGATCACTGAAGAAATCAAAGAGGAAATCAAAAAATACTTAGAAACAAATGACAATGGAGACACGACGACCCAAAACCTATGGGATGCAGCAAAAGCAGTTCTAAGAGGGAAGTTTATAGCAATACAATCCTACCTTAAGAAACAGGAAACATCTCGTATAAACAACCTAACTTTGCACCTAAAGCAACTAGAGAAAGAAGAACAAAAAAACCCCAAATTTAGCAGAAGGAAAGAAATCATAAAGATCAGATCAGAAATAAATGAAAAAGAAATGAAGGAAACAATAGCAAAGATCAATAAAACTGAAAGCTGGTTCTTTGAGAAGATAAATAAAATTGATAAACCATTAGCCAGACTCATCAAGAATAAAAGGGAGAAGACTCAAGTCAATAGAATTAGAAATGAAAAAGGAGATGTAAAAACTGACACTGCAGAAATATAAATGATTATTAGAGATTACTACAAGCAACTGTATGCCAATAAAATAGACGACCTGGAAGAAATGGACAAATTCTTAGAAATGCACAAGCTGCCGAGACTGAACCAGGAAGAAATAGAAAATATGAACAGACCAATCACAAGCACTGAAATTGAAACTGTGATTAAAAATCTTCCAACAAACAAAAGCCCAGGACCAGATGGCTACACAGGCGAATTCTATCAAACATTTAGAGAAAAGCTAACACCTATCCTTCTCAAACTCTTCCAAAAGATAGCAGAGGGAGGAACACTCCCAAACTCATTCTATGAGGCCACCATCACCCTGATACCAAAACCAGACAAAGACGTCACAAAGAAAGAAAACTACAGGCCAATATCACTGATGAACATAGATGCAAAAATCCTCAACAAAATACTAGCAAACAGAATCCAACAGCACATTAAAAGGATCATACACCATGATCAAGTGAGGTTTATCCCAGGGATGCAAAGATTCTTCAATATATGCAAATCAATCAACGTGATACACCATATCAACAAACTGAAGGAGAAAAACCATATGATCATCTCAATAGATGCAGAGAAAGCTTTTGACAAAATTCAACACCCATTTATGATAAAAACCCTGCAAAA